>NC_143053.1:79549090-79852121 GCF_052426305.1 Pelodiscus sinensis
GGCTAAACAGTTTTATACCAAGAGACAGTAGTTCCCTGGTATCCTCCAAACTATCCCAGCTACAGATAGGGTCCAAATAAACCAATAGATATGTCCAGCTGTAACCTTTGGTAGTGATGGTGACTGGGTTGACATTTGCAGCTGGTGTCCATCTCTAATCAGAACACACAACAGCTAATCAAAGACTGTCTAAACAAATTACATTTGATTGTCCTTTGTGGGGCTATGGACCTTACTAGAGCTGGTCCCATTTTATTTTAACACGAACATACATAAGGGCCCAACCCTTCTGTCATTTGAATGGGAGGCAAATGACCAATTGGGAAGATGATTGGAAGCTAAGCTTCTGTTTGTACTTTTGTACCCAAGAGAAATGTTTTATAGCCAGTATGAAAACACTGGATTATGTATACATTTTAATCATTGGCTGATGTACTTACAAATGCTATTTTCACATTGATCAAAGTGCTATATGCTCTGCTAAGGGTTTTTTGTTTATTTGTTTTTAATGGATTTCCTTCTTATTCCTGGCTTTCCATTTCTTTACTGGGAGCTGTTTAATTGATTTGAAATTCCAAAACATGAAAGGCTCTTCTCTGAGTATCCCGGCCAGGCACACCCTGCTCCTTTGTCTGGGAAGCTCATTTTCATTATTGTTGACTCCTGTCCTGTAGGCCTGAGTCAACCAACCAAATATTTGAAGGGAAAATAAAATGTTTCATCTCTTGCATTCCTGTTCTTTCCTCTGTTGCTGACAGTGCGCTCATCTGAGGAAGCAGGTTTCATCCACAAAAGCTCATGATACTATATATTTTTGTTAAAAAAGATGGTTCCCCCCAGCACCAGCTCCGTGGTGCTGCCTGCTCTATCAGAGACAGCAGCACAAGCTGGGGAGGAGGCTGCCATGAAGCAGACTGATTGCGGCGGGCCCAAGCTCCCCATGGAGAGAGGCTGCTCAGCATCCCACAGAGCCTGGGCCAGCTGCAGACAGAAGCTGCTTTGCAGCAGCAGTCAGCCTCTGTCTATGGGGAGCTCAGACCCCCATGTACAGAGGCTGCTGCCACCCTGAGCTGGTGTCCTGGATCAGAGGCAGCACAGAGCAGCAGGCAGCCGGTCAGTGAGGGAAGTGGGTTTTTAAACTGGCTCCTCTTGTGGACAAGCTCTGCTTGCCACCCTAGCTGCTGCCTCTAATACAGAGGCAGCAGTGCAGGGTAGCAGGATTCTCCCCGGGAGTGAGACCAGGAGTGCACTGGCTGCCAGCCCAGCCCCTGGGGACTACTAAGATTTCATGCAGTTACACAACTACTCAATGACACAATATCTAATATCGCAACTAGCTATGCTGACCATATGACCTGGATTTCCCAGGACTGTCCTCATTTTCAATACTCTGTCCCTGTGTCCCCATCAAATAGTGAAATGTCTTGAAATCCCCACCGGACATTTCATTACTTGATGGGGACACCGGCTTGCAGAACGAAGTGACTGAGTCCATGCACTGTCACTGCTCCTCGCATGGTAGGACTCCTCCCTCTCCCTCCCTCCACCCCCTCCACCCCAAATGTGTAGGTGGCTCCACTGGAGCTTTGCTGGCTAGGGTGGGCTTCCAGTGGCATGCAGTTTCTGTCCCCACCGAGACAGCCCCAGCTCCACAGGCCTGGGCAGGAGCTCTCACAAACAGTGCTTAAAGGGGCAGCGGCAAGCGCATCCCATCTTGTTTCTGGGCAGTCCCTGAGCCCAGCACAACTCTCAGGCAGGACAGGTACCTGCTTATGCTTAGTGCCTGCATGGTCACTTTCTCTTTACCAGCCACCCACTGCCCCACCACCACTGTAAAGGCTCCTTCCCCACTCTGGCATGATAAATGCAGAAGTGGGGGCCCGCAAAAGTACCCCAAAACCTAGTCTACCAGGCTCTGTTATAAAACTTCCCCCCAAAATCTTAACCTAGATTTTGGGGATAAAACTCTGCTGACACCACCCAAGTAATGATAAAGACTACTTGGGAAATCTCACCCCTAAAGTACAAACCAGGACACAAAAATTAACCAATACCAGGTTAATAAAAAGAAAAAAAATAACTTTTTATTGTCACCACAGTGTTCCTGTTGCAAGCATGACTAGATGGAAAAGTCACAAGTAATACTCATGGGGAAATTCCACCATGGCCCTAGAACTTAGTTACAAAGGAAAGCAAACATATTTTTAAAAAATGCACAGACATCAGATCCCAATTCCCAAACCATAAAACAATAAAACCCGATGGATTCATCTAAACTTTACCCACTCTTCTGTAAGTAGAAGAGTCTATTATTGGAGGGCAACATTCTGTCTGATTCCCTCAGTAGCTGGAGAGAAACTGCCCAGGACAAAGGAGGGAAAAAAACAAAAATTCCTTTGTCCCAGTTTGAAATTCCTACCTACATTCCTATTGGCTGAATCTACCTGATTAAGGTAAGGTTAACTCCTTAGTTCCCAGGCTCCTGGCTAACCCTCATGATCATGACAACCATGCAGCCCCTCCTTGACCCTGCAGGACTTTCCCCATTGCGCAGGGCCCCCAGTCCAGCTGTACAGCCTTCTCCTCCACAAAACTGCTTGTTTGGTGTTACAGCGGCCGCTGCTGCCAGGAGGGGAGAGGGGCTGGTGTAGAGAAAGAAGCATTTGCAGACAGAGGCAAAAGGCATCAAGGAGCCCCTCCCGGACTTCAGCACTTTTCAGCCGCCACCTAAGCTCTGGCAGGGCTGCGTGGAACCCGGCTAGGGTGCTGCCACCCCCACAGGACACACTCAGGCTTGGCAAGTGCCCTCTGCTCCATGCACTGCCACTCTCCCCCCCCCCCAACCCTCCGCACCCTGCTGAGGAAATGGCAATGAGCCTGGTCTGGCAGGGAAGGTCGGGGTTTCTTCACACACACATCCTGCCTTCCCAGCAGAAAGCTGGATCTGGTGCAGAAGCTTCATGGCTGTGCCAGGATCCCTGCTGTGTGTAGGGGGGGAGCTGAGTTCCCTCCCACTTCCCACCTGGCTGGGGGAACAGAAGTGCGCTGTCCAGAGGCTTTCCCCACTGCAACGGAGTATAAGGCCAGGTAAGCGTCCCCCCCTCATGCCTAGACCCCTGCACCTCACTCACTCCTCCCCCATGAAGACCCTGCATTCCCAGCTTGCTCTTACATCCTCCCTAGCTCATGCACCCTCCCTTCTGGCCAGATACCATCCATCCTGGGCAGAAACCCTACCCCCAGTCTGCCTCTGCACCCTACCTGCCACCAAGACATCACAACCTCCCCCTTCTGTACTCTACCTCCCTCCCAGATCCTGCACTCCATCCCTATCCCACACATTGGCAACCTGTCCTGCACATTGAACCCCCTGTTTTGTCCCCACCCCAGAGCCTAAGGGAGTCCATAAAATGCATTAACTCTGGAATCTCAGAAAAGTAAATCTAGCCTAATGGGAAGCCCTGGATTAGGGATGTTAGGGAGTAGTTGACCATTTGATAAGCAAAAGCTTATTGAGTAGTCAAGTAGCATATTGACTACTTGCTTTCACTCCTCCTCCCCGCTGCCTCTGAGAGGCAGCAAAGGGTGGGGACAGGAGCCGGTCCCCCCAGCACCATCTACACAGTGCCGCCTGTCCCCCTATATTAGAGGCAGTGGGGGGAGGGGAAGGAAGGCTGCCACAAAGTAGCCTCTGCCCCTAATGGGGCCCAAACCCATCCCTATTGGTAGAGGACAGTGGGGGGAGTTCTTACAGGGGGTCACCCTTTACTTCCAGTCATGTGTCCATATTGACCACAGAAGTACTATCTCCAGGGGTGGGATTTCATGTGACAGGTGGGCATGGCTAATGGGGTGAGGAGCATAGCTAATAGGGTCAGGGAATGTGGCTAACATGTCTCCATTTTTGGTTCTGAAAATATGGTCACCATACTACTAGCTAAGTGAAGATTTGGCCCAGAGCATTTCCCATAAACTCAAACTGATTCCAAACTGAAAGCATGTTAAGATCCACTGACTGGATATGGGCAAACAAGACCATAACTGAGATGCTATTATTCCTAGCTCTTGGGGCACATATAATACATAAGGTCATGTACTGTTCTCAGACTCATACAACAGATCAGGAAGCGTATGAATACAATAGCAGGAAACTCCTGAGAGACAACTCAATTCGCTGCTTTGGCTGAGCTAAGTAAGGACAGATGAATAGTTAACGCCAGACTGAGTCATAAAATGTACCTATACAGTAATTCCTCATTTAACACTATAGATGCATTTCTGAAAGTGTTCGTGCTAAGCGAAAACATGCTATGCGGGAACAATTTTCCCATTAAAAGTATGGAAAAGGTGGGGGTTGCGTTTCAGGTGGTAGTGGCAAAGTCAATGTTTTGTTGGTGCTGGTTCATCTACATTAAATATCTAGCAACACAAGTCGCTGCGGTTTGTTAAAACACAAATATAAACACGTGAGTGAGCGGAGGAGCACTGTGACTACGTGTATTCATCCACTCGTGTATATGACCACTGTTTTACCAACTTACACTGCCGTGCAAAGTAGTCCGCCACTTGATTATTTTCGTGTTATTTTGGGGATGGTCATGTTATTCAAAAAATGTTCTCTAAAAAAAAAATTGTGCTATTGCAAAAAACGTGTTAAGTGGGCACGTGTTAAACGAGTAATTACTGTATTTAGAAGAAAGAGGAGAAGGCAGGGAAAAGCTGGCAGAAGCATGCAGTAACAACCTGAATTACAATGAAAGCTGTAAAAATATTCATGAGGAAAAATTCAACATTGGGACTGGGAAGGGACAAAAATATTTTTAAACAAGCTGTATCCTTATATATCTGCAAAAATAAGACATTTAGTAACATATATAGTAAGGATGAAATTAATTCAATAGCAAAAGAGGGAGTGTGAATTAGGGTATGTCTACACTACAGGATAAGGTCAAATCAGGATACTCAATTTCAGTAACATTAATTGCATAGCTGAAGTCAAAGTACCTTAACTTTTGGCACTGTCCACACTGCAGGAAGTCGAAGTGAGAACACTTTCCTTTCAACTTCCCTTACTCCTCATGGAAGCAGGACTACTGGCATCGACCAGATTGTTCCTCTCCATTTGAATTAGCTGTCTTAACTACAGGCAAGCCCTGCAATTACGACCTAATTGGTTCCTGGAGAACCGTCGTAAATCGAGCCATCGTAAGTCAAACCCTTTTTTCCCTATGGGTGCAATGATTAAAATGGGGGTTCCATTCCTGGCCGTTTTGTCTCCTGGGAGTTATAGTCCAGGGCACCAGCTGCTCCCACAGCTGGCGGAGGGCTGTGCCGGGGGAAGGCAGCGTGGCACGAGCTGCTCCCACAGCTGGTGGGGGGCTGTGCCAGTGGAGGCGGCAGCCAGAGCAAGGTAGTCGTAAATGTAGGGCAGTTGTATGTCTGGCAGTCGAAAGTCGGGGCTCGCCTGTAGACCCACTAATTCGAACCCTGGAAGATCGACAGCCGCAGTTTTGATCGTTCTCTGTAGTGTAGACATACCCTTTGTGTTTAAAATTGGAGACCGGACCTTAGTTCTGGATTATATTCCCAGCTCTGCCATTGATTTTCCTTGTGATCTTGGGCTAGTCAGTTAACTGCTATGGCCAGGTCAGTGCTAGCCTTTTTCTACAAATTTGCCGTTTGTACCTCTCATTGGTGCAGCTGTAATATCACGGACAAGCAGAACCAAACCTGGCACCTCTGGAGCACAGTGCATGAGCCTCTACAGCTTGAGCTAAAAGCCACTTGGCTCTCAGCAAAGGCCATGGAGTACACTCATTCTTTTGCTCTGTAAGTGGTCTAAGTGACACTAAATGGGACAGTACACCACATCCAGAAGGTGTGCAGATTACTAAGCTTCACCAGTGACATCATCTGTCAGAGCACTAATACATACAGACATAGCTTCTTTAACCACAATGTTGTCTAACTCTGTTCAGATCAGGTCCAGATGAAAAGGCAGCTAAAATGACAATTTGTCTGTCCCAACGCTCCCACCATTACTACCATTGGTGGAGATACAAATACGAGGGAAAAGAGCTAGTGGGGGTAAGGCTTCTCTGTCTTTCAATTTTCCTGTCTGCAAGAGGCAGATAATTGTACATACCTTACTGAGCTGTTGTGTTGCTTAATTAACATTTATGAAAATCTTAGAGATTCTTGGAAGAAAGGTGCTGTCTATTTACAAGTTATTACTACTACAGTCTGACAACAGAGTGAAAGCTGCATGAAGAAAATACAGGCCAGAACCACAGTCCCAGCTGATAGGGTTGCCAGATGGTTTCAGAAAAAATACTGAACCAAAAAAAAAAAAAAAAAAAAACCCCACTCACAACATGGCCCCTTTAAGAAACATGTGGTGAGGCTTTTTGGTCCTAACAAGCTGCCAGAGGCCACCTACCATCTTGCCTCCCTGCGCCGGTCCAGATAGCTCCCCTGTGGAACACAGAAAGCATTAGAGTTGTCAGGCTGCCTCTGTACTGAGCCGGACAGCCCGGTATTTTCGCCTCCTGGCTGGGAAAAAAAAAGTACCGGACATTTTAGGTGTCCGATATTTTCTGAACTTTTTTACCAGACAGGAGGCGAAAATACCAAACTGTCTGGTTCAATACCAGACACCTGGCAACCCTACTGATGACAGAAAACAAAATAGAAGTCACTTATATTACGCAATTGGAGCTTCCAACTAGAACTAAACACACAATTTGCAACAGGTAACTTCTATTAAAGTTTTTTAAATTTCAGTTCAATTTGGCTTTCTATTTGAACTGCGTCACTCAGCTGCAATTGGTCACATAAGTCAATCTGCCATTGTTTCTGTTCTCTAACTAGAGGAGCAAAAATGCTAAATGCAGATTTCTATCATATGTGCTCGTGAAAAACGAATGTAGTTTTCTGTGATTATTTGAATGTTCAAACTAAAATTCACTTTCCATGAACACCTGTGTTATTACAATTCAATTGCACAAATATCTGTTAAAAGCAACTAGACCAGAGGAAAGAAAACAGTTGTGGCAAATTCATCCAGAAATTCAAATGAAGATTTGTGGCAATTATTTGTGCATTATTTACTCAGATACAGTGCCAATTTGCCTTTCCCTTCTAGGTCACTATCTCATATCCAATCTTCATCAGACATCAGTTAGATGTCGTACAGGGAATGGGTTAATGAGTTTGGATACGAGATAGTGACCAGGTTCTTAGCAGCCAAGTATCCTCATCATAGAAACTATGCCCAAATTTGGCACTAATTGTCCTATTGTTGACAATCTTTGCAGAGGGACCATGGTGTCAATGGGCAAATAGATTGGTCTGCCTGCTCCTAAAGGTACTCTCTTCATAATAGGATTAAGACACATTTTTAGGGTAGTGAAGGGAAGCAACTGCCTTAGCGTTGCCTTATTTGGGTCCAGTTTTGTCAGCCCTCCACTTCGTGTGAGCAGTGTTTATGGGATTAGGCCCTCTGCGGATAAATATTTGATTTCAAATTTAGAGTTTGCGTGAATTCAGACCTTAGGTTTTGATTCCAAAAACTATTACTGTTATCATTACTCTTTAAAACAGCATACCAAAATCAATACCTAATGACAAACTGTTGACATAGTGCATTTAATCATATAGTTCTTTATTTTTATAAAGATTAAGGAAGCAGGAAATACCAGCACTGACAGAATGTTACAGTCTTGTAATGAAAGGTTTGTAACAGGTCAGATAGAAAATCTAGTGTTTTATTGACTGACTTATCAGTTACTTTTGATGGGATAATGAAAATACATTTTTGTTATAATTTATATTCTTTCAGGACATTTATATCTGTTATTTTTGTGGAAAGAGGAAGAGAGATTAATTATGATTTCATATGATGATTATTAGGCTTGATGTAACCTGCATGACTCTGTAACCTGTCAGTCTGGTATAACTGACTCACTGAGAAAATGCAGTGGAAACAATATATTTTAAATGATTAACATCATACTACCTAGACGCCATTGTTCCAGCATTAGCCACCAATACAATACTGGGATGCAGATTTCATGGTATAAAATTAAACAAATCCTAAATTTCTGCCTCTTGTTAAAAAATGTAATTAGTGCCTACATTTGTAATTTATCACAAATTGGTAAATGAAAACCAATTTTCACGGATGAAAACAGAACCTAGTCCTCAGCACAAACTGCTAGTCCACATTCTGACCATGGCATACTCCATCAATCTAGGTCTTGCATCTTAAGACAAATCATATTGTTAAATGAAAGAAGAAAGGCTTTAAAAAGATCCCTTGCAGCAGTTTAAGTAAATTACAATTTAAAATTAATTTTCTTTTATACTTCTGGCTCAAAGCAATTTTTCTGCATTTCTGTAATATTCCAAAAAATATGTTGATTCTAGATTAGCTAAATAATTAAAGGCATTTTATTATTTATGACAGGAAAGACAACAATGCAAGTACAGCTGTAACCAATAAAGCTATATTAAGATCTCTATTTTCTCTTAAGTTCCTAAAGGAACTACTGAATGTATGGGGGAAAAATCATCCTGTGTAATATCTAAATGATCATTGCTCCATACAGATGAGGACAAGGGGAAAAATAAATCTATGCTTCAGTAAAAAGACAGTGTAAGAAGGAAGATAATTATGAACAGAAACATTTTCAATTAAGATACATTTTGCTCAAATTGTCTTTGGTAGATGTAGATTGTGGTATACCAACAATCCCAGATTTGAACACATTTCAACACTGAGACACATGCTTACAGATATACACTATCTACCCATGTATGCATTTATATTGTAGCTATCACCATGGTCTTTGAACACTGTTAAATGTTAGACAGTTGCTTAGTTACCTTGCAACAGCACCCTGCCACAGTCACCAAAAAGCACATCCTTATCTATATCTAGATTTACCACAGTCACAAAGAAAGTTTGGATTACAACAGTCTCCGTGTTTCTTTGCAGTTCAGGCGAAAGGAATTCTTTTGCTTTTTTTCTTCTATTGGAAAGCTAGTGTTTTGGTTATTGAAGGTCATTTGGCTGGCATAAGAGTCACAGAACAATAGAGTATATGAATACCGGGATTTTCCAGGGGTGGAGCAGGGAGTTTGTACAAATTACCAGTATTTTCCTCGTCAGAGCAAAGAAAACTGTGTACTCATTAGCTGGATCAGAGTGAGAATGATTCTAGCTCTATGTTCTACTTTATTCATTCAGTATATTTTAGATAGAACCAAAAGGATCACCCATGTCTATACATACATCTCTGAAGAAGTTTAAGGTTAGTCTGACAACAGGATACTTTTAAGGTGGAGGGGAAGTATGGCTGGTGCATGAAATTATACATCTGTTTTTATCTAGAAATGCGTGTAGTTTGTTTTTATCACATGCAGTTTTGCCATAGGGAAAAAAAATCTGCAGAAAATGCTGCAGTTGTTGACATGTAGCAATAACTATGTGGATCTCAGTGTGATATACTTTCCTTTCAATAAACACATGAAAGTCCCACTTATGCAGTCATGGACAACCTCCAGCCCATGCCACACGCAGCTCCTCAGGGTACGCCGCTGGCAGGCTGCCAGACAGATTGTTTATCTTGCTTGTATCTGCAAGTACAGCTGTCCACAGCTCCCACTGGTCGCAGTTCACCATGGCCAATGCAACATGCAGGCAGCTGTACCTGTGGACACCAGGTAAACAATCTGTCTAGTAGCCCATCACTGGCTTACCCGTGGGCTGCAGGTTGCCCACTACTGCAGTAATATGTATGCAAGTGACATGTGCATATCAAAGGGAGAACCATATCTCTAAGGATCTAACATAAATGAACAAAAGCAAATAATTTTTTTAAACTCCAATCTTAGTGCTCCCTGTTCTGTATCTTGGATCAAGCAGGTTTTCAGCAAGGTCTGCTACATCCAGACAAAGTTGGGCATGTTATGGACATTATTTCAGCATCAGTTTTTAAATTCCTCATTTTTATGGATTTCAAGTTAAGCCCTTAAGTAAGAGTCTCATCTCTCCCTAATGAATGTGCATTACTCATATAAAAAGATAGTGGCATTACATACCCTTGCCTCCACATGAGAAGGGACATTACCGCCATAATGTAGATTATTTTAGATTTCTTTTTTTAGAGTATACTCCTAAATCTTCTGCCAGGTCTTTTCAAGCTGTATTCATTTGAATGGAAGTCTATGAATAAAACTAAACATGTGGGTGGTCATCAGAAGAACTGGATAAGATGAAGAATAGTAAAGCAGATGGTTAAAATGTGATAGCTGTTGATACTATTGAGGCAGTTGGAGATACTGCAGTAAAGTGGCTTTATCGATTACTACATGTTTACTTGAATCAAGCATGAATACCCTATGACTGGAGGACAGGATTGATTATGTCTCTTTGGAAGGGTATGACTGATGCAAATGATTCAAACACCTATTGGGACATCACTCTCTTTGAGTCAGCCTTTCAGTGTCCTTGGGAGTCCTTTGAAGGCAAGGTGACGGAAAATATAGCAACAGAGCAACATGGCTTTAGAAAGGGAATGACTACTAAAGATGCAAGATTTACAATAAGATAGAAGTTTAAAGGAATGACAAATGGAAGGTGTAACTCCTGTGTAGCATTATTGATCTTGAGAAAGCATATACCTTGGTTCCACGGAACCTGGTGTTTGGATTATTCAAATGGGTGGGAGGGGAAGTGGAGATGAAAGTCAAGAGCTAAGTGAGAACATACTTGGAGTTCCGGAAAGTTTTGAGATGATGAAATTGAGAAGGCAGAGTTCTGAATCTACTTTACTTCATCCTGTTATGGTGTTATTTAGGAGGAGATAAAAGCCTGTAGAGAGAGAAATAATGCATGCTGATGATGACGACCTAACACTTTTGGTTGATAGCAAAGAGGAATTGGAAAATGTTGGAACAGAGTCTGGACACCGTGTATGAAGCAAGCAGAAGGGTTTATTAACACACAGTGCTGGTGAAGTGTCACTTCGCTTATCAGGCTTGGTGAACACTGCCAGACAATAGGTTACAACTGATTATATAGGATGCTAATGGGTGGATGAAGTGATGGGAGAAGGGAAGATCCCGGACCCCCTGGATAGGTGCTAACCATGAGACAAATGATAGAAATGTAGCCGTGTTAGTCTGGTGTAGCTGAAACAAAATACAGGACTATGTAGCACTTTAAAGACTAACAAGATGGTTTATTAGATGGTTGTGACTATTTTCTTCCACTATTTGATCTGAGGAAGTGGGTCTGGCCCACGAAAGCTCATCATCTAATAAACCATCTTGTTAGTCTTTAAAGTGCTACATAGTCCTGTATTTTGTTTCATGAGACAAAATGAGAGCAATAAACTAAAGGTTACATAGTGTTTTCCACCCATAGCTTACAGAATACCTTATATCTAGTTAATCAAGTATTTAAACAAAGCAAACATCAGTTGTCAATTATTTGTTAAGTGGCGATGTGTCTGTTCGCATCAGGAAGGTAACTTTGCATGGATGTGATCCATTGGTGTTGCACCTGGGGGATTAAAGCAGAGACAGTAAAGGGTACTTGACAATTGCACACTGTTGAATATGTTATGTCCTGTCTTTCACCAGTAGGGCCTTTCCCTGAGATGTAATTGGATAGTTATCTTTATGATGACCTACCTTGGATGGGCTAAGCAAGGGGGGGGGAGGGCGGTAACCTTCAGGTACTGTACCTGTGGTATAGGTGTTTGTGTGCCTATTCCAGACTTGAAATTTAGAGTAGGGGTTCTTAACAGAATATTACAGTCTGCCTCAGAAATCTTTACCCTACACAAAATATGGCATTAAAGTGGGCATCTGTGTTTGAACACCCTGGTTTGAAGGTAAACAAAGAAAACTCAAATTATGCAAGTAGAGAAGAGCGGTTGATTGAATGTTCAAAAAAGAAGCTGAAGTGTAAGAAAGAATTTGTGCACTTGGGAAGTACAATTAGTGCTATCAGAGAGAGGCCTGGAAAACTGCAAAGAATGGAAGATGCATGGATGGCAGCAAAAAAGTGGCAACACTGAGTGACTGGCAATCATGCAACAAATGGAAAAGAAAAGTGAGAAGAGCTGCCAAGCCATGGTGAGGCAGTGCGCATGGAAGAAATTAGGGGTAAGATGAATTTGGGACACTCAGGATACGTTTACATAGCAGGGCAAAAGTCGAATTAAGCTACGCAACTTCAGCTATATCAGTTGCATAACTGAGGTCAAAATAGCGCCAAAAGCCTAATTAAGCTATCTACACAGTAGGAAGTCAAAGGAAGAACACTCTTCCTTTGACGTCCCTTACTCCTCGTACAGTGAGGGTTACAGTAGTTGGAGTAAGAAATCCTCCATCTCAACATTATTTCAAAATAATGTTTTCCTGTGTAGATGCGCACTTTATTATTTCAAAATAATGTCATTCCAAAATAATGCTGCTGTGTAGACATACCCTCAGAGATATGTAGACTGGGTAGCACACATTTGAGATGTGCTGGACATGTGATAAGATTGTATAGCCCAAGGTCCGTCTACTTCAACAGTAGCCATGGGAACAAGTTGTGAACTATTCATTGTGGCATGTTGTGAGAGCTTCCTGGTTGTTGCCGGGGAATTCCTGACTCTCCCAGCAGGAAGTTTCTGCACTGACTGAAGCTGAGAGTAGGACACAAGTAGTAAAAAGGAATCTGCTGAACTGCAACCATGTTCTATATGGGGTTTTTTACAGAATAAAACCTTGTACCTGGTGGTTTGTCTGAGTAGGTCTGGTCTGAGGCTACACAACACAGAGCACACAAAGGAGCCTCAGGCCCAGTTTTCCAAAGTTGTGTAAAAAGTCACAAGGCAGATTTTCCTTATGTTGAATACCTTCATACTGAACAGGAGGGGGACTACAAATGGAAGAAGAAGGACCAGCAAATAAAGTTTGGGAGGAAGAAGATGGCAAGAAAGGATGTATAAGACTGAAAATACAATGGAAAGACTCTGATAAAAGAATTCTGATGAGAAGAGGGCTGGAGCTCCAAGACTCACAAATGCACACCATGGATTGGAAGAAGTGGCAAAGTACTGTGAGCATGTAAACAGGAAAAGAAGTCAAGAAGTGAAGATTTGGTGGTGGGTGTGTGTGACATCAGTGGACATATAAAGGCTTTTCTACCATTTTAACTATATCTGTTAGAAACCACTATAAAGCCAAATGGTAACTGCCTTTCCCCCTTAGATGGGTGTGGTTATACCTGGATAAAGGTGCTTATGTAGGTTTTTCCTGTACATTTAGGGGAGCAAGCTATATAGTGTTATAAGGTACCTTTATATCTTTTGCATTCTTATTAGAGAATTGAGCTGATTTAACTATTGTGGGTTTTTTTTAAATCGCAGCTCTAACTGAAATAGTTAATTGGTGTAAAAACTGTGTGGACTAAGCCTAAGATTCAGAACACAACAAAAATTATAGCATTATATATATATATATATATATATATATGATGCTATAATTTTTGTTGTGTTCTGAATATATATATATATATATATATATATATATATATATATATATATATATATATATATATATATAAAACCTGTGTCTTGTTTTATCCTTGATCTTATTGATCATCCCCTTGGTAGTAAAGCTCCACACCTTTGTAAGCAGGGCATAGTTTGGCTCAGTATGCTTGCATTTTTGTGAGTTTGTACAATGCAAATGTCTGTCTGCATTTGGTTATTGCATATCTATAGTGTCTGTCATGCATACATTCATATTTGGAACATATGTATCATTAAACATAACGTAATAGGATGCTTCCGTGTGCACATTTGAACACAGTATTACAGGTGCTTGTGTGAAGCAGATGCACGTGTCTGTTCACTGAGAAGTATGAAGGGTGTAAGGCAAGGAGGAGGCATCTGCATACTTGAGAATGTGTCCATCTGTGGACACACGAGTTTGCATGAAACGTGGGTGGATGTATGCACTGGTTCCACAGACCTGCACTGTTCTATGCTGGGATGAGGGTGGACGACAGACGTGTGGATTCCTGAGTCAGTGAGCGGTGCAGAGTGTAGCTGTCTCTCTAGCTGTGAGCAGCTGCTAACTCAGCCGTGATGCTGCATGCAGCCCCTGCAGACGCTGTGCTCCAGCCACTCTGCAAAGCGAGTCTATCTGCCAAGTGGGTGAAGGGCTAGAAAGTGCTGGAGAGGAAAGTCGGCTGCGCCCGTCCCCCTGGCTAGCTCGGAATGAGCCGCTGCTGTGATGTGCAAGATGTCTTTCAAGGTAAGCTTTGCTCACTGCACTGCCGAGCTGGGGGGGGGGGGGGATCCCATCCCGTCCTCCTCTTCCTGCTGCCGCTGCCATGTCCCGTTAGCACTGCAGATGCTGTGGCTTTAGCAGGCCTGGTTGTTCGGCTGCCGTGTGGGTCTGTCTCTGCTTACAGCCGCGGCTCTCGTTTCCTTCTGCAGTCACTATTCCCCTCCCCCCGCTCCCCACGACTTTCCTTGCAGCCGATGGTCTTGGGGGGTAATGGGCACAGCTGCAAGTGTTTATATTTCATATGTTGTTGATCTTCCTGTATATGAAGCAAGGAGAAGGGGTGGTGGTTAAAGTCTGCGTGGCTCTTGGCGACTCATTTTGAGATTTAGTTTAATTGTGGGATAACTGAACATGAGTGCCGATTGCGAGGGGTAGTAATGGAGTGTGGAGGAGAACAGTTATACTTAATACAGAGCACAAGTAAGGGGGTATAAATATAGAAACGAACTACATTTTTTCCCACTTGCTAATCTATGAGCTACTAGGCCCATTTTACATCATAGCTCTTGACTTGTTTTATACTTGGTCACAAAAGCCCATCTCTTTGTGAAACTCTCCATAGTTCTTGTTTAAAGAAAAACAGGGATTGTTTGATCTTAAGGGAAACAAGAAGTAAACTCTGTAGTTTTTTGGGATATATACATCTTATGTTAAGTGTCAATGAGACTTTTTTATATATTAAATTTATTAACATAATAGTTCGATAAGTTATAAAACTATGTTAGTCTGCACTTTTGCTTTAGGACAGTCAGAATATACATGTGTACATATTATTTGTAATCTTAAAACCCTCACCTGTCATTGAGTTTTAAACAGTTTTAAAAACCAATTTTTTTTTATCCCAGCTATATCATTTGTTTACAACATGCATTTCACTCAGTTAGTGAAATTAGACTGTTTTTTAGTCTCACTTTCTGGTTCTAATCAGTTTCAGTTTTGTGAACAATGTTTAAAAAAATGTTTTAATTGGGTTTTCCTATCCCACTGGAATATTTACATTTGAAATCTGAGTAGGCCTTGTTCCTGAGTCATCCTGATGGGAACATGCATGAGGAAGTATCACAGGATCTGACCCTTATCCTTGATCTCATAGGAAAAAAAACCATAGATCCAAAAAGGAGATTTAAGGACCAATAAGGAAGGAAGAAAGCAAGAAGCAATTTATAGATAATATTAGAGAACATTTACTCTGGACATATGGCCTATAGCCAGTTGTGCAATTTTCATATAATTTACCTACTCTTCACCTATTGATTGCCAACTCAGCACCAGTTCATTGCTTTGATTGATTATTTCTCCTCTTTCCTGTAAAGCCTTTTCTTTGTTCCATTGTCTCCTATTCTCTCCCTTAACAGCAGCACCTGCTCTTTCTTATGTACTGCCTTTGTGCATCACCACTGTATTGTTTAAGTGGTGGTAGTGTCTGAAATGTGCTGGGTTCCAAACACAGAGGAAGAATCAATTCCTACCCTGAAGAGCATACCCCTTCTCCTAATGCTCTTATTTTCACCCATGCTCATTTTCCCTCAGTCTTCTATTTTCAAAAATCCTTATCCTCATCATCATCATCACTCCCTCTGTTTCCATTATTCTTCTTATCCTTCTGATATCTCATCTCCTCCTTTCTGGCCTCACAGATATTCATCTAATCTCCCCCCTTCTTCCACTCTCCCCCCCCCCTTCTCCTGGACGCTGGTAATAGATGTTCTACATAATTCCAGACCCATGTAACTACATTTTCCTATCTCTGCTTGTCCTGCCTTTTCACCTATTCCTCAGGCGTTGCTCCTCAAACCTTGCTCCTCTTAGCTGTCTCTCTCCTCTCCCATAACTACTTCCCTTTTTCCTGTTCCCTCTGGGACATTTTATCTAGCTCACTGCCTGACTAATGTAACTCTTGCAAATTCTTTTTCTTCACCCTTATCTTTCCCTGGCTATCTCCTTCCACCTTTGTCTGTGGCTGCCCTGTTCTGTGGTGTTCTCCCCTCCTCCCACTTTCCTGCCCAGAAGGCTACAGTGCCTCCTTTTTCCTCTTCTGTTCCATCTCCGCCTATAAATTACATGTGCTTTTGATTTTCTTGTCCATACTATATTTCATGGGACTATCATCTTTTCTTCTAGCAGCTCTTCTATACTTTTGCTTATGATAGGTGCCAGTTTAAAATGCATCCAGTACCAGCATATTGCCTTTAAAATCCACTGAAATTATATGTGATCAAAAATACCAGCACAGCCATAGTTTAAAATAATGCTTTCAAACATCTTCATGAAGTGAAGGAGATCAAATCATGGTGCCAGAACAAATGACATATTGAAATAAGTTAATCACATTTTCACCAAAACTATCAGCTGATAACTTTTCAAATCAGTATTATATTCTGCATCACACTTGTCAATGTTCGGAATTAGTTGTATACCTTAATTATCCTTTTTTTCCTGGAGCTTAACTCACGTTAGAAATATAGCACAGTTTTATCTAACATCTCCCATAAGTTAATAGTGCCCCTCCCCCAAATAAAACCAATCCAAGTTGATTTTTTTTATACTGCACCCGACACAATGGAGTCCAGGTACCATGGTCATACAAATAAATAATAAAGCTAGGACTGAATCAGGAAGTGAGCAATAATGATCAAGGCTTACAGCATTTCCTGGAAAGTAAAGATCAGTGAGGAGTCCCTTGCTCAAGGGTCATTAAATCCAGCTGGTCAATAATCCCTTAATAAAGCCCTGTTCTCAAATGACTATTGCCCTATTATCTGATAATGAAAATAAAAAAGCAAAAGGATATAGAACTTTGTTTTTAACTTAGGATATAATTCCAGTTGGTATGTACCAGGTATTTTTAGAGGATTAATGTCCTGTACACTGGCCAGACAGCTTGAATCATCTCTGTGCATTCCATTCAGCTTAGAACATAATAGCAAACATTGGTTCTCTTCTGATTGTTACATGATTGATGCCTTAAGTCAGTATTCCCCAAACTTTTTACCTCATGCCCCCCTTTACTTCTGTTGACACACACCCCTCTATCCGATTGTGCTAATTTCTATGCTCCTTCTCTGCCTCCTGCCAGCCATGTCTTGGTATGTAGACGTGCAAAACATTTTATAAAATGTCTTGTGATTTATGAAATGGTTGAAACTTCTCATGTAGTTGACAATTATTCTAGTGGCTAAAAGCTATACAAATAGCTATGTCAGAGGGGAGCTGGCCCCATGAGATCTTTTCTTAAAGACTTCAGTTACCAAAACAATGTTAAGATAACATAACATACAAAACAAAAAGAGTCAAAAAACACAGACCATACTCTGTAAAAGGGTCCCACGTCAGCAGGTGGGGCACCACTGACTCCCCAAAGTGCCCACAAGTCCATGAGGGACGCCTCGGTCTTGGCTGAGTGACAGTTTGTGAAGCCCAGCCCAGGGTCAGGGTGGGCAGACAGACAAGGGGTTAATACAAATAGGCACCAGCAATCAAAGCCTTGGCTGGGTCCCAGCCGGACCGGGGGTTGGGTCTCCTCGCTCTGGGAGAGCGGACAAGTGCAGGGGGGTTTGCCCCACAGGAGGGAAACTGCCACCCAAAAGGAGGGATGGCAGGTGGGACAGGGGCCCTCTCTACTCCACCGCCTCCCAGCCCAGGGCCCTGACAGTGGTGGCCTTGCAGTCACTAGGTCGGCGGGGATCCAGGCCGTTACATGCTAACAAGGTCAAGGTTCAGCGGGGGTCCAGGCCACAACGTGTTGCCCACCCGACCTCTGTGTCTTCAGCCTCCCTGAGGTTGGCTATCCCTGGGCCGCTTTCCAACCCCCTTCTCAGTGTTCCACCTCTCGACAGACAAGACATCTCAGTGAAAGGATACTTCTTCCATCCCCACAAGAAGAGACAAAATAACCCCATCACTGTCCCCATCAGTTGTGGCAAGGGCAGCATATACACACTCTGGTCAAATGAAGAAAGAGCAGAAGCAGGTACATATGTATCACATTCATTCTGTAAAACATGGAAGGTGCCTGCCAGCTCTTCCATCACTCCACCACCCACTTCCCCAGTTTCCCAATTCCATCTCACAGTCACTCCTTTCAAGCAGAATCCTACCTCCAAGAATTTCAATACGTCTTCCTGCTGTTTCCACAGCAGCCTTTCCAAATGTGCAAATACTAGATCACTGAGAGACTGGTGGCCTGAGCAGCTGTCAGGGGCCAAGTTAAATTTGACGACGAGTAAGTCATTGTGGATGGGAAATGTGGGGAACAAGAATGGCATTTTCCTCAAGATTCACAACCAGAACGAATATAAATCAAGGAAATTGCCCTCTCCTCCCCCTCAGTAAACTCTTGGAAGTGAATGGTGAAGTGATAACCAAGAATACATAGCACAGAGGGCTCAAAGGAAAGGCCTGCCTCACCCCAGCAGAATAGTCTTCTACCCTTGCCTCAATGTCTGCAGCCAAGCGGAGAAGGTACTCAGGATCCCATAGTGCTGTGGCACATTCCACAAATACTCACACCATACTTGATCAGAGGTCTTACTTGATCCAGGAAATAAATGTACTCGTGCCAAAAACCTCCCAAAGATGTCACTGACTTCACTAGCAGCCTATCCTTGACTGCATTAGCCTGGCTGGCTGGATTCCATTTCGGATCCATGGTACACATTTTGGGACTTGGAGACATCAGGAAAGATGGTGGCCAGGAAATTGGCTGAAAACCAGGAAGTCCCACAATGGGACATTAGACTGGTATGTTTGAGTCTTCATGGTCTTTGGTTTCTCTGCTGAGACTGTCAATATGAGTTTCGGTTGTCATTATTCGTGACACTCCTGTGGTGTGGACTCAGAGGTAAAAGTAAGCAGGTGCCCAGCAAGAGCTGGCTGAGCTGCAGCAAAAGCCTACGGGGAGCTATTTAAAGAGCTGGCAGAGACCAGGTTGCAATAGGACAGTACCTGTAAGAAATTCTAAGTTACTTTCACCGCTGTGTTGACTCCTTTTCTTTGGGAGCTGGACTGAGATCTCCAACTCACATTATTTAGGCCACCAAGAGTCAATCGAGTTTAATGACTTTCAGTCAGTATTGACACGGGAGAGATTTGAAACCAGATAGAATCCTTGACCTTTGTAAACTGCCCAATGTAAACAATGAAAATTAACACTCTTGCCCCAAAATGGTTATCAAAGAATGACATGCTAGTTGTATTGAGAGCATATGATGTTTGTACTTGTTCCAAAACAGATTTCAATCTTTTTTGTCTTAACAGAGGGAAACACCACTCGCAAATGCTGCATTCTGGGCTGCAAGAAAAGGAAACCTGGCTCTTCTTCAGCTGTTGTTGAACAGTGGGCGAGTAGATGTGGACTGCAGAGACAGTGTAGGCCCTCAATATGTGCTTGCCCAGATCATATGCTTTACATCACTTTACGCAGCCCTCTATGGGTGCACCTACACTGCACTGTAGCTCAAAATAAGATACTCAATGTGTGTAGCTCAAATTGCGTATCTTATTTCAAAATAGCTTATTTTGTACTTTGGTGCTGTGTAGACAGTGCCAAATTTCAAAATAACGCACTATTCCAAAACATCCCTTACTCCTCATATGGAATGAGGTTTACAGGAACGTTGGAATAGTGAGCCCGTTATATTTCAAAATAACAGGCTTGCTGAGAAGATGCGGGATAGCTATTTTGGGATACTCCGGTATCCCGAAATAGCATTGCAGTTTAGATGTAGCCTATGGCGGCAATGATTTTAATGCAGTCATTTGAGTATCTTATGCAAGGTTTAAAACCTCTAGCTGCCATGAAGTATTTTGTCGGCAAAAGTGCTGACAAACAGCATTTACATTGCCTGACTTTTAGCAACACAGCTGTGTCACTAAAAGCTCTGTGTTGTAGACAAAGCCTTTGTCTCTGACCTTCCTGTGTAACATTGAGCAAGATCAGTCACTTCTAAATGTCTGTTTTCTGCCCTATGAAACAGGTTAATGATGCTTTGCAAAGCTCTTTGAGATTCCCTGACAAAAAAATCATATATTGAAATTAAGGATATTATTGATTAGTATTTATTAATAGGGATCATAACATGAGATCACTGCATAGTGATTAGTATCAGAGGGGTTGCCATGTTAGTCTGAATCTGCAAAAGCGATAAAGAGTCCTGTGGCACCTTATAGACTAACAGATTTATTGGCACATAAGCTTTCTTGGGCATCTGACGAAGTGGGTCTTTCCCCACGAAAGCTTATGCTCCAATAAATCTGTTAGTCTATAAGGTGCCACAGGACTCCTCGTCGCTTTTTCACATTGATTGTATCCTGTTTGGACTTCACTGTTAAACTCTAATCCTGCAGTGAGCTCATTGCTGGGTGCAATTTTTTGCAGGTTTGGGCATTAGCATTGAAGGCAAGTGAGTGAATGTTTGGTGCTGTAATTACTTGAATTAATTTGATTCTTTACTTTTCACAGAATTTACAATGGCAAATTTTTAAATCCATTTTAAAAAATTGTTAGCCCGCAATTATATGTGAAGAGATAAGACAGAAGGACACGTTTTGTTCTTTGGGGAAATTAGAATCAGTTATTATATATGTCCCCCCAGTTCTGCTGAAAAGTTGCGGTCCATTTCTGTCAGTCTGAATTATTATTAGAGATAAGTCTAAAGTGCTGATTTGTTTTTCTTTATGCCCAGCTTGGCACAACAGTTCTGATGGTAGCTTCTCATTATGGCCACATAGAATGTGTGCGGGAACTGGTGTTACAAGGAGCAGATATCAATCTGCAGAGAGAGGTAGGAGAAGTTCTGCATCTTAAAAAAGGAATTGCAAAAGCAGCCATTACTGATTGGAATTATAGAAACCCTAGAGGAATATTACCAAGTGCTTATCTGTTAGTTTCTGTGCAGTATAAGTATAAACAGAATCTATTCAGTAGGTTCTCCTGACAATTCAGATTTCTGGAATTTTAAGTTGAAAAATGAGGTGCAGGATCTACCCCAATATGTAATCCATCAAGAGTTTCTAATTGCACCCAGTTTGTGTGGACTGGTTTCATCCTTATTGTAACCCTATTGACATCATGCATACATTGATCTTTATATTCACAATGCAGTAACATTCAGATTTCAGAAAGTGATTAATAAGGAGAGGTTGATTACCATTTAAATTAGAGACCAGCTATTAAAATGGACTTGGCAGAATTACCCTGGGAATTATTCTGGTCCAGTCAGTGAGCTTTGTACTGTGTTCATTTAAGTTGGCAGCAGAAGACTATCACACAGCTAAATCACACCTTACTTTGTGAGGCCAGGACAGTTGCCTCCAATTTGTTTGTATAACATTGATTATAACTTTAAGTCAATGGTTAGGTTTTGTGAACATCCCTTCAGTAGCCAAATCTATAGTCATTCTGATTTGTGGGCTGTCTAGACATATAGCAATGTTACTCTGCTGGCTAATGGTCTTGAGAGAATAGTAATTTAACAAGAGTTTGCACTAATGTTGGCTGACTGCAGAATACAGTGATCAAAATAATGGCACTGTTGTCTCTACTGTAATAAAAAATGTATTTTTAACCTCTCTTGGTTACCTGGAACTAAGACATAATTCCCCTGCTGACATCTGTAAATCATTGCCTCAAAGTAGTAGTTGATTATATAAGTTTTCTGGAATTGATTCAACCAGTATAAAATTGTTGACTAGTGATAACTATAAGGCCCAAATTGAGCAAAGCACTTGAGAACAAGCTGCTGCAAAAGTTATACCACAATGGAAAGAGAGTGAACAACAGATTTTTTTGAATGCATTTTTGTGCATCACTTGGCAGGTAGCAAATAAACAGAAAGGAACAACCCCTTTGAATGGTGCAGAAGACCTTGTAAAAGGCCATCTTCACTGAAGTGAATTTCCTCCTGTCGCTCCCTTTTTTCCTGCCTTTCCAGATGAGGTGAAAAAGCCACAAGGGAGAAAGGTGTGAGTTTGAGGAGAATGATGTTAACCTTCCTTTGTAAAGTGCTTGGAGATCTACTCATGAAAAGTGCTAAAGTGTGACATACCAGGATACAATCTAGAGGTGTCAAGACTGAATGCCCTTCAACCTTGGGTGCCTAACAATGCCTTGCTGAAGTAGCTCCCACCTGTATGGCTCACAAGCAATTTTCCAGCATGCAAGCCACACTCAAGTGCATCCACACAGCAGTGTTATTTCGGAATAACGGCCATTATTCCAAAATAATACAAGCGTCTACACAGCCATTCCGTTATTTTGAAATAACAGATGGCTTATTCCAACATCTCTAAACCTCATTCCACAAGAAACAACATCTATTCCAAAATACCTATTTTGGAATAGCAAGAGTGTGGACGCTCCACTGCTGCTATTTCAAAATATCTCCACCCCAGGGCCATTCAAACTAATTACTCCCCAGTGCCTCCTGGGACTCTAAATCAAAGTAGCACATCCACATTAGGGGAGTCTGCCTCGGACTAATTTTTTAGGCTTCCCTGTGGTGTAGATGCGCTATTTTGAAATAAGCCATTTCAGAGTATTTTTTCTAGAATAGCTTATTTCAAAATAAGTGTGCAGTATAGATGTAGCCAGAGAGAGAGAGAGAAAGAAAGAGACTGACTGACTGTCAGTCATGCAGTTATATTCTAGCTCTCACAAGCCTTGGTTTTAGTGCAGGCTGATCCCAACAAACTCCAGTTCCACATTTTCCCATTATAGGTGTATGTCCTATATCACCCAGCCATTTCCTGGACAGTACAAAATGGGTATGTCTAAACTACATGTCTCTGCCAACAGAGGCATGTAACTTAGACATACCAACATAGTCAATGAAGCGGGAATTTAAATATCCCTTGCTTCATTAGAATAAAAATGGCCACCGTGTTATGCCAGCTCAGCTGTTCATTGGCTCAAAGTGGCAGTCAAGATGGGGATCGATCAACAAGGAAAGCCGTTGTTGTCCAATCACTTATGCCTCGTGAAACGAGGTTTACAGGATCAGTCAACAACGGCTTTCCTTGTCAACCGATCCCTGTCTTGACTGCTGCTTTGAGCTGAAAACAGCTGAGCCAGCACAATGCGGTGGCCATTTTTATTCTAATGAAGCGGGGGGGGGGGGGCAGATTTAAATCCCCGCTTCATAGACTATGTTGGTATGTCTAATTTACATGCCTCTGTCGGCAGAGACCTGTAGTCTAGACATATCCTGTGGCTACGTCTAGACTGGCATGATTTTCCGCAAATGCTTTTAACGGAAAAGTTTTCCGTTAAAAGCATTTGCGGAAAAGAGCATCTAGATTGGCACAGACGCTTTTCCGCAAAAGCACTTTTTGCGGAAAAGTGTCTGTGCCAATCTAGAGGCGCTTTTGCGCAAAACAAATCTGAGCTGTCTACACTGGCCCTTTTGTGCAAAAGCTTTGCGAAAAGGGACTTTTGCCTGAACGGGAGCAGCATAGTATTTCCGCAAGAAGCACTGATTTCTTACATGAGATCGTCAGTGCTCTTGCGGAAATTCAAGCAGCCAGTGTAGACAGCTGGCAAGTTTTTCCACAAAAGCAGGTGCTTTTGCGGAAAAACTTGCCAGACTAGACACAGCCAATATGTTTAAGTCCATTATTCCTTTAAGGGAACCATATGTCATCTTATTACTTTGAATAGTTATTCCGACATCAATTTAAACACATTGGATTAGATAAAAAAAGTAAAAGTTTATTAACGACAAAGAGATTTTAAGTGAATACAGATAATGAGGAATTGAAGTCAGAAATGGCTACAACAAAAATAAAGATAAAACATTCACTAATATCTAACTTAAACTATCAGATTCAAGCAAAGTTTCTCCCCACATACTTTCAGCAATCTTAATGACCAGATCCCAGATCCCAGTGAATGCTTTGTCACTTCAGGTGCAGTGAATGCTATTGGCAGGAGGAGAGAGGCAGGGTAGCTGTGGGGTGTCTGCCTTTTTTCACATGTAAGGCTGCTATGTGCATTTGGCCATGATAATATTGATTAGCAAATGGTGAGGTTAAAGGAAATGATACCCCATAAGACACACCTTGTATAAAGATTATCACAGTTCTGTGTAGGGTATGAACACAGGAAGATATTGTCACAATAAGATCTAAGTATTAATAAAAACAATAATATTCTCTGGTAATTTTTGTCTCCCGCACATTTAAATCTGAAAGAATGGAGTCCCATCCTGATTTACTGGTATTTTAGTGACAGAAATAGGCATGGAAAATATTTTGGCTTTGAGTCTTCACAGTATGTGAGCTTAGTTCATAGTAGAACTGGTTGCAGCTCCCTGATATCTACACTTACTGTCCTTCCTTGTGCAGCCCTATCTTAGGCTGGTGGTGGGGACCAGGCATCAGTGATGCTGTCACAGGGTGGTAAACCCAGCCCCCTCAGAGACAGGGAGTTGAACCTCTCAGGCCTCATCTGGGGTGCTCCACCCCATAATTGTTACCGTGCCAAGTCAGTAGCAGCCCCCATCAGCAGGGCAATGGGGCCCAGTGGCCAAGTCAGTAACAAACAGTCCCTTTTGCAGGGCAGTGAGCTCTATTGCCCAGAAGTGGTAGTCCAGATGTAGTGTCCCCCACTTCAGGGTTAATGGGATGGAGTGAAGTAGGGGGAATCCAGGCCCTCCCTCTCCACCAGGTCCCAGCCAAGGACCCTATCAGTGGTGGGTGTATCCCACCATTTGCTCAGCAAGGAATCCACAGGGTGTGCCAGCTCCCTACCCTGGGTTACTTCCTACGCTGTTCTAGACCATCAGCATCTTCCCCACCTACATCCTCCAAGCTGTGTGCTTTCCCTGCTGGTCTCCACTGCAGTGTTCTCCTCCAGACTGGGAGCCTCCCCGGCCAGTCTCTTCTTGCTTGCCTCTGCCGTGGCATCCAACTACTGCACCTTCTCCAGCACACTGGCAGCAGCTCCTTTCCCTACAGTGGTCAGCCCTGACTGAGCTGTTCCACTGGCCTTTATACTGGTCTTCCATTTGAAGCATGCCCAACAGGGCTGTGGGGGAGGGGCTCTCTCAGCCAGGTAGGCCTAGTTAACCCTGCAGGCCCAGTGCAGGGTTGGTACACCCCATCACAGAAGCATAAAGTATAGAGGAGCTTTGCTGTGTGACATCCCTTCTGCTCTTACCGATACTCCTTTCCCAATACATCTCCTCTTTCCTCTTGCATGGGGGGTAGAGTGGCACCTGGTGCACTGTAAGGAGTTCTCCTCTGCTGGGGAGATTCTCCATTCTTTTCCTCCATCCACTTTGTCTCCACTTTGGGCTTTTTATGGTGACTCGCTGCTGGACTGCAGAATCTGGTCCTTAATTTTTCAAAAGGAAAAAAAAACTATTGGGAGGGCGGGCACAGTGCGAAGGTGAGACAAGAGAAGCAATAATCTGTAAACTATCATTTGTAGACATGGTAACCCTTAAGATTTAATCATCTGGGATACAAAAATTATCAGAGAAAGAAAGAGAGAGAGACTCATGCCTATCTTACTTGGGCTTTCTGGTCTCACTTGAACTCACAGGGCTTCATGGAGAAGTCTGTTTATGTGAGTGGAATGGGGAATATAGATTTTACGCAGGTAAACTGGAAATGGGATAAGCATCAGTAAGGATACAATTCTCTCACAGAGGTTACGGATTCCGTGACTTTCTGGGACCTCCATAATTTCTTATGGACAGGGCTGGTGCAGCTGTTAGTCCTAGGG
The DNA here is from genome assembly GCF_052426305.1 of Pelodiscus sinensis. Lineage (NCBI taxonomy): Eukaryota > Metazoa > Chordata > Testudines > Trionychidae > Pelodiscus > Pelodiscus sinensis. The sequence goes on from NC_143053.1 coordinate 79,575,174, forward strand.
GCTGCCGGAGCAGCTGAAAGGCAGTCAGCCCTGCGGGCTGCTGAAGCAGCTGACAAGTAGCCAGACTGCCAGGCCTGGGTCAACCCGCTCTGGGGCTGGAGCACAGTGGTAAGCCCAAGCCACCTGAGCAGCAGCGGGGCTGGAGCAGTTGCATGACCCCACAGCTATTTATCCTCCCTGCAGGGTATTTGTAGTGTTCTGTGGTGCCAGTAGGATTACAGTAGGGATGAAACCAGTCCACACAGGGACAGGTTATGGCAGGGGTGGGCAATAATTTTTGATGGGGGGTCACTCCAAGATTTTGAAGTGGTTGAAGGCCACACTCTTCCACGATATTAATGGAAGAGGTACAGAGTCTGGGATGGAGCTTGGGTGCAGAAGGGAGCTTGGGGTAAGGGATTGGGATGCAGGAGGGAGAATGGGGTCTGGAAGGGAGTTTGAGTGAAGGAGGTAGTTGTGATCTTGGGCAGGAGACTTGGGTGCAGGGTTTTGGAATGTGACCTAGGGCAGGAGGAGGTTGTAAGCTAGGGCAGGGGACTGGGGTGCAGTGGTTTGGTTTGTGTCCTTGGGGAATGGACTGGGGTGCAGGAGATTGGGTTGTAACCTAGGGAACAAGAGGATTGTGATCTGGGACAGAGTATTGGGGTTCCAGATCTGGGAGGAGGTATGGGTGCAGGAGGAGGGCAGATGGTTTGGGTATGTTGAGTGGGGGGGGCACAGGGTTGGGGAAGTGAGGGGCTAGGGTGCCAGAGGCAGGCTCTGGCCAGGAGACTGACCAGTCAGCAGCCCAACCAGCCTGCTTGCCTGCAGAGCTAAATGCTTGCAGAGCTTAAAAAGTTTCCCAGCCAGCCAGCCTGCCCTGCACCAACACAGGCTGCACAGCCATGTGCTTGTGTGAATAACTCAGCTGGAGGGGAAGGAGGCGTGGTGTTTTGTGCGCTGCCTGTTATTCGAACAGGTAGTTCCCATTGGCCAGTTTCTGGCCAGAAGCCGGACAATGGGATTGTGCTGGGGGTGGGAGTTACACCTGAAGCCTTCCCTCCTCCCCTCCAGACCCGCAGTTTTTAAAGAGAAATGACCCCACAGCCGCTTTTCTGAGCGGTCTGCAGGGCAAGCAGGGAAGCCTGCTTGGGGCTCCCCACTGTGTCTGTAGATCGGATCTGGTAACTTGGCAGGCTGGATTCGGCCTGCGGGCCATATTTTGCCCAGGTCTGGGTTACAAGCTTCCATAAATTTTTGTTTATTGCCCGTGACCTGTCCTTGATTTTTACTAATAATATCCATGACAGTATCTTATCCTTAAACATCAGACATTTCAGTGCCATTGAGATAAGAAATGATTCCTTACCCTAAGTTCTGTGGTAATCCCAAAGATCATCTTTAGTCAACAACAACTCTTGTTCAGTTATTCAAGTTCAGTCTGTTTTAACTCTGAAAATGAAGTGTGTACTCTATTGACATTTGATCCATTTGTTTGTGTGTGTTTCCTCCCTTCCCCCCTTTACAGTCTGGCACGACTGCTCTGTTCTTTGCTGCACAGCAAGGCCACAACGATGTTGTGAGGTTTCTCTTTGAATTTGGCGCTTCTACTGAATTTACAACAAAAGTAAGAGACTGGTCTGCTTTACTTCCAAAATTCACTTGTATTAATTGCTTGTTTTCTTTTAATCTGAAACATGGCATTACAGCAAGAAGATCATAAAAGAGTTTCCCTGCTTGCATGTTTTCTGTTATATGAGTAATGCAGTCTGCTGCAGAAGATTATTTCAGAGTTAATTTGTATTGTCTAGATTTGATTAATTGAGTTTGGTACCATCTGATCTCATTACAGTATATATTTTTAGATTGTGAAAGCTACAATGAAGAGAACAGTCCCTCTTCTCATGCTGTCCCATAATATAGGAACAAGCGGCCACACAATAAAAAGTAAATTTAGAACAAATTTAGAACAAATAAAAGGAATTAACACAGTTTGTAGTGAGCCCATGGAATTCACTGCAGTAGGTGGTTACAAAGTTAAGTACTATAGCTGGATTTTAAAAAGCACTGGTTAATCATGTGTAAAATAGATACATAAGTAGTTACTGTATATGTATTGAGAGAGGGGAAATAAAATCAGTTTGCTTCAGGTTTTAAGATGATCACGGAAAAAATCAGGGAAATTTTTATCTTCGTGGTCAGCATTGCATTGTTGGCTGGTGACATTATATATTACTAAGGCTGCCTGACGCTTCCCATTATAAGATCCTGTTATAACTGTACGATTTTCATTGTTTGAGCTGATTTCTTCCAGGATGGTTGTCTGCCTTAGACCATTTTAAAAAAATAGTCAAAATTGTTGAACTATTTCAAAGAATGAGGCTAGTGAAGCTTTGTTTTGTTTTGTTTTTCCCCTGTGCTAAATGGTAGTGAAATTTTCCTTGAAAATCTCTAGCTCTCCATTCCCTCCCCATGCTTTAGAGCAGAAACTTGAAATTTTGGTGGGAGACAGCCTTAGTGTCAGGGATGCACCTTTTGCCATCCCTATGAAAATCTGCCCAAAACTGGCCAAGTGATAAGCCTTTGAAATATTGCAGTTCAAACATGTTCAATAGAGAGTTTTAAAATTATTTTTAGCAGCTTAAATCTTCAAGATCCAATCCTCGTTGAGCATGCTCCATCCCCTCACAGCTCCTGTGCATATGACTGGTTTGTGCGTGTGTCATCCCCACTGAGCAACTGAGCATGCTACAGCAAAGAGCTGGGTGGTGGGGGGGAGAGACTGGACTCAGAAAGACTTTCTCTGTAATGGCTGCTCCCAGCTTTCCCATCCAGGGTAGTGGATGGTTCCTTTGTGCCCCGGAACCTCTCTGCTGACCCTCAGGTGTATTTGAATGCAGAGGGATGAAAGCTAGACTGAGGAGGGAAGGAAAGGAGTGGATTGGGACAGTGAATCTGGTGAGACTGGGGGGGGGGGAGAGAAACTGGGACTGACTGGGCAAGGAGACGGGGACTGGGAGAGAGGAGAGGCTGAGACTGAGAGCTGGGCAGGGGAGGCGCATCCTGGGACTGGTTGTGTAAGGGAACTGAAAGCTGGAAGGCAGGGAGGGAAGGATGGGACTGAGATCAGGTGGGGAGAGTGCTGGCCAAGGAGACTGGGAACTGGTGGACAGGCTGGGACAGGCTCCCAAGAGAGACATGGGAGATGGGACTGGGAGCCAGTTGGCTGAGGGATGGGAGGGGGAAAATAATATGAGCCCATGAGAAGCTGGAGGTAGGAAGGCAACTGGGACTGGCAGGACAAAGAGACTGGGACAAGGAGCCAGGGAAAAGATGCAGGGAGAGACTGAGACTGGATGAGGGGTCTGGAGAGGTAGCCTAGGACTGGGAGCTAGTCAGATCAATCCAAGAGCTGGGAAGGACGAAACTGGGATAGGGATGTAATAGTGTAGTCGATTAACTGATTAACCGATAAGCAAAAGCTTATAAGCTTATAGGTTAATGCTATAGACTACACACATCCCCCTTCCCCCCAGCCAGTAACTTTTTAGCAGGCTGGCCAGCAACCCAGCTTAGTCCTAACTTGTGCTGGATCTGGGACCTTTCCCTGCTGCTGTTCTGCATTTAAAGTGCATTAAAGGAACCTGGCAGACAGGCAGCCTGGCACAGTTCCAGTTTGTGCTGGGTCTTGGAGCTCAGCGCCCCCCCAGGATAGGGGCCATTGCCACCCTGCACTGCTGCCTCTGTATCACACAGTGGTGCAAAGCAACAGTTCAGCGGGTCCACAAGAGGTGCTGGTTTTTAAATTGGCTTTCCTTGCAGATCAGCTCCTGCCTGACACCTCACACTGCTGCCTCTGATACAGAGGCAGGGAGCTCCTTGGGAGTGGGGCTGAGGTGCACTGGCTGCCGGCCCCACCCCCGGGGACTATAGAATAGTCAACTAACTGATAAGAATTCATGAGGTTAATGGACTATTCAATTAACGGATATTTAACATTCCTAAACCGGGACTGGCTGAGGAAGGAAACTGAGAATGGGGAGAGAGTCGGAGTTGGATGGTGAGACTGGGACGTAGACACTGAAGCTAGATATGGAGACTGGCCAGGGAAGGAGACGAGGATGATAAATCTGAGAAGATGTTTCTAATTATATGTTTCTAATTTTTCATATAACACCCCTACATATAGCGATATTAATGACAAATGTGTTGCCAATTCACATATGATCCCTTACCTTGCACATTTTAGGTACAGATTATGACAGTTAGTTGGGGTGCATGAGCTTGCTCCCTGTCCCATATGAGGGATCTCCTTGCCCTCTGAACTGGAATGCTCTTAGGATCACAGTCATGTATTGTATCAGTACTGCTAAGCTGTCCTCCCAGAGACAGACCTGGTTGCTGTCTCCTCTCCTTTCCTGCTCTTCTCTTGCTCTTCAGTCTCTCCCCGCATCTTCTCCCTGGCCCAGTCTCTTTGTCCTGCAAGTCCCATTTGACTTCCTACCTCATCCTTAGCCTCCACCTTGGCTGACTCTTCTGTCCTGTGGGAGGAACAGCTCTTACTCATCTGCACTGGGAGATGTCCAGCCTGGGAATTACCCTTTTTTGGCACAGCCACCAGTGTTTAGCAGCATGGCAAGATAGGTATTCTGTTTCTCCTGGAGAAGTTGCTAGTTATTTTTACTGGTGGCACTGCAGCTGTTTTCTTTCCCAGAGTGTAGTTAAGTTTCATGTGAGGGAGCAAATTATGAACTTATTTTATATACCAATATAATTAATGGGGCATGTCTCCCTCTGTTGGTTGACACTCAGAAACTACAACCATGTGAGATTGCTGCTGACACCTGGGGACATTACCTATAGCTGAAGTGGGGGCTTGTGTTTATAGTCTCTGGTCTGATCGCCTTTCCCAGCCAATGGGAGCTGCGGGAAGTGGAGCGGACCAAGATGGCGCTTCCTGCAGCTCCCATTGGCCGGGAAAGGTGATTCATGGCCAATGGGAACTGCAAGCGTCGGTTCCTGTGGCTGTGAAGATAAATATAGTGGTAGGGACCTATCAGGAGCAGATCCAGCCTGCATACCGGTACTTGCCCACCCCTGATCTATTGGCTGCTAGAACTGATGTTGACAGCATGCAGCTTAGTCCATTGGATCAGAGACAGGGTGTGCCGGCAGTCACCTTGCAGGGCTAAGGTTTGTATTTGTGAGAGGAAAGAAGACTAGATTAGGAGTGACAGGGAAGTAAGCTCATAGGAGGGGAAAGGACAGACAGAGCAGAGTTTTCCTGGTTTCCCATTCCTCAAAACAAGAATCGTCCTACTGACAGAGCTGAGGTCTAACTTATAGGGAAAAGACTCAAAGGACTACTCACAACCATTTTCTGGCTTGATAATACATAACTTCTGTGAGCCAAATTCTTGGAGGTAGTTAGCACTTGCTGTTGCACCTTTTCTGTTGCATCTTTTCTGTATTTGTTCTGTTCTTATTGTATTTTGTTCTGTTTGTAGGATGGGGGTACTGCTCTGTTAGCAGCTTGTCAGTATGGTCACACACGAGTGGTGGAAACTCTATTGAAGCATGGTGCCAACATACATGATCAGCTTTGTGTGAGTTCATTAGAAATAGATATTAACTGTGTACTGCATATGACACTGGGAGATATATACAAAACTAGAAAAAGAGATTTAGTTAATCTATATGGGTATGTCTACACTACCACCCTAGTTCGAACTAGGGTGGTTAATGTAGGCAACCGAAGTTGCAAATGAAGCCCGGGATTTGAATTTTCCGGGCTTCATTTGCATCTTGCTGGGTGCCACCATTTTTAAATGTCCGCTAGTTCGGACTCCGTGCCCGCAGCTACACGCGGCACAGACTAGGTAGTTCAGATTAGGCTTCCTATTCCGAACTACCGTTATTCCTCGTGGAAGCCTAATCCGAACTACCTAGTCTGTGCCGCGTGTAGCCGCGGGCACGGAGTCCGAACTAGCGGACATTTAAAAATGGCGGTGCCCGGCAAGATGCAAATGAAGCCCGGGATATTTAAATCCTGGGCTTCATTTGCAACTTCGGTTGCCTACATTAACCACCCTAGTTCGAACTAGGGTGGTAGTGTAGACATACCCTATTTGCAAAGTTAAGTCATCTGACCTACATCGCTTAGGGCTGTGAAAAATGTTACTCCCTGTGTGATGTCACTAAGCCAACCTAAGCCCTAGTGTAGATACCGCTTGTCAAAAAAAAATCTTGTCTTGACCTACCTACCATCTTTCAGAAGATAGTAATAGATGGACACCTTCTGACACTGTATCAAGTGTTTATGCTACAGAGCTGCAGAAGTAAAATGCTTTTAGTGAATACATACTCTTAGGTATATTGTTGCTGAAAGGAAAACCTTAAAATCTGGTGGTCTGATTCTCCTTGCCTAATGTGTTTGGTTTTTTACAGCTGTTCAAAATGAGTGTTATCACATCAGAATGATAGTGTTTTACACTCTGGAATAAATAACTACAGAAATTACCAAGCGGTGCTGAAACAGACCTTTAGTTTTTCTCTTGACAAACAGATATCATTAAAGTTAGAACTGCACTTATTTTTTCTTAACATCATTACATGCTGACCCTCAGGTAAAGTGAAGATATCAGGGGAGTGTGCCTCTGTCACCTGATAGTGTTTTGATAATAAATTAAAACAGAGAACCGTACAAATGACCTGATGGATGTCAGTCAGCTGGATTTTCAGAAAGCTGGATGAATCCCCCTGTGATTTACTGTGATGGAGTTGCATACAACCTGGCTATCATAAAACAAAAATGCATGACTTCCTCCCCCTCTACCATTCTTGCTAACTCAAGTAAATCAAGACTGATAAAAAGGAAGTCATATACCCTGAGGGGTTATGATGTTCTCTGAGCTAACTACTGGGTGCTCCCCTGGTGGAGACTGTTCCCATGAGATGCTGAGAGCCTTCATCCCCACTGACTTCATAGTAGTATTCAACATCTTATCATTTCAAGCCCTAAACACACAGTATGATGTACCTGGCTATGACTTTCTGTACAGAAGGGTTGTGCCATGTTTGCTATTACACAGTAATTACTTTTTTTAGTCTGCATGGCCGTAATTAGACATGTTTGTCACTTCCTAGTAGGGAGTGCTAAGTATTTCCACTGAGATCTGAAAATAACATTTGCCACACCCAACGCATACACCTAGATGTGAAGGCAATAAAGTAACCTCCCTGCCATCTCTCCAGGAACTGAGCAGCACTCAGTCTTATTTATAAGCTTGTTTTGATTACTCCAGTTGTGCAATAACACTCTTATGCAGGCCATTAAAAAATTAAAAGTGAATTCACAGGAAAACAACTATTAGTCTAGCTTCTTTTGCACGGTGCTGCAGAATTGAATTTGCAAAGTGGTGATGTCTGGCTGCCTACGTGATTGGCAAGCTTCCATACAAAAGGGATTTCAAACCTACGCTTGTCAGAGCAATTATTCCAAAAGCATCAGGATTTTACTTTCAGTGTTTAAGATAACTAAAAGTTAGCAGTGTGGCAAAGAGAAGGAGCTCTAATTAAAATGGAAACCCATTTGGCATTGATTGGGGCTGTAATAAAGAGTGATTTTCAGATTACTGAACATTACTTGTTCTGAAAGAGGAACCGGAACAGAAGGACTCCTGTTATGTCTGTCTGGTGTGCAAGGCCTATCAAAGGGGCTAAGCACAGTTACCCAACCTTGAGTGCCTGCCTACTAGCTACCAGATACAATCTAGTCTTTGATGTGTCCAGGAACCCATAGATTATTTGTATGTTGGAAGGAGCCAGTGTGCAATTGACTATAATAATCTAAGGGCTTGTTCATACTGCACATTACTGCCTGGTATGCCATGGAGTGAATTTACAGACCACCAGGTTGCCAAGAAATAACATCTTGTGCGGATGCTGTTACAACACAATGAAAGTCCCAGTGTGTGGCTTAGTGTATTGCCCTTTCACATAGGTGTATGCTCACCCACACTCCAGGACTTTCACTGCAGTTTAGTAATGTTCACACACAATGTTACTGCACAGTAAGCTATACACCTTAGATTCATATTGTGGCTTGCCATGTAAGCAAGCCCTAAAACACACAAAGCATAAGAATCCCAGCCAAAGAGATATATGGGAAATAAAATCCCATCCATATTGGCATTAAGGGCAAACTTTCCAAATCTGGGGCCTGAAAAAGGACCACTGCAACTCACTGATGCTAATTCAGGCTCCTGGTGATTGGAAAATAATATCTTCTATGATCTAAGTAGCCCAGTTGAGTATAAACAACTTCAGTTAGTCCCAGTGTAAATGATTTGCCACCCAACATTTAAGCAAGACACTTTTGCTAAAATATTCTCTTTAGCCTGCATGTGCCTGGGGAGCATGCAGAGGGAGGGGGCTTTAGCATTTAATTCATTTATTTACCCATTTAAGCCAGAACATTTCCTCTCAACCACAGAGGGAGCAAACTTCCCTTTATATGCACTTCACTGGGAACTGCACCAGCAGAGACAGCACGGGCATCGGGGATGTAAGGGGGGAAGAGACTCTGCTTTCCCAAACCGCCAGGCATAGCCCCACCCACACTCCGGCCTTAGAACACCTGCAGTAGGCGTTCTGGGGGCAGAGTGCTGGTGCCCCCAGCACCCACCCTCCTGTTGCTCCAGGACTGGGGAGGCCAGGCCTGGCCACGTGGTGTGCCCTCCTCTCTCCCCCAGTGCTCCAGGGCTGGACAGGCCAGGCTGGGCGGTGCAGCATGCCCTGCTTTCTTCCTCCCCGGTTCCTCTCCAGCCCTGGAGCAACGGGGGAGGGAGCAGGGCTTGCTGCACCTGGCCCAACCTCCTCCCTCCCCTAATGCTCGAGAGGGTGGGCTGGGATTCTCTGGGCCGTGTGGTGCGCCTTTCATGGGGGCTGGGTAGGCTGCGGCGAGCACAAACCCACTCTCTCCCCTCCCCGTAGTAGGAAGGGGGAGCACAGGTGTGGCTCCTGGGGGCAAGGAAGGGGCAGGGCCTCGCAGAAGGGGTGGGGCTGGGGGCTTTACCTCCCCCAGCTCTGCCTTCACCGACTGCCCATGAGAGATGGCACCATGTCTGAATGCCTGTCCCAATACCACTGCAAGTTTTCACTCTTATCTAGTCAGATAAAAAGACAGCCAGTTGACATTTTGAAACATTTTTTCAATCGAAAATGGCCTTTTTTCAAAGCTTCCTGGAAGAAACAACCTCCCCCCCTCCCCCCAAAAAAGAAAAAAACAACAAAAAAACCCAACAACAACAAAAACCAAAAATCAGTTTGACTGTTGAAAACCTAACACAGAAAATGCTTTGGTTATCAAAAGCTGAAAAACATCTAAAATTTAAAAAATGGTTTTGTTGAAAACCCAAAAACTTTCAGTGAAATAGTTTTCAAAGTCCACACACTATCTTCCTGTGTATAAGCCCCTCGTAATTTTTGTTTATATTGCAAGTCCGCCTTTCATGGCTGATCAACAGAGATGAGTTTACTGCAGCTGTCACCCAAAGGAGTTACTCGTTCAGCTCAAGTGGTAGAAGTGAATACTTTTAGGCCCTAGTTCAGCAAAGCACTCATGTAGATTCTTTAACTTAAATACATGCTAAAGTGTGTTTTTCTTTAGCAAAGCACTTAGGAATTTTGCTGCAATAGGGATGAAGTATGAATTTTTAAGTGTTTTGGTGATTTAAGAGCCTTGTGTTCAGTGTCAGTTTTGACCTATGATCGCCTAAATTACATTTTTATACTTTAGAGGAATCCTATACCTTATATCTAGTTTGTTGTGGACTAAGTCAAGATTTTGATGGGGAGGAGTTGCTTGTGTGTACCTATTTATATGTTATTAAGTTGCATAAAGGCACAGGAAGGGAAATATGTTTTGATATATCTAGTGTAGTTTTGCCAAGTAAGAAACTTTATTTATTTTTACTCAGGATGGAGCTTCTGCACTTTTTCTGGCTGCCCAGGGAGGTTATCTGGATGTCATCCGATTATTATTATCTTCAGGAGCAAAGGTCAACCAGCCAAGGCAGGTAATGTTCGGCTCTGCATTACCAAACCAGACATGGCATTTAATTAACATTACTGATGGAATTTTCAAAGGCCCTAAGGGAGTCTTCAAACTGGAGCATAGCTCAAGTTGCGTAGCTTATTTCGAGTTTAGCCCTGCTCTGTAGACATGCCCCTAATGTCCTCAGGCCGCTTTGAAATTTCGTCTTAAAACACTTGCATGAGATAGCACTCCATATATCCCCTGCTGAGGTCAATCAGTCAGACATATGCACTTATTAAAACCCTATCACAGCTATGACTTTAGTATCAATCTTAATCTTTGATTAAAAAAAACTCTTTTAATTTTGAGTTTCCTTCATGTTGTCTATGTATACTGTAACAATCAGAGTAAATTGTAGTTTAGCCATTAAACATTTGGTACTTCTATAATACTCTGCCATCCCTGTTTCCACTTACGTTCTGATGCCAGAAAGCACTTAACCCTGGGCATAACTTTAAGCATGAGAGGAGTTCCATTGAAGACAATGGAGCTATTCTCGTGCTTTGTTACACCATGTGCTTAGCGATTTGCTGTTCTGATTGTCTGATTCAATTCTCATTAAAGTCAAGTGGACTCAAGAGAATGCAAACATTTTAAACTACATCAGAAAGTAAAGACAGATGTAAGGTTCCTAACATATCCATAATTTTCCCTTCTTATATCTGTATACAGTGGGCCCAGTTTTCAAACAGGGAATCTTAATTGGTCAGCTACCTTCTTGCACTTGGATGCTGAAATCAGCTCTTAAATATAAATTGAGCACTTAGATACTCATATTTGAAAATGGGGCTTCCCAGAGTGCATGATTCTACATCCGAGAATCTCATCTAAGGATTGCTGAACTAGTTCAAATAAGCTAACTAGCCGGAATCTTCACCACTCTTAATCTGTACATTTAAAAATCTCTGGATAGTGTTCTCTTCTCGCATTGTCAATGTGGCTGTGTCTAGACTTGCCAGTTTTTCCGGAAAATCAGCCGCTTTTCCGGAAAAACTTGCCAGCTGTTTACACTGGCCGCTTGAATTTCCGCAAAAGCACTGACTTCCTACTGTAAGAAATCAGTGCTTCTTGCGGAAATACTATTCTGCTCCAGTTCAGGCAAAAGTCCCTTTTGCGCAAAGCTTTTGCGCAAAAGGGCCAGTGTAGACAGCTCAGATTTGTTTTCTGCAAAAAAGCCCTGATCGTGAAAATGGCGATCAGGGCTTTTTTGCGGAAAAGTGCTTTTGCGGAAAAGCGTCCGTGCCAATCTAGACGCTGTGTTCCGAAAATGCTTTTAACGGAAAACTTTTCCGTTAGAAGCATTTCTGGAAAATCATGCCAATCTAGACGCAGCCTGTATGTCCAGCTGGTTTCAGCTGGGTAAGAAATCAGGAAGTAGGAGCAAAGAGGATGGGAAAAGCCCCAATTCACACTAGAATGTAACACGTGAATAGGCTGTCCAGCTTTTCCTCTATTTCCTGTCAAAATTTTATACCCAGAAGAGCCCAGCAATTCATAGTCAGGCAGCAGAGAACTACTTCAGCAACTTCTTTGATGGCCACGGGGTGTCTTGTCCCTGGAAAAATCTCTGCTGTTACTTAGCACAAGAAATAGAACCATCCATTCATATACCCACATGAAGACCCTCCTACACCTCTGTCTGTTCCCTCCCTCAACCACAAGATTTCTCTTTATAGGTAGGAAGTTTGGCAGGTATCCCCTGGGCTGTTGCTTAAATTACTCCTTGACTACCTGAGACTGTACTGTCTATCTAGATTTGTCTAGACTGTGATTTGTTAAAAGGTGATAAACAAGTAATACATTCTATATATCTAGGGCAGTGTATACTTCAATATGAGCTCAACTGGTCAAGTTAAAGCCATGGGGGGAGCTTTGGCCTGACCATGTTAGCCCATGTTAAAGAGTACACTGCCTTGTCTACACTAGTCTCTTAGAACATTGTACTTAGGTCACATGTTAGCTAACACCACTCTTAAACCCTAGTGCAGGCCAAGCTTCTCTGTCTTGTCTCTAAGGGTAGGCACAAAACACCTGCTGGGTGTGGCACTTTGTGTACATCTAGTGACACCTAGACAACCTAGAAATAGATGAGTCTGTTACAGACTTGGTTAAGATCCATGTGGCTCATGTCATCCTCTGACAGCATTAATTTTACATTATAATTAAACTCCTGCAGCTGGTCTGGGTCAGCTGGCTCAGGATTACTTGGCTTGGGCTGTGGGGCTGTAAAATTATGGTGTAGACATTCAGCCTGTGGCTGGAGTCTGAACTCTGGACAGCAGTTTTACAGCCCCACAGCCTGAGCTCCATGAGTCAGGTGACCTGGACCCACCTCTGTTCAGTTGTGCATCTTTTATTCCAATGTAAAAGTCCCTTAGCAGTCTAGACCAGTGTTTCTCAACCAGTGGTACGAGTACCCTTAGGGGAACTCGAGAGGAGTCTGGGGGGTACATTAACACAACTGAAATTTGGAGAAAACCGAATTTTTGTTTTAAGTTTTACAGCACTTTATTATTTTTGTACTTTTCACACCCAAAAATTTCATCACCCACCTGGTTATGATTAAGTTGTTTAAATAAACGTGTTGCAATGGTAGAAAAAAAAAGTGTGTGTCTGAAAATTGTAGGTACTGGAAGTATTTATTATTTATTTACAGGCAGTCCCCGGGTTACGAACAAGATAGGGACTATAGGTTTGTTCTTAAGTTGAATCTGTATGTAAGTCGGAACTGGCTCCAGATTCAGCCGCTGCTGAAACTGATCAGCGGCTGAATACAGGAAGCCCGAAGCAGAGTTGCTCTGCCCCCGGCTTCCTGGAATCAGCTGCTGATCAGTTTCAACAGCGGCTGAATCTGGACTCCTGGGACAGAACTGCTGGGGCACTGCCGGGTAGGTCCCCGCAGGACCAACCCGGCAGCACCCCAGCTGCTCTACCCCAGGCATCCCGCAATAAAAGCCTGGTCTGCTGGGGGGGGGGGGGCGCACTAGCTGCGCCCCCTCCCCCCCAGCAGACCAGGGAGACCCGAGCAAAGCCGCACAGGCAGCGGGACCCCGCTGCCCGTGAGGCTTTGCTCCTTTGCCCCGGAGCAAAGCCGCACAGGCGGCGGGGTCCCCCACCTCTGTGGCTTTGCTCCTGTCTCCCTGCTGTGCTGGGGAGGAGTCCCCCCCAGCACACCAGGGAGACCCGGAGCAGCTTTTCTCGCTCCGGAGGACGCAGTGGTGGGACCGCTGCGCTCTGGGCGGTCCCGCCGCCCGTGAGCTCCGGGGCGAGAAAAGCCCCGTTCGTAAGTGCGGATCCGACATAAGTCGGATCCGCGTAAGTCGGGGACTGCCTGTATTTATTTTTTTGAAAAGGGGGTACTTTATAAAAAAGGTTGAGAAACATTGGTCTAGACCAGGGGTCTCCAAACTTTTCAGCCCGAGGGCCGCATTAACTATCAAACAGCAGTTCGGGGGCCGACTACACACTTGAGGTCCAAATAAAAAACAATCAAAACATGCAATGTAATGATCGGTTGGAAAACATAACGCACTACTGCGTGCCTCTATTTTAATTCGGTAAAAACATAACGTCCACATAAGCGGCGGCTGATCTTGGCAGGATACACGTAAATTTCCGTAATTTTTTTTCCGTAGACAAAAAGGTCTCCACGGGCCGGATGAGAGGGCCTCGCGGGCCGCATCCGGCCCACGGGCCGTAGTTTGGAGACCCCTGGTCTAGACCAAGATTTGTTCAAGATACCTTTTGGCCTTTGCTACTTTTGGTACATAGCAGACAGGTGCTGAGTTTAGTTCTGGATAAATTCAGTGGTGTTTACGCCTGGGCTGTGTCTACACTGGCATGAATTTCCGGAACTGCTTAAAACGGAATACTATTCTGTTTTCAGTTTTTCCGGAAAAGGAGCGTCTACATTGGCAGGCTGCTTTTCTGGAAAAGCCCTTTTTCCGGAAAAGCGTCTGTGACCTATGTAGACACGCTTTTCCGGAAAAGACTACTGGGCTGTCTACACTGGCCCTTTTCCGGAACAGCGTTCCGGAATAAGGACTTATGCCTGAGCGGGAGCAGAATAGTTTTTCCGGAATAGCGGCTGATTTTGTACAGTAGAGCGTCGTTGCTTTTCCGGAAATTCAAGGGCCAGTGTAGACAGCTCGCAGCTTATTCCGGAAAAGCGGCTGATTTTCCGGAATAAGTGGCCCAGTGTAGACTCAGCCCTGGAGTCTTCGTTTGGGTCCCATCTTTAATCTGAAATGTTTTCTTAGCAAATGAAAAGCCTGCTCTTATCACTCTGATAATTCAAGAAATGGCTTAATGGCTTTCATCATTTCTCCCTCCACAAAAAATGAGCCTTGGTTCAAGTATCCATCCAAGAGTGATTTTCATAACTGTGCCTCCTCCCAACAACAGCAACATTGCTCTACTAACATAACTGAGGGATAGATATATATATAACTGAGGGAGTATTTCCTGGTGCTGTGTTGTACTAGATACAAGTTTGGCCCTAGGCTTTGTAGGACCTTATGTGAAGTCAAACTGATTGGGCTCCATCCTTCTCTTTCTCCTTTTATGACCTGGCCCTCTTTCTGCCTTGCTCTTGTGAATGTACATCTCAGCATTTATATTACTTAATAATGTAGCTTTGTGACCCAATTCATTTGTTTCTTCTTTCACAGTATCATTTCCGCCTGCGCAGACATCATTTCCTTTTTTGTGCTATTGTGACAGGGTCTCTCTGTCACTGTGACACTGACATTCTTTTGTCATCATTTGGTCTAGAGCAGAGATTGGCAAAATACATCCCAGGGATGGATCTGACCCACCAAGTCACTAGATCCAGCCCGCGGACCACTCTGCCAGGACCCTCAGAAACACAGCTGCCTTGGTTTAAAGCGCAGTCCGTGGGCTCTCTACTCTGCAGGGAGGGAGAGGCTTCGTGTGATCTCCACATCCCCAGCTCAATCCCCAGCTCCTATTGGTTGGAAACAACCAGCCAATAGGAACTGACTCCAGCCAGTCTCTCAGCTCCTGAGAGATTGGCCTGGGGGATGAGGCCAGTGAAAGCCTGTTCCCCCTCCTGGACCCGAGAGCCACATGGAGGGAACAGCCTGCAGTTTAAAGTGATCTGGGGCTGCAGCAGGAAGAGAGCCTAGCCTGTAGGGCTGCTGGCCAGGAGACACTTAGGGAAGCGCTTCCCAACCAGAACCTGCCTCTGGCACCCCCACCCCTCCTGCACCCAACTCCCTTCCCCAAGTCACCATCCAAATCTTCTGCACTCCCTGCCCCAGGTCACAACTCCCTCCCAGACCCTGTAACCCCTCCTACACCCTCCCCCAGACCAGAATTCTCTCCTGCACCCAAGTACCCTCCCAGAATCTGCAACCCATTCCTCTGTCCCAGGTCACCACCCAAACCCTCTGCAGTCTGCAAACCCCTGCCTCCAACTTCATTTGTTTTTGTCAGCTTAGCTTGTAAGCTCTTCAGAGCATGCACCGTCTCCTATTATATGTTCTAACAGCACCTACCTTTGGCAGTGCCCTGATCCTTTGGCACTACTGTAATATACAAAAAAATGTTATCATTTCCTGCTGCTTCTAAAACCTTAACTTAGCCTTAACTAAAACAAAGCTAGCATGTCCCCCTGTGCTTAACGTGTCTCAGCTGGAAGTCACATTTTGCAACTACTTATGTAAGTAAAACCACAAATTGCACAATACATGTTCTATGTGCAGATTTCCCTGTTTTGACGGTACTTGGATCTTTTCCAAACTTTTACAGTTCATGGCTCTGGTACTTAAGCTTAACATTCTCTGCTGGAGAAAGTTTAAAAATGACCATGAATCACTTGAGTCACTGAGCAGGGAGGGAGAAATGTACACTGGAGATGGACAGTTTTTGCCATCACAATTGTTAGCTTGAGTTATATACTCTGCATACAAGAGAGTCTTTGAATTTTATTTTTGGACCACAAAGAAAATTTACCGTGTAAACAGGATGAATACTAGGGTGTGGGCAGCTAGTGTAATATAAATGAGAACACTTATTCAGAAATTATGCAAGAAAGGGAAAAGCTCCTTTTCTTTATTATTACTGTGTATTGGGCCTTGAAACCATGATTTCAGGATGTATCTTTGTTCTGTCTGTGCGTCAGAAAAGTCAGGAATGTAAAGTCTAGGCTTGTGTCAGTGGAAGGAATGCTCCGCCCATTCTACCAAGGGTGTGTCTAAACTACATGGCTCCGTCAGTGGAGCCATGTAGATTAGGCTGATCTGCAGAGGGAAATGAAGCCGCGATTTGTCCCATTTGCTCTTGCCAACTTGATCGGTTAACAAGAGCAAATGGGACAAATACCCACTTTAGTCAAAAAGTAGGGTGTGGAAGAACATGCGGGGGAGCAAGCAGCAATGCCAGCCCCATGCATTGGGAGAGGTGAGGCTCGTGGAGGGGGCAGGCAGGGCTCCAGCAAGGAATGATGCCAGCCCCAGCCTTCCCATGGTGGGGAGGGCAGGGTTGGGCAAGCAGGTTGGGTCAGCCCCAGCATAGGCTAGCCCCACATAGTATCCCATTTTCTCTTTGGGAAATATGGTCACCCTAGCAACGAGGCTGAGGCTGGGGGTGGATCTGGGGCTGGGAGCAGAGCTGCAGCTGGGAACAGATCTGTGGCCAGGAGCTGAGGTTGCGGGGAGGACTGAAGCCTGGGCCAGGAGCAGATGCCGAGTGGGCTATGGTCAGGGACCTAGACTAGAGTCAGGAGCAAGCTGTAGTCAGAAGCCACAGCAGAGCTGGGGGTGGGAAGGGGTTAGGTGGCACTTTCTCCCCACCCCCAGTGTAGGCAGGCTGAGGCCCCACCACATCCCCCAAACAATGTTCCTTACTCCTTTAGAAAGGCACTCCCCATGGTTTGGGGGCTACTCTTTTAATGGCAATAAGATTTTATTAAGGGACCCACGTTCACTCCTTCCAGTAGCCAGAGTCTAGTCGTGAGCTGCCAGAGTGTGCACTGTCACCAAGGAAAGCCTATATCAGTCTTGTTTTACTTGAAGGATGGAACAGCTCCGTTGTGGATTGCATCTCAGATGGGTCACAGCGAGGTAGTGAGGGTAATGCTGCTCCGGGGAGCCGATCGAGATGCTACACGGAACGTGAGTAATTTTCACTTTTGCAGTGACTCTTAAAGGGAGATTATCTCCATGTTACATTCTGCCTTTTCGCAACAACTTTCATCAGAGGATCTCAGCACATTGGACATCAGTTAATGTAGTCTTGAAACACCCTAGTAAGGTAAGCAAAAAATCATTACCCCCAATATACTTTTGGGGAAACTGAAGCAGAGACATTGCCGCTTACTCAAGATCACATATGCAAATTTTATGCTGGACATGGAAATAGGACTTACATCCTCTGGCATCTTCTAGGGCCACCTGCAAGAGGCATTACACCTCTGTGCAAGTTTTGGGATCCCTGCATCCCCTCTATTTGTCAGGCAGTGCAGCTCCAGTGGAGCCAGAATGCATGAACTGCCCTGTCTCTTGGTCCCTGAATGCATCCTTTTGGAAGGGTTCTCTAGTGTGGGAATAGGGCAGGAGTGGGGAACCTAAGGCCTGGGGGCTGGATGCAGCCCCTGGCTTGCCTGGGTCTGCCCCCCTCCCCCCGCCAAGGCTCAAGGCTCCCCCCCAACCTGTGTAGGGCTGGACCACACAAAATATATTCGTGTGGGCCCTGTTAGGCTCTGGTGTGTGAGGAGTAAGGATGTTAAGTAACGGTTAATTGACTAGTCGAGTAGTCAATGGAATTTCCATTTCCATTGACTACTCAACTAGTCGATAGGCATGTCTGCAATCCTCCTTTGAAATGTACAAGAGCCCCCGCTGGGGCATCTTGTACATTTCAAAGGCGGAATGCATAACTCTGCGTGCAGCTCGGAGCAAGCAGGAAGTCCAACTTACTCTGGGCTGCACGATAGCATGCCGGCTTTGAAATGGACAAGAGTCCCCAACAGGGGATCTTGTACATTTCAAAGTGGCAGTGCGTCATGGAGACTGGGGTTAGCGGGGGACTCAGGGTCAGCAGGGGATTCATGCTGCACTGCCAATTTGAGATGCCACATGGAACTGGGGTCAGCTGGGGACTCCCCAGCTGATCTTGGGCTCTGCGTGGCATTTCAGCAAAACCCAGGATCAGCTGGAGACTCCCCAGCTTACCACGGGTTCCGCATGCCATTTCCCCAGAACTTGGAGTCATCTGGGGACTCCTTAGCTGATCCCACTTTCCACGGAAATGCTGCGCTGGAGCCTAGGATCAGTTGAGGAGTCCCCAGCTGACCCCAGACTCTGCACAGCTGATTCTTGTCTCAGCTGTGCGGCACTGTCTCTTTCAAACGCCAAGGCTGCGGTTCAAAGGGGCAGCGCCGCACAGCTGATTCCAAGCTCAGCTGTGCATGGAGCCCGAGGTCAGCTGGGGACTCCCCAGCTGAACCCGGGCTGCAGTGTGGTATTTCCACGGAACCCAGGATCAGCTGGGGACTCCACAGCTGACCGCAGATTCTGCTGGGGAGTCCCCAGCTTACCCCGAGCTCCATGTTCAGCAGCACCACACAGCTGATCCTGGGCTTAGCTTTGCGGCGCTGCTGCTTTGAAGTGCCCCCTCTTTCCCTCCTTTGCTGCCTCTATCTGATAGAGGCAGCAAGGAGGGGGGGGGGGGGGATTGACTAGTCCTTAACATCTCTAGTGAGGAGAATGTGGGAAGTGTGAGGGGTTTGGTGGGTTTTTTTTCTTCTCACTTGTGTGATTTTTCTGTGGGGCCTCTGGCCCAAAAAAGGTTCCCCATCCCTGGAGTAGGGGAACAATGAGTTCATATCTATTCTCTGTGGTGATTGAAATGAAAGTGAAGATGATGCACATTGTCCCCAGCTTTCCCTCTCCTCCATTCTCCATCCATGCTTCCCATTCAAAGATCCCTAGATCTACAGATGACCCACCATGATTTCCAGCAACAGATGGCATTATGTTGTGGAAATGGATATGCAAAGATCATGCATGGAGGGGACTATCCCTATATGGATTCAGAGGGGGGATAACTCTTCCATTCAGTCAGAGACCATGCAAAGCTGTCATAATGACTGAACCTTTTTCTTTCTCTCTCCACTAAAGGATGGTACCACTGCTTTACTTAAAGCTGCTAACAAAGGGTACAATGATGTTATAGAGGAATTGCTCAAATTCTCTCCCGCCCTTGGCCTGTTGAAGGTATGTAATGATGTGTTTGATATTGTCATATAAACTTTGAGAAACAAAAGGCCTTTGAGTAGTCATTGACACCTGTAAAAAATGAGTGTCTTGATTAGGTGCTGATTAACACCCATTTTATAGGTATTTATGACTATACAAAGGGAAGGAAGTAAAGATCCAGGCCCAGAGAAATCAAAAAAGACATGAAATCTATATTCTTTTCAATTCAATATTGTTTTTTAAAATCTTACATATACTTTGGGCGGAAGATGCATACTGTGCTGTAAATAGAATTCAGTTTTGTTTGCTGTTATTTTTTTCTGAAATAAAATGGATTGATGTGCCAAATATTACCCTTTATTGCACTGATGTTACCGAGGGAAGAATTTGGCACAGCAAACTAGAATTCTAAGAGCACTATTCCAGGCAAAGCAATTCTGTATTTGATTTTGGTTCTCTTTGAATGAATGTAGAGTCTTTGAAAATTACATTGGATATTTGGGGGCAGATTTTTAAAAGGTGGCCACTTTTCATGTGCTCATAGATTACAGGTTCAAACATTAACTGGCATGTTTTGCTGCTGTTGGTGGGTGTAACTCTTTGAGATGTTAGAACCAGATTTGCAAGTAAAGCCAGGTACGCAGACATTCAGGTGACATTAACTATAAATGTCAGTTAATAATAAAGTTAACTATTACTCTATCACTTACTACAAGTGCAAAATTGCACCCTACTTACTGCTCTTTCAGTTTTGTGGCCACAAAAAGGAAGTAGGTCACCTATCCCCAACTCTCCAATTCATATATTTTTAAAGTAATTACATTTATCTAGAAAGAAAGAGAGAAATAAAACAGGTTTGCCTGAAAATTAAATATATCACTAATGATTTTATTTTTCTTCCTAAAGGCCGAGTTCCAGATTAGCCTTTTGTTGTTTATTTAACATACTTAATATACTTCTAGTCTATTGAAAATATAATTAGTAATATCAGCCTGACTCTCATTTACATTTATACTCTCTTTAAAGCCCCTTTACACTGGCAGGAAGGAGACTCATCTTAAGGCCCCATGTCTTTACTTTAAGCATGATCAGATCATTTTGATAGTCTAATCTCTGTAGTGTTGTTTCTCTTTTCTTTATTTACAGGTCTGTCTTTGCTGCTGTTTTTGTCTGTGTTGTTTCCCTCTATGCACACAGCACAAATGTTTAGATGTATGTTTATATTTTCTAGAATGGGACTTCTGCTCTCCATGCAGCAGTGCTGGGTGGCAATGTTAAAGCAGTAGCACTACTTTTGGAAGCAGGAGCAGATCCTTCTCTTAAGAACAAGGTACATTTTGGTGCTTTATCCAGAGCTTGTAAAACAAACCAGTGAAAACATTATACATTATTTCTTCCATGTAACTACTAAACTCATTTTGAACAGCCGTAGTTTACACTTTTGCTGGTCCCCTTTGCAATGATCCTGGACCCTCATCCAAATAAATCATTCTCCATGTCCACTCAGTCATTAGTTTCTCCATAACACATATTACAAGGATGCCAATTAGTGCCACTAAGCAAAGTGGCATGTGAAATGTGAACATGAACCTAAGAAGAATTGGATGGAGTCCGTGCACTTATTCAGTATATGTAGATTAAAGATAACTAAAGATTAAATTGTAACAGTATTCTGTCATACTAACTCTCATAAGTCAGCTAGAGGTGAAAAGCTCCAGTTATCATTACTGCTCCCCTGAGCTATCCAATCTCACTAAATCATAAACTCTGTATTAGTATGGAAGCTATATTTGAGAGAAACCATGACCAGTTAATATTCTGAACAATCATAAATTATGGATATTTATGCACAAAAGCTGGGCTGAGGCACAGGGTTTGGATCTGAATTCAAACTATGGAGCTGAAATTTTGGATTAGGCTTCTCTCTAATAGAAACAGCAAGTTAAAATCATGTCTTGTTATTTTCAACTTTATATGGAAAGGGTCCTTGAGAAGAATTAATTTCCTGGATCTCCCTCTATTAATTATATTTGAGAGCGAGAACAAGTCATTCAGATCCCATAATTTTATTACATGAATTCAGCACTTTTCATGTTTGCAGATTCCCTGCAAACAAACTTTTACTTGATTCCATTAAGAATTTAACATTATATATTGAATAACTCGTGCAAATATTTCTTCCTCTGAAGTTTATTGCAAGTAATTGTTGCAAGGCATCCTCGCTATAAGTCGCCCTGGTATATATCCGGTTCCACACTAAAGCCATTGACATTTGTAGTAACTGATGCTTGCTCTTATGTCACGCAAAAAAACCCTCAATTTGCACAAATGGAAGTCAACCGTGTGGAAAAAAAATTCCCAGTTATAAGTTGTTTCGCTATAAGTCCAAGTTTTTTGGAACGTATCTTGGACTTATAACAAGGACCAGGGCCGGATTAAGGGGGGGCTAGCCGGGCAGCTGCCCGGCGCACCAGCCTATGGGGGCGCCTGATGGCAGCTGTAAGGGAGCCGCGTGCCTGAGGTTGGGGGCCACACAGCGCCCCTTTGAGCTGCCATACGGCGCCGCACACCCTGACTGGGGTCTGTGCAGCACCCCGTAGAGCTGCAATTAGGCACCGTGCACCTGATTGCAGCTGTAAGGTGCACAGCGCGCTGGGGGGTAGGGCTGCACATGCGCTGTGGCCTGAGGGCAGAGCCACGCATGCGTCACAGGCCCTCTGCCTGGGGCGCAGGAATGGCTCGAGCCGGCCCTGACGAGGGCAGCCTGTATCAGGTTGGGTTGGTTAGCTGTGATTGGATACAAGTCACATAGTATTGTTTGCTGATCTTTGACTGAATGACTGAAAGTTTCAGAATCAGGTTTCTGGTACAAATATTTATGTTTATGAATTCATCATTTATTTTCATAGTATTCTCTAATAGTTCCTTAAAATGTGCCATTTCTGTGAACATTCCTCCCAGTAAACTCATCTGCTGAAATACAGAAGACAAAGGATGCAAATGGAGGTGGAACAAACTGATTTTAAATCAAGGGAATAGTTGCATACAATATTTCAATAGTCAGGCAGGTTTAATATTGGGAAATGTCATGATTTTGTCAAGCGTTTTAAAAGGAATTATAATTATCTTGAATAAAGGATATAAAAAATACATATACCATTTCTATCACTCCACTAGATGGAAGCAGAGACCATCTCTTTAAAACAATAGTTTATATTTTATTACTAGTTCGTGCTTTATTTTGATAGTATTATCCAAACAGATGTGACAGATTTTGCAGTTACTAACAGTTTTTTGCAGTGGTTGGAGGCTGACAGAAGAAAGCTTAAGGAAATGAGTCTGTATTTCTTTTCTCTCCCCCTCTTTAGGAAGTACTTGGAAAACAACGTGCCATTTAGTGTAGTTGGATGGATTTCCAAACCAAGAACATTATTCAGCAGAACTATCTCTATTATATTTAAAAGTTAAATTCTAGTCCTGTTATTTTTGTTTTCAGTGGACAAAAACTAAGATAAAAGTCTTTGATACTCTGGTCACTAAGAACCTAATACAAAGCCCATTTGCTGCTGATTTGGGGGATGGTTGTTTTCCCCCATACAAACAGTATAAATGTTTAGATGTTTGTTTACTTCTGTGGGCTTTGGCTGATGTCCTAACGATCTGACCCTGTTCCCATTGAATTCAATGGCAACATTCTCCTTTGCTTCTATGGGACCATCATAGGGACCTCAAAATCCCACCCTGCACAGAGCCTGTCAGCTGTTCACATTCCATGTAAACCTTTTGAAGTCTTGAATGGAGCTGACATGTTACATGATATAGGCCTTTTGATGACCCCTTTGCATGGGAGTAAATTTCACTTTTAAGGTCTCTCTGCACTGTTTTAAATTTGAAATAGTTTTAAAAACTGATCCACTAAATGATAAAGGAGCCCTAGAGTAGACCCGGCATAGGTAACCTGAATAGCTTGTGATGAAGTGGTCTCAAAACATATATATATCAAGATTACAGGACATGAACACAAGGAAGAAAGAAATTGTGATTACTCTTTCAAGAGTAGATTTGAATTGGTCCTAATAAGATCACGCAGCTGCAGAAGTGGGGCAGGGCAAAGAAGGTGAGTGTGGCCACATTAGGGGTACCCAGAGCACAGCATGTAGAGGTGGGGCTTAAACAGGAGCTGCATGCCAATACCACCACCATGAGAAAATGGGTAGGACCACAGCTCTACTGCATGCTATGTCCATGCATCTGTCCAGACCTTTGGGAGGAAAATAAGCTGTATCCAAAAAAGGGGTGAAATAATTTAACCCTCCTCAAAGAGCACAGAGAAGGAACTATGACTGAGTCATAGTCACCGTTACATAGGGCTTAGCCTAAAAGTTCATCCTCACCTTTTGTAGCTAGAATGAAGCCTACATTTAAACATAAATGATTCTTTAGTGCACCGAACCTTTCCTCTAGGACTTCATTGTTTTGGAAATTCTGCCCTGCATTTTCTAACCATGCTGTTTCTTGTTTCAGGCAAATGAACTGCCAGCAGAGCTAACACAAAATGAACGTATCCTCCGGCTCCTCCGAGCAAAAGAAAAGCAGAGGAAAAGCTAACACAGTTCTGTCGGATGTAGTTTGACAAAGAGGAGCCCTTCCCACACTGGCACTAAAGCAAATCTGGTTTTGAAAATGGCTTATTGAACCTATTTGCAGAATTGATTTAGCATGTCCAAGATACCACTGTGTGAACATGGCCAGCCTTCAGCACAAGGCAGAGGTGCACTAGAGCACCATTAAACTCAGTAGGAGTTTTGCCATGGGCTTCAGTAAGATAAGGCCCTAAAGGCTTGTTTGTACCACAGTTCTGTCCATACTTGAAAATCACTGTTTCCAGCATTGGTATGAGCTCCTAAAATGTTTGTAGTACACCTTATAGTCACAAATAAGTGCTCTAGCCATTGCACAGGCATTCCGCCTCTTGTTATGATTGCATCAGCTGAGAGCAAGTCCTAATACCTCTATGCACCTGTGAACCATTCAGTCCTGATGTGGGTGGGAAACTCAGATGCGCTGGTCAGTTAATATCCCTAGCATAGTCCCACAAGGCTTCAACCCACCCTTCAGTGATGGCATTGGCAGTTTGGAGACCTGGCAGTGTCCACCTTCCTGTTCCAAACAGGCCTGAGAGAAAGTTTTGGGGTGCTCGCATTTGGGTGGCTACTCAGGAGAGATTCAGGTGCCTCCCAGCTGATTACAGTGCCCACAGTCAGCAACATGTGTTTGAGTTGGTGGTGCACATCCACACATGTCTCAGTGCACATAAAATTTATTCCACACTGGGATGGAAAAAATAGAGGGAATATTGGGTGCTCATCTGGTCTCAGTTGTGTTCCATAGCATCGTCCCTGTTCGCAGCCACCTGCGGGCGGGAATGTAGAATACAAAATAACCTATTGAAATAAAAATGTTATTTAGAACAAGGAAAATTTTAATTGACCAGTAGGAAAACAATTCACAATACAATGGGAAAGTTAGTGAGTGCAGACCCCACAGCATCCCACACTAGAATCTTCAGTTACATATGTATTGGACTACCTTACTCTGGAGTTGGCATGGAGCTGAGGTAACTGTTTCATCTGTATCTCATACTTGCTTAAGACCTGAGAAGGAGACTTAAATGAAAACATATCCAAGGCTATCCCTCCCCCTTCTCAAGTAAATCCTAGTTCTCTTCATTACGAGCAAGGGGATGTAAGTAACTTCTGGTTCTCCCCACTATCCTTGAAATCAGAACATCTGCTAGAGGGGCGACTACCTGAGCTGGGGAAGGAGGACTGGAGAAACTGGCTTTATTTCAGTGCGTACCTCAGAGGGAAGTCCTCTCTCTAGCCACTGGCCTTGACTGCTCTGTTTGGATTGTAGAGGGAGACACAATAGTAAAACAATCTGTTATTTAAGCAACAACTCCTTAAAATGGTCCAAAACTTCACAACTCACCCAAAAAGCTATCAAGCAAATGAGAGCAAACTCATTTCCTTCTCAGAGTAAACTCTGACCTATGTAGTACCACAGTTCATCCAACAGTGAGTATGGGGGCAGCCGGTGGCCTTCTGCAGTGTAGTTCTGTGAGAGCAGAAGCCCTTTCCCTCCTCACGCATGCTCAACTCCACGGATAGAGCAGAACCATAGGGAACTGTCACTGAGCAAACCAAATGTTGCATGTTGTTAACATATATTTAGCTGTGAAGCATGCCTGGATGAGTGTTATAAATGTACAGTATATACTGTGCACAGTATATGACACTGTTTAGTGTTCACCAGCTACTATGCAATGCAGCTGCTCCAGGGATCAGTGCCTGAAATTATAGGAGAGTGCCATATAAGCAGGTATGTCAGAAGGCCAAATGTAATGTGGGCACATTACACCAGTTTATACAATATAGGCCTGCTAGTGTATCCATAACAAATGGCTGCCTTAATTAATAGTTCTAGAATACTCAAATGCTATGATTCAGTTCTAGAATGCTCAGCTTGCTATGATTCAGACCTCTAGTATAACTGGGACTGATGCTAGTAATTGTGTCAAGGACTCTGATACATCATGATCAGGTTAAGGGTTCTGTAAAGTAGATAGGACCATGACATATTTTAACCATGATCCTGTACCATGCTACATCATTATAAGGTAGTTATTGCAGTCAGTATACATATGCCCCAAGTCACGCTAATCAAAACCATGTTACAGATTTTCCTTGAGGAAGTTCAGACCAATACTAAGTCAGTCCATGAACAAAATACATTTGACCCACCTCCAGATCATGGCAAGTTGCTTCAAAGTGTTAGTGTGGACAGGACTTTGGCTCCCAAGAAAACATGAACTTCTACCCCGTTAAAAGGCTGCAAGTGTGACGTTTAGTTGAATCTCTGCATTCTTCTGTTAGCTAATAAAAAAAGAGTCACTTTACTATTGCTTGAGGGAGTATAGTTCACTTTAGTACAAACTGTTTTCTTCAACATATGGATCATAGCCATAATTATTCAAAAACCAGGAACCTGGTACTTAGTGCAAATTATTCTTTTTCTTGGGGGCAAGAGCGGTAGGGGACAATCAAGGTCCTCCTGCTTAATAGAAGAAGTGATGAATGTACTTTTGCTTGCAAGTTACTGTTGCTATATATGGTGGTAGTAGAAGAGAAAGCTGAATGCTTTCCTGTTAAGAGTATGAGATGGTACCAGAACAATCTGCTGGATTGGTTATTTAACACTGTGCTTTCCTTGAATTAAAGCAATACTTCTGCCTAACTGAATCTTGTAGACAAGCTAGTATGGGATTAAAGAATTATATGCATAGATACCTAAAGCATTGCTGTCTCCATGACACTGAGCATCTGCTCCTGCAAGAAGCTGAGAAGTATTAAGCACCCTCAAACCCCATCAACTCTAATAGGGACTCTAGTGGTGTGGCACTTCACAGAACTGGACTTCAACTTTGTTACATGCAAAAGTGAGACTTGTGTACATTAATAGCCCAGTGTGGATCTGTGGGCTTGTTTTCTACATTTGTTGTTTTGGAGGAAGTTAATTGATTCAAGGCAGTCCTGCCCCCTCAGGAGTAAATCCAATCCCCTCCCACCACTACAAGGAAGGATCTCCCTGGAGTTTCTTCAGAGCAGCAGCGGATGGAAACAACTAGAGTGAACCAAAGTCATACAAAAAGAAGCTAATTGTGAGACAGGCAGACAATCATGTAAAACTCTGAACAGCCAGCTTCAGTGGGTGAGCCAAGGACAAACATATTAGTCATACAGTACTGGGCAAGCCACACATCCAAAGGGAGGAATATTTAGTGTCTCTGACTCCAGAAGAGAAAGGATTTGGGCACTGACAGGCCTTTTTTTCACCCTCTCCTGATGTCAGATTGAAGTAAAGAGGATAGAGTAGCCAGTAGCGGCCCTGCTTGCAGCTGGAATAAAGGAACTGAAACGTCAAAAAGTACAGGTGATCTATTTGTGCCGGTTGCTCCTCAGTCCTGGGAGGTGGTGGCACATTTTCTCAGTGAGTGCTTGTCTCCAAATCCTGCCTAAGATGGGCAGAAATCCAGGAGGGGTCGGTTCCTGACCTTTCCATGTGTGTCTGCTCCCTGCATTACTGCATGACTTTTCTGATTCTTGAGTCTATTCCCACTTTCCTTCACAGCTGTCTAATAGCTGTTGAAGAATGTCTGGGATACGTGCTGCTATGGGCCTCTTTTAGAGATGTCAACAGCAAAGAGTGCACATTATCCTGGAGAGGAGAGAGCACTACTAGTTTCCTTGATCCCTCTCCCCTTTTAAAATAGAGCCATATTGGGCTGTGTTTAAAAAAAAAAAAAAAAAAAAAAAAAGGAGAGAGAGAGAATCAGGGGGAAAGTGCCTACAGCCAGATTGGGGTTGAAAAACAGGAAAAATTCTGAGTATTTATTTGAGCTCCATGCTTCTAAAGGAGGCTGTTTCAATCTCAATTATCTATTAGTAAAACAATCAAAGACCCACAGCCTAAGTGCAGATAGGAAATGGTGCTTGGAAATTGCAGCACCATATCTTCCCATGCAATGAAATATCCCTCCTCACAGAGTTATAATAGTTCTGTACACTGGGATCATGCCTTTCCTCTTCACAGTGCAGCACACACTTTAAATAATGGAATTTTTTTATTATTCGTAAGCAGAGACCTGCTTTCTTTTCTCTTTGTTATTGGAATGAGTCAGCATTTATATTAATCACAATACTTTGTGCTACTTTGCATTTTCCCCAGGATCCTAAAACACTTTATTGACATCACAGGCAGACCCCGACTTACAAACGGGTTACGTTCCAAACACCTAGTCATAACTCGATTTGGTCTTAAGTCGGAAATACCCTTAAACGCGCTGCCCACGCTGTTCGAAAAACTTGATGTACATGGTTCTCAACTCGAAAATATTATAATGGGTTAATGGGAAGTTGGTCGTAAGTGCGGATGGTCATAAGTTGGTGTGTTCATAAATCGGGGAGTGGCTATATTAGCTTCAGAACGTCTCTGTGAAATATGCAGGCAGATATATATGAATCACTTCATCCACCACTGAATTGCATTCCTTTCTGGGAGGATGACGGTGAGGACAGAGCAGCTGCTATTTAACAGCTCCCAGGAACACTACACAACAGTTTAGGCCACGCTTTAAGGCATACTGTACGTAGCTGGAATAACAATGGAAATGAGAGTAGGAAAGTGAATTAAAATTTGGTCACGACTTCATGGCTAATAGCTTTCTCTCAGAAAAAGTTCTGAGGAGTCTCTCATAATCACAAGTCCCTGGGCTTTTACATTTCACCCAAAAGACAGCATCTCCAGAAATACAGTGTCCCTGGTTTGGCCACTAGACAAAGTAAGATTCATGGGGCTCCCTCCAATACTCCTCTCCACCTGTGACCTTTTCAAACTCCACGCCCTTATGACCTCCCCTCTCAGCAATGAGTGAGTGCGCAGTCTGTGGGAGTACACGCAAGCTAGGAAGCAGGCCACAAACACAAAGTAAAAAAGGAGGAAATCATCTCTAGCACCACCCCTTTCAAGCACTAATGTCACACCTTCGAAGGAAGAGAGGATGAGCTTGGAGGAAGGGCTTCAAGGTATTGAAAGAGATGATATCCCTGCCTTGGTACTGTGCCATTAGAGCAGTGGTCTCCAACCTCTTTAATCATGAGATCACTTTTTGAATTTTAAGTGCAATCCAAGATCTACCTCAAACCCAAATACCCTTGTCCCGCCTCCTTTGTGCCCCTTCCCTGAGGCCCCACCCCTGATCACTCCATCCTCCCTCCCCCAGCCTCTCCCTCATTTTCACCAGGCAGGAGCAGTGGGTTGGGGTGCAGGCTCTGGTCTTGGATGAAGGGATTTGGAGTGGGTGAGAGACTCTGAGCTGAGCTTGGGGCAGGCAGTTGGGGTGCTGGAGGGGGTTCTAGGTGCAGGCTCTGGGAGGGTGTTTAGATGCAGGGGTGCTTGGGGTGTACAAGGGGGTTCATGACTGGGGCAGGGTTTCAGGATGTGAGCTCCAACTGGCACTGATTACCTCAGGTGGCTTCTGGGTGGTAGTGCAGTGGGGCTAAGGCAGGCTCACTCCTGCACCACTCCCAAATGCAGCCTGCAAACTCTATCTCAAATCCTGTTGTTTCCCCTCTCTACTGTGTGGAGATAGTATACAGGTGGGAGGGGGGCACCTTGACATCAGCGCCCTCCTCCTCTCCCTCCCCTGCCCTGCACAGCAAGCAGGAGGCTCCTGGGGTTGGGAGGAAGCAGCTCTAAAGCAAAGGGAAGGAGAGGCACAGCGGTAGGGGGAGGGGCAGCAGAAGTGCCAGCACTTGATAGCTTCTTGGCCAAACCCGTCAGGATCACCTGTCAGAGGCTACAAGATCTACCAGTCGATCCCGATCTACTGGTTGGTGACCACTGCATTAGAGTCCATAGACATGTAGAACTCTCAGTGAACACATAAGCTTAAGCCCACCACCACACATCCCTAATAATGTGGTAGGGGATATGCTTAGTAATGACAGAAGGGGAACAGTTACACCAATTGAATTATAGCACCACCACCACTTCTTGCAACACCTACGTCTTTCCTGAAGGTCACCTCGCCAAATATTGGCCTTACTCAGCCCTGGGTTAGTTTACGAGAACAGGCAGGAGCAGAGAACAAGGTGGTACAGCTGCAGCCCACAGTAAAATGCATTTTATTAACTACAGTGTTAATTTGCCTCAGAGTCAGGACCTAGCTGCAAGAATAATCTAGCTTGCTTTACTCAGCCAACCATAATAAATAGCATGGCACTTACATTTTAAATTAAATTGTCCTTTTAATATCATATTCCATTTCCCCTTTAAAAGCCAGAGCTACAGTGGTAGCACATGATTCAGCCCACACATCTGCAACCACAAACTGGCCCTCAGTTAATAGATAATTCATTACTAATGCCCAAAATATGATGGGCCGTCTTGATTTCTGGGGAAACCCTTCTAACCTTAATAATAAATTTATTCCTTATTCTTTTTACAGAGGCATTTCTAAATGTTTCATGGGGTGCACACAAAATTTATTTATAATAAAAAGTTTAATCAAGTGGGCCATGGTGTTTGAATTTAAAAAGAGTATATTACCAAAATTATTCCAAGCATCAAGGTCTTTTGAGGTGCACACAGTTAACTTATGTATATAAATTCTCCCATATGGATCAAGAGCTAACTCTAAATATGCCAGATTCAATGGACTTCTACTGGATTGCACAAGCAAATAAGCTGCACAGAAATAGGTCCATAGCATTATATTTAAAATTAACACGGGAAAGGAATAAAATAGCTTTAAAAATGTTTGTTTGGAATCCTTATTTTACAGTAGTTGCACTACATTAGACATTGATACTGTATTTATATATAACATATGAACATCCCCAAAGACTCTACTGGGTCCACACATAGAGATAAATGGAACTGCACCTTCTGATAGCACCTCCACATTTGGTCCAGAGGAGGTGTTATAATTTTAATTCTTTTCTGAATTCTATTGTTCTCTTTGATCTTTGGGGCTGTGCATTTTATAAAACTTATGCACATTTATATTGTTCAATGAAATATAACTAGTCTACAGTCGGTATATTGCTTTGTCAGAACACACTTTTCCATGCCATTGTTCAAATTAAAATTGACAACACTACTCAGCTTCCCTTTACTGTTGTAGTTCAGACATTATTTACTCTCCTTCTGTGTGTATTTGTTTCATGTAATGGCAGGGTAGAGTTTGAATATGAATAAGCTTAAACTGTTATAGAATATACAGCAGACTTCCAATAATCCAGCACCTTTGGGACCCAGTGGGTGCCGGATTATTGGATATGCTGGAGTATCAGGAGGTACTCCGGCAGGAGGGCTGTGAGGTGTCTGGGGCGGGGAGGCTGGGCAGGGAACAGCGCGCTGTGGGGCGAACCGGGTGCTGGTGAGGTACAGCGCTGCAAGACCAACCCCAGCTGTTCTGCCCCATGGCTTCCCCAAGTCCGCCGCTGCTGAAACTGACCAGCGGCGGACTTGGGGAAGGGTGGGCAGAGCAGCTGGGGTGCTGCCAGGCGCCGAGCAGGGGGGTGAGGGGCGGCACTGCAGGACCAACCCGGCAGCACCCCAGCTTCTCTGCTCTGCACCCTTCCCCAGGTCCGCAGGTGGTCAGTTTCAGCAGTGGTAGCAGCGGACTTGAGGAAGCGGTGCAGAGCAGCTCCAATTGTCCAGCTGGCCAGAGCACTTCTGGGTTCCAGTTGGTGCCAGACTATTGGAAGTGCCGGACCACTGGATGCCGGACAATTGGAGTTTTACTGTAGTAAGTTTTTTTCTGGTCCTGTTTTTCTTACCACCATTCTGTTCCAGCTAGTTCATTGTACTTCAGTGTTTTTCAAGCCTATGGAGATGACTTAGGCACCCCACAAAACAAGTAAAAGTAATGTTCCCACCCTGAAGAGCATCTAGATTAAATTTAGCATGACAAATGAAAGGCCTGATCTAAAGATCATTGAAAAACTCCTATTGACTTCAATGTATTTTGGATTGAGTCCCAATGTATTTTGAATTGGGTCCCAAAACAGGGAGAGGTAACATAGGAAGGAAAAATAAATGTGAACAAGATCACTCTGTTGCTGCTCAGTAAGTCATATACACCTTTTGGAGGAGTTGGTCCTTTTAAAAAAAAAACCCTATAGACTGATTCCACACCCATTTCAGTTCAAAGAAATGCCTACCAATGATTGCTATGCATACTGTTGTATTCAGTGGATTTTGACCTTTATAAAAGACAGTCTACATTGCCTTTGTGCGCAGTGCCTTAGGCATTTTTTCCGATTACAACAGTTGTCTATTGCAAGGAATTGTGTTTTCTAGAGATTGCCTACATCCTTATCAAATATTTCTACAAGAGTACTGCAATAAAAAAGACTTAAGGAGCTCAAGCAGCTATTTAGTTTTTCCCAGAAAAAGTTAAGAGCCGACTCAATCATGGTTTATAAGCACCTACACAAGGAGAAGATTTTTGATAACAGAGGGATAGTTAGTCTAGCTGACAAAGGCATACAATAAATCCAAGGGCTGGAAACCAAAGATAGACAAATTCAGACTAGAAATGAGCTGTAATTAACCACTGGAATATTTTCCTAGGAAAGTGGTAGATTCTTTATTGCTTTAAGTCTTTAAATTAAGACTGTATTTCTTTCTAAGAGGTATGCTCTATCTTAACTAGAAATGATGGGTGTGATGCAGAAATCACTTGGTGACATTCTATGGCTTGCATCATGCAGGAGGTGAAAGTAGAAGATCACAGTGGTCTCTTCTGGCCTTAAAATCTATTAATCCATGGGTGCCACGTTTGTATAATTTTTGGCGGTGCCCAGAAGAAGTCCAAGCAGAGCCATTCAATCCATAGGACAGACCAGGGCAACTACTTTGGGGGACCCTGCACTTCAGGAGATGTGGGGTGCAGGGAAATCTGGAGGGCTGCTGGGGGGCCTGGTACCCACAGCAGTGGGCAATCCAGCCCTTCCTACTAACTCTCAGCATTGCTTGGGGGCAGGGATGAAAGCTGAGAAGAGGTAGGACAAAGGCTTGGGGGAAGGGGTGGAATGGGGGCAGGGCAGTGGTGGAGCAGAAAAGGTGGAGTGGCTACAAAGGCTTTTAGGGAGAGGGTGATGTGGAGGTGGGGTGAAGTGGGCTGGGGTTGGGTCACTTGCTGCTGCTGGCGCTAGGCCCCCATTAACCTCCTAGGCTGCCCTGGATCCCAATGCCCCTGAAGTGTGAGGCCCCCCAAAGCACAGATATGGATGGGATGGCTCTAAAAATATCACACCAAACTTTGGTGGAGCTGGGCTCATGTTCCGGAATATTGGTGGGACACAGACACCACGGGCCCATATAAACTTACCTTCTATGATTGAATCAGTAGCTGTTTCTGATTCGCTAATCTAAAGAATTAAAGAAATCATCTCCCCCATAAAATTGGTATAAAACCCATGAGTCCAGTCATAGGCTACGTCTAGACTGCAAGCCTCTTTCGAAAGAGGCTTTTTCAAAAGATACTTTCGAAAAAAGCCTCTTTTGAAAAAGAGCGTCTAGACTGCAACCAGTACTTTCGAAAAAGCAAGCCGCTTTTTCGAAAGAGAGCACCCAGACAGTCTGGATGCTCTCTTTCGAAAAAGCACAGTTTGCATTACATAGCGCCTTTTTTTGAAAGAGCACTTTCGAAAAAAGGCGTTATTCCTCGTGAAATGAGTACCACCGTCGAAAGAAAAACTGCGTTCTTTCGATTTAATTTCGAAAGAACGTGGCTGTAGCCTAGATTCAGGTGAAGTTTTTTCGAAAAAAGGCTACTTTTTTTGAAAAAACCCTGCAGTCTAGACACAGCCACAATGTGAAAACACTTGATCAGGGAAAAGCAGACAGAGCATTGTCAAAGTACATCCTTTTCCTCATGTCGGGAGTTGGGAGCAAACTGAAAGGATTCATGGAGCTGTTAGCTAGTCACAGTTAAAGGTGCGGTTTGAATTTCCTCACATTTTCATGCTTCTGAACTGTGTCAGATTGACAGCACTGCAGACTGAAATTCTTTATCCACAGAATGTGTACAGTATGGGCAGCAGAAGAGTAGAGATTCCTCAAACTCTGATGAAGCTGTGAAAAATTATACTACTACTTCCACTACATTGCTTTCTTATAATGCTTTCCTTCTGAGAATCCCCCAAAGCTTTACAGACTTTAGGAATGACATCACTGAGAAAATAAAGGAAACTAGCCTCATTTTACAGATGGTGAAATTGTAGCAGAGAGGCTGTGACTTGCCTGCATTACACACAGCGAGTCTGTAGTAGAATTGGAAGAGAACCTTTATCTTTTGATTCAAAGATCCACGCTTTAGTCACTACTAGAAAGTGGTTCCCACCCATGATTTACTACAGTTGAACACGTTCCAGTGACTGCAGTGACAGATACAGAGAAGACACATTTACAAATTGCAACAGGGCCTGCAATCATTTGATGAGTAAATAAGGGTACTACATAGATGGGTGAAACAAACACAGAAGTGTGCAGAGTGTGATATGGTTATCAAAGACACAATGCAGTATTCGATGCACCAGCACTGGGCAAAACATGTATACATTTCTGCATAGGCTGCGGCAAATTAAGGAAATGAAAACATTTCAATGCCTAAATGCACTGGGACACATCAGCCGAGGTATTTAGGTGCCTTTGTAGATTTGGTCCATTATGTCTTTTTATATAAACAGATGATTGCCAGCAGCAGAGGCTCTATCAGGTATCCTATCAAATTCATGGCCATGAAATAAATGCCATAGACTATGAAATCTAGTTTCCTCCCAAGAAATGTGGCCTTTTCGGTTCTTTTACCCTATACTATACAGATTTCATGGTGGAGACAGGTGTTTCTTAAATTGGAGGTCCTACCCAAAAAGGAGTTGCAGGGGAGTCACAAGGTTATTTTAGGAGGGTTTCAGTATTGCCACTCTTACTTCTGTGTTGCCATCAGAGCTGGGTGGCTGGTAAGTGGTAGCTATTGGCCAGGCACCCAGCTCTAAAGTCAGTGCCCTGCCAGCAGCTGCCCAGAAGTAAGAGTGGCCATACCATGCCATGCTGCCCTTGCTTCTGCGCTGCTGCCTTCACAGTTGGGTGACCCGAGAATGGCAGTTGATGATTGAGGGCCCAGCTCTGCAGGCAGCATACAGAACTAAAGGTGGCAACACTATATCAAGCCATTCTTCTAAGCTGCTGCTAGCAACGGCTTTGTCTTCGGAGCTAGGCTCTCATCCAGCACCTACAGCTCTCTGGATGCTTAGCTCTGAAGGCAGTGCTGTCGCCCGAATCAACAGTATAAAAGTAAGGGTAGCAGTATTGCAACCCCTCCCGTACAGTAATTTTGTAACTCCCACCACAACTACTTTTTGGGTAAATATCTCCTCAATTACAACACCATGAAATTTCATTTTAAATAGCTGAAATAATTAAATATACTATTTAAAAAATCTTATGACCATGAAATTAATCAAAATGGACCATGAATTTTGTAGGACCTTGTCTATATGGCTTGTTGCTTCCAGCTAGAAACTCAGAAGCTAACATGTGGCCATAGTATTAATTATACTGAAAGAGTAACAAAAGGTGTAACTCTTCCAATACCGACAAAGAAGGTTAACTCAGAAAAGGTTCACAAGGAACATGTACAGGACCAACTTGCAAACACCAATTTTCTCAGTCCTGGCATCATTATTCTGATTTAACCTGAAGATCAGCTTTGGAGCACGCTGTACCTGTTTGGATTTACTGTAGTAGGAGGTGGGTGTAACTTTAGTTGAAAAGTACTAACTCATTTGTTGCATCTTGTCTGTAACTAGATTGCAAGATCTCCAGGGAGAGAACAAGCCTTCCTGTCTATTTGAGTAAAGCCAAGCATAATGTAGCTTCCACTTTCTACCGGGGTCCTTTGGGTGCTGTTGCAATACAAATCACAAATGGAAATATTAATACTACGTTAGTGGAAATCCAGCAATTTAAATAGTAATGTTGCACAGATGTACGTGTAATGCCTTTCCACTTGTGCATGTAGATCTTCTTTAGCTGATTCCACTTTTAAAACTTCAGGGAAGTAGTTGTGGTTTTTGTGGGATATGTGAACTCAGTTAAATGTCTGTACAGGCCAAGCCACAAGAGGGAAGGGAAGGAGAGGTACCACTCAAGACAGGCAGCATCTAGATTCATTATGTCTTTGAAAAGTTAAAAAGTGTGGCCTGGGCCCTGGAAGAAGCATGATAGGTGGTGGCACTTCTTACATTTATTCAACAAGGGTAGCCAATTTTCTACTCAGCATAGCACAGCATAACACGATGGGTCCTGGACCATTGTCCCACCTCCACTTTGGTCGCAAGTGTCTCCTGTGGGCCAGTGATACTGTTGATGAAATGGGGGCTTGTACTTTAATATTTATAAATAGCAATTCATCTTTTCACCAACAGATGGTGATGGTTAGTTATCTTTTGACATGCTTTGTTGCAGGGGTATCACTTATACCAAGTGTTCTTGCAAGACAGCAGTTGCTCTATGTGAGTTACTGGTGAGTGTGCCTCACTCTCTGATTACTCAATCTGTATCCTTTGAGTCAGATTACAAACACAGTAGCAGATTGGATACTCCTTCCTCCCAAACCAGTGATTGCAACATGGATCAGGCCATTTGACGTCATCAGTTTGTACACGATCATGTTTCACCTATGTAAACAAAAGTATGTGAGCCAGTGAATTCAATAGGATTACACTATGAATTAATTTAGTACCCCATCATTTCAGCTACTTTGTTTCAGAAGATAGTGTTAAAACATATCGTTATCCATCTTGCACAAGACTGAGATTAAAACTATTTTTAAAATGTAAAACAATGTGTCTTGTGGGATCTTAAAGTCTAACAAATTTATTTGGGCATAAGCTTTCATAGACTGGAATGAACTTTGTCGGATGCATTAAGTCATGTACAAAGTGCATCTGACAAAGCCTCGGGGGAAGCCGGCAGCGGGGCAGCCCAGACGCGCCACGGCTGTCCCTCTGCCGGCGTCCTCAGTGGCTTTGCTCCCCGTCTCCCTGGTCTGCTGGTCTCCAGCAGACCAGGGAGACGGGGAGCAAAGCCGCGGAGGACCCGGGCGG
Source organism: Pelodiscus sinensis (assembly GCF_052426305.1). NCBI lineage: Eukaryota > Metazoa > Chordata > Testudines > Trionychidae > Pelodiscus > Pelodiscus sinensis. The sequence goes on from NC_143053.1 coordinate 79,612,214, forward strand.
TGGGACCGCGGTGTGTCTCGGTCCGCCGCCCGCGTCTTCCTGGTCTGCTGGGGGGGGGGGCGTACTAGCTGCGGGTGAGGTAGTATGTTTTATTGGACCAACTTCTATCAAACTTTGGAGCTACATGGTGCTCTGCTAAAGTCTGAGAGACTAATCAGAAGTTATGCCTACACGGGTATAAAAGCCCTAGGGCATCGCTGTGTCTGACCCAGGTCCGCTCAGGCCAGCAGCGCTAGGACTGCAGGGATGAGGTGGTGTTGAAGTGTGTGTGGAAATACAGTGTGAATCAGATTGTTTCGCATGAGCAGTTAACACATATTCTAAGAAAAAATCAACAACGAGGCATCCTGGGGCTCCTTAAAGACCAGAGATGATTTGGGCATAAGCTTTCTTGGATAGCAAACACTTTGGCAGATGCATGGCGCGTAAACCACAGAGCAGGGGATATTGCCACAACATGGGGGGCCCTGCAGGCAGCGGGGCTCAGGGGAATACTTGGAACAAGCTGCCACCAGCCGGGGAAGCTCCCCTCGCCCGCCAAAAGGTCCCGGCCTCTGCGGTGACTGGAGGCGCCCGGCGCCGCGCGTGACAGCCCCCAGGGGGCGGAGCGGGCGGGCTGACAGCGCGTCAGCTGGGCAGGGACAGGCCCGGCGGTGGCGTGAGGCGGCGGCACCTCCCGCCAGCGCAGGAAGAGGCGGAGTCTTGGCCGAGCCCGGCAGGGGGCGGAGCCGCGCTCGCTCCAGCCACTCGCCCGGCCCCGCCCCACCCCGCGCGGCCCCCAGACAAGCTGCGGGAGCGGCCGGTAGCAGCGTTCCCCGCGCCCCCCGGCAGAGACGCCCCGTCGGCTCCGGCATGAGGAGGCAGCAGCGCAGCCCCAGGCGGGGCCTCTGCAGCCTGAGCCTGCTCGCCGGGCTGCTGGTGCTGCTGCCGGCTCAGGTGAGCGAGGGGCCGCCCGGGCCAGGGCAGCCCCATGGGCGCTGGCTGGCAGAGAGAGGGAGGGAGGGTGGCGGGGCCGGAGGCTTCGCCCTGCCGCCTGGGGTCCCGTCCTCCGCAGTCGTGTCTCCGGCATGACCGCCTGTGAGGCGGAGCCAGGGGCTAGGAAGGGCCCTCGGCTCCGGGGTGGAAGGGGCTGGATGTGGGGCTGTGCTGCTGGGGGCTGTTGGGCCGCGTGCGCCCCTCTTCTCTCCCCCCGCCGCCGCCGCCGCCGCATCCTGTGGCCGGGCTGAGCCTGCTGATGCGGCGCTCGGCTGCGCCCACACGTGGCGCCCTCTGCCCCGCGGGCCCCCTAGGCGGTGGGAAAGTCACAGCGACTCTCGTTCTTTTGGGAAACGCCCGGGCTCGGTGGCAGTTTGCACGGGTGGTGCCAGGCCACACAGTCATGGAACGGGGCTCACGTGAAGCAGCAGACACTGAAGTTGCACTTGGGGAAGAGAGCGCTGATGACTTTTCCATCGGAGCGCTTGTTGGAGCAAGCGATTTCTTCTCTTCTCCCAGCCCCCCCACAGAGCTGCATGCCTGCAATCGCAGATCTGTTACTGAAATAGGGGGTTTTAAAAATCCAATCTATTTTAAAGACATTGCCGAATTAAAATATTAAAAGTTAGGACCTTTTGTTCTGCTAATAGTTGTGCATTTGTAGTCACCTTTTCCCTCCCTTGCAAAGAGTTTATATTGCTTGTTGGAAGGATGGAAATCTCCCAACAAGAGAAGCTGGCTTTCCATACTAGGAGAGCATGGAAACTGATTATGCTCCAAGCTTACCTTGCAGACATTTATGAACCATTGGTCCCATTGATTTAATTGGACTAGACTGCCATTGTTCTGCAAACACTTTATACTTGTGAGTTGTCATGCAGCTAAACGTGTAAGTATTTGCAAATACAAGGCCTGAGTTCCCAATTTTGTTGGAAGTCTTATAAATATCTTCTGTCACAGTAAATAGATTTAGTAATCTACTGTCAGTATCCTGTCATTATCAACTGGACATGCTGGCATTTGGTATATAGTAATATATAATACTTAGCACTGTTCATAAGTAGGTTTAAAGTCCTTCACATTTATTTTTATATGTATCCTCAACATGTGAGGTAGAGAAGTATCTTAATTTTTACAGCAAGAAAGCTGATGCACACACAGGCTAAGCAACTTGTCTAAGGTCACACAAGAAGTATGTGGTAGTGTGGGGTATTGATGTTAGATCTTCTGGGTTACTGCCATAATCAGAGCTGTCTTTTCTCTCCTTGTGTTGTACATATTTATATCTATTGATGATATCTCAGTGTAAAACATACATAAAATACACAGTTTTATGCTTAAGGTCTCTTTCATTTTTATTACAAAAAGGATACAATCATCATTGAAACCTTTTAGGGTGTCATGGTACAGATTTAGGTTAGTGATCCTCCATGAAGCACAGCACAACTGATTTCACATGATGCTTTACGCCAGGGCTACTCAACATGCGGCCCGCAGCCTGTTTGTGGCTCAAGGTGTGGTTTGGGCTTACGCTGGGCTCAATGCATGGGATCCTTTGAACATGGCCTCCACTAGGAACACACTCCACAATGCCAAGGCGTCTCCTAGGAGAGGTGAGCATTGAAAGATGGAAGGGGATGGGCTGGCTGCAACAGACAGGTACAGAGCGTCAGTATTTCTAGCCCCCAGGGAGAAGGTGTTGGGAGCACTAGAGCATTGTGTGAAAAAGCTATTTGCATATACATTTGCATGTATATGCAACCACACTTAAGTTGTGGCCCTCAGCATGTGCTGAGAGTGTCTTTGTGGCCCCTGGGGCTTCCAAAGTTGAGTAGCCCTGCTTTAAGTGGCACAAAACAAAGTGGTCTTTAATGGCCTCTATAACCTAAAATTCATTATATATGATTTTACTTCTAAACTAAGGGCAGGTTTTTAAAATGCAGTGGCACAGCTGCACCATTTCAGTACTTAGGTAGAGACCTTTCTAAGTTGATGACAGAGAAATTCTCCCATCTGTGTAGTTAATTGACCTTCCTGAGAAATACTTGTAAGTGGGAGCTGTGTCCAGGGGAGAGTTAGATTGATGTAATTATGTCACTCAGGGGTGTGAACCTGGCCTTAGGCTAGGAGGCATTAGGAAGCCTTGCACAGCTCTAATAAAAGAAGAGGTATGTTAATTACAGGTATATTACTGAGTACTTGTTGCTTAGTGAAAATTCTGCACTGTAAGATCATCTGCACCGGACCTCAGTTTTGTTTTGGAAAGAGAGAGCTACCCAGATGGATAAATGTGGTCTATAATCAAGATTGTTTATTAATATGTTTTCCTTTGGTTTTGTAAAAAAGAATCTTATTTGCCTTTATTTTAAAAGTTTGCAGCCAGCTTTAGTTGCAGCCTGTATACAAATATATAAATTTAGTACATTTTAGGAAATGAGTGTTGAGAAGGGTGATGGTCTTTTTTGTTGTGTTGGTGGTATATGGCTTTTACTTACTTGGAAGTGTGAAAAGGAAGCATTCAGAATAAACATTTACCTCTTCGAATAGATTGCATTCCTTTCTCCCCACTTATTTAATAAACACTAATGTAACATTGTGATCAGTTGGTTTAGTGTTTCATAATATAAACAGGTTTTTCAGTTCTTGCTCAGCCCCAAACTTGCTTTGTTACCTTGGACAAGTCATTATACCTCAGACTTTGTACCTCCGTTTTTCCAGATGTAGAACGGAGACATTATATACCCATCTTTCAGATGCCTGGATGAAAAACACTATGTAAATGTGATAGTAATTCCAAAAGTATTGGTCAGGACATACTGTTCAAAATGGAGGAGAAAACAAAGAGAGTCACTGAAGAGACAAAATGTTTCCAGAAAAAAAAATAGATGGCTGTTTCAGTATATTAAGATTCTGATTTGGGTTTTGCAGTGTTCCGGTGGAAGGTGAGGATAGGGGTTTTTATAAGGCAAGGGATGATGGCTAAATTGTTTTTGGGAAAGTGAATGCCCAGTGCAGTGGTCCCCAACTGGGCACCGCGGCGCCCGCTGGGGCATTTATGGATAGTGACTAGGGCCAGCCTGAGCCATTCTTGCACCCCGGGCGCCCTGCGCATATGTGGCCCCAAAAGACTGGGGACCACTGGCCCAGTGGATATGGTTACAAGCTGACAAACTGCTTGTCAGCTTTCCTAGTTATCTCCCAAGAGTGTTCTTCATTCCTGATGTGAAATAGACCCACTAATCAAATGTAGAATATCTGAACAGGGACTGCCTCTGGTACTGAATTGTTAGTACTTTTGTGATTGTAGACGGATATTAGGTAGGGGCTTTGTACTGCGTCCCCGATACGCATGCAGCTTTCCCACTGCTAAAATCATTTTTACTTGTGACCAAGTCAAATTAAAATCCAGCTCAAACAATAACACAGTGCATCTGCTAGCCCACCTAAGTTACTAAAAAAAAAAAAAAAAATTAACCTAACCTTGATTACAACTTCAGTCTGCTTTATTATTTGACCCTGAAAGGCCATTATGCTTATCAGTTGGAGTTGTCAATTTTCAGTCCTGTTGTCCATGCTGGGAAACTTGGCCTATTAACTCCCAGTGAATACGTGTCCTCATAGACTCCAAGGTCAGAAGGGACCATTATGATCATCTAGTCTGACCCCCTGCACAGTGCAGGCCACAAAATCTCACCCACCCCTCCTAGAATAATCCTCTCACCTATATCTCAGATATTGAAGCCTTCAAATACTTTGAAGACCCCAAGATGCAGAGAATCCTCCAGCTGTGATCTGTACCCCATGCTACGGAGGAAGGCGAAAAACCTCCAGGGCCTCTGCCAATCTACCCTGGAGGAAAATTCCTTCCCGACCCCAAATATGGCGATCAGCTAAACCCTGAGCATGTGGGCAAGACCTGTTACCTTGGAGTAATAAATCCCTCCTTTTTGGCACCCACATGAAAATTGGGAGGGGAGGGATGTAATTAGAAGTGCCACCAGGAGTATTGATTCTGCATTAAAAGAGGTTAGGTATGGTACATGTCAAGCTCTTTTTTGTGTATTAGAGAGGGCGTGCAGCAGCACAGAAGGAGGGAAACACAGCTGTATCTCACTGGTGCTGCTATCTTTTTTCACTGAATTCCTTTCAAACATTTTAGCTTAGAAATGATAAGGAAGATAAGGCAAGCTGAGTGCAGTCTTTGATAATAGTCCCATGTTTGTTGCAGGATGACACAATTCCTCATTGTTAATTATACAAAGCAATCATTGTTTTCTGTGTTTGCCTTGAAGTTCAGGGTTCCATCATAGTTTTTGTTTTGTGATGGTCAAGGCTGTCTGAGACCTTAGGGATGTTAGTCTCAGAGTTTGAGATATAGGACACCCATTTAGTTCATGCAGACGTTATGCTGGAGTGAGAGTGGGCAGCTAGTGGTTGTAGTTTGTGGAATCCTGGATAGTGTAGTACTACAAGTTTCCTTACATATGCTGAATTATTTTAGCACTTTATCTTGGAATAGTAAGATGACAAATATGTTCAGTTCAGCATAAGCTAAATATTAAGCTTTCTGTGGTAACTATTTCTTCACTGGAGATGTGTGTGTGTGTGTGTGTGTGTGTGTGTGTGTGTATATATATAATATATAATGCTGAAAGTCTAATAGTCCGTGTGGTGTTGCTGATTCATTAAATGGATTTTTTTGGTAGAACTATGACTTGTCATCTCTCAGCCCAAACAGCTGTAGGTAATAGTGATTTAGTAGGTGATATGCTTCTGTCTGAGTTGATATCCAACTAAGACCATTGCATGGTGTAAAACTAGACTCTGCCTGTGGATGTGCTGTTTCAGAATAGATATAAAAGTGGAGTCCTGGCTGTGGGGTGGTATCAGGCAGCCTGATGGTACTGTTTCTGAAAGTAATTCTTATGCTCTGGCTGAAGTTGGTTAATTTCAGAGCATTCTGCTCAATTAATCCTCCCCCCACCCTCCCATTCCCCATATCTGTTAATTGGTTGAGTGACTTTTCCAGGGTCAAGGTACACTGTCAACTTGAAATGTAGTCACTGTCAAATAAGTTGTAAGTAGTTTCATGTACTGCACCTGCTTTTGACAACTTGCCATTTTTATCACAATTTTAAAAGGTAATATGTCACTTGCTAAACATGTACAGAAATCCTACCAATGTCAGAGGAATTAGTAAGACCTTCAGTTTGTATACCAGTAACAGAGATTAGAGTAAGGTATATTCTCCTTTTTTATAATTGTTTTAAATACTACAAAAGTGACAAGGAGTCCTGTGGCACCCTTATTGACTAACAAATGTATTGGAGCATAAGCTTTCGTGGGCGAAGACCCACTTCGTCAATGCATGTAGTAGAAATTTCCAGAGGCAGGTATAAATATGCAGGCTAGAGATAATGAGGCTAATTCAGTCAGACGGTGAGGCCCACTTCTACCAGCTGATGTGGAGGTATGAACACCAAAAGAGGAGGAACTGCTTTTGTACTTGGCTAGCCATGCACAGTCTTTGTTTAATCCTAAACTGATGGTGTCAAATTTGCAGATGAACTGTAGCTCAGCAGTTTCTCTCTAAAGTCTGGTCTTGAAGTTTGTTGCTGCAGAATGGCTACTTTTAAATCTGCTACTGTGTGTCCAGGGAGATTGAAGTGTTCCCCTACAGGTTTTTGTATATTGCCGTTCCTAATATCTGATTTGTGTCCATTTATTCTTTTATGCAGGGACTGTCCAGTTTGGCTGATATATATAGCAGAGGGGCATTGCTGGCACATGATGGTGTATATTATATTGGTAGACGTGCAGGTGAATGAACCTGTGATGGTGTCGCTGGTGTAGATATGAGGGCAGACTTGGCACCGAGGTTCGTTGCATGGATTGGTTCCTGAGTTAAGAGTTACTGTGGTGCAGTGTATAGTTGCTGGTGAGAATTTGCTTCAGGTTGGTGGGTTGTCTGTGGGTGAGGACTGGCCTGCCTCCCAAGGGTTGTGAAAGTGAGGGATCATTGTCCAGGATAAGTTGTAGATCACTGATGAAGCGTTGGAGAGGTTTTAGCTGAAGACTGTAGGTGATGGCCAGTGGTGTTCTGTGGGTTTCTTTCTTGGGCTTGTCTTGTAGTAGGAGGCTTCCAGGTACACATCTGGCTCTGTTAATCTGTTTCCTCACTTCCTCCTGCTGGTATCATAGTTTCAAGAATCCTTGGTGAAGATCTTGTAGGTGTTGGTCTCTGTCTGAGGGGTTGGAGCAGATGTGGTTGTACCTTAGTGCTTGGCGGTAGACAGTGGATTGTGTGGTGTGTCTGGGATGGAAGCTAGAGGCATGAAAGTAGGCGTAGTGGTTGGTAGGTTTTCAGTATAGGGTGGTGACCATTTATGTGACCATTACTTATTTGCACTGTGGTGTCCAGGAAGTAGATCTCTTGTGTGGGTTTTAAATACTCAGGATCTAGCCTCCATTGACTTATGACTTGTGTGAATCCATTGAACATTTTGGTTGAAGGTGATGAGCACTCTTTACCATAATTATAGATAGATGGAGTATTCATGAGTACTGGAGTACTCAGTTTGCTAGTCATTTGTCAGTGGTTGAGAGTTTTAACTTGCGGCTTCATGCTGCTAACTTGAAAGGGGGTTGGGATTTTACACTCAAATGGTTTAGCAAATTTCTTGTAAGTGGTGGCAGGAATTGACAAGCTTGGTAACATTTTTTTTTTCTAGTTTTGTTGGTTAGAATCTCATTAGTGCATGTAAGTATATACCCTCTCTGAGGGATGATCTACAATGAAACTTACTTTGGCATAGATGTATCTTGTCTTGTAGATATGTGAAAAATCTACATATCTGAAAAATGTAGGTAGGCCATCTTGACCATAGATTCCAAATGTATGTAACTGTCTCCTGAATTTAAAGAACTCTGGACTTTCCATAAGCTCAGTGAGGGTACATCTGGCAGCTCTCTACTTTGCAACAGAGGTGGGCAGGTGCAGACCAGATGATGTGATAGTCCCTTTAGCCTTAAACTCTGAGTCTACACTTAGGCTGTGTTTTCAGTACAGTGGAGATCGGTAGTTCCAGATCAATCTTTCAGAGCTTGATTTAGTAAAGACCTCCTAAATCGAACTTAGAGGTCACCCCTGTCGGTGGCTGGTGCTCTTGCTTCTGCAAAGAGTAAAGGAAGCTGTTTCCTACATTGTGGGACAGTGGGGAAACCTGAATTAAGGTGCGTCGACTCCAACTACGTAATTAATGTAGCTGGAGCTGCATATCTTAATTTGACCTTACCTTAAAGGGTTTATGAGCAGGTCTCGACAAATAATGCAGTCTACTTGCCTGTGGCGAGTAGATTGCAACCTGAAAGATCCAGGTTTGGGCGATCTGCGCATGTGCAGATCGCCGGACAGCATGGTTCGGCGAGCCCTGTTTATGAGGATTTACAAATAGAGCCCTGCATGCATAGAAATATCTGTCTGCAGATATAGATATCTGTGGACCAGTGTTCCCTCCCTGCAGGGAACTGTGAGCCTCTAACTGTGCGGGACTGATTAATCCCCTGCAGAGCTGTGCTGCCATGCATCTTAGAGGGAACACTGCCATGGACACACATTGGTATCTGCTGATCCTCAGAGGTCTACTCCCAGGAGACACTGGCAAATGGATTGGTGCATGTACCTGTTGTTCCTGGGAGCTAGCGCCCTGTACTGGCAGCTCGTCTTGGCAGTGTTGTTATACTTCCCCCAGTGGGGCTGTATAATTCCAGACAGGAGGTGGTGTGGCAGCACTGCTGCGAGAAACTACCAGCAAGGAATGCTGGCTCCTGAGAGTGATGGGTCCCCTCTGTTGGCCGCAATGTCTCCAGGGAGTAGAGCCCTGTGGATTAGGGATGTTAAATATCAGTTAATTGAATAGTTGAGTAGCCTCATGAATTCTTATCGGTTAGTCAACTATTCTATATTTCTTGGGGGTGGGGCTGGCAGCTGTTGTGCTCCAGCCTCGCTCAAAAGGAGTATCTTGCCACTCCACGCTGGAGTTTAAAAACCAGCTCCTCTCTCTGACTGGCTGCCTGTTACTCTGTGCTGCTGCCTTTGATAAAGAGGCAGCAGCGCAGGGTGGCAGCAGCCCCTGTCGAAGGGTGGTTTGAATTTAAAGAACCCCCAAGCCAGGCTGAGCCAGGCTGCTAGCCAGCCTGCTAAAAACTTTACTGGCGGAGGGGAGGGAAATGTGTGTAGTCTATAGCATTAACCTATAAAACTTTGCTTATCAGTTAATCAACTACACTATTACATCCCTACTGTGGATCAGTGGATACTGATTTCTGTCCATTCAGGGCTCTGATCATAAAATCCCTCTTCCCCCAAGGCACTTGGTTAGGGAATCTTTCCCTCCCTGGAATCTAAATATTTTCCTCCAAGTATGAACAGGCTTATCTTTTGAACCCTTGGTTACATGTTCTCTGTTTCTTCTTTCCATTAAAACCGTCATCTTGGTCATAATATCTCTCAAGAGTGTCGAGGGGAAACAAAAGTCGATTGTAAGGCCCCAGAATATAATTTTCCATAAGGATGGGGTTCTTTAAGTCCTTACCCAAAATTTCTACCAAATATAGTCTTTCATTTAAATCAGATCCAATTATTTCAAAATGCATACAAATTCTCTCGGAGTGCTTTATTTCTCTATATGCGGGACAAAATTATTTAGGGCATTCCTTGGCTTATTCATAGCATTTGGAGACATGGTTGAAGTGCACGCTGTTTCAGCACACTTGTGGGTTGTATCAAAGTTTGTTAATTTACTAATGTTACCTCACTTGTAAGTTACAGTGATAGAAATGTAGCCATGTTAGTCTGGTGTAGCTGAAACAAAAAACAGGACTACGTAGCACTTTAAAGACTAACAAGATGGTTTATTAGGTGATGAGCTTTCGTGGGCCAGACCCACTTCCTCAGATCAAATAGTGGAAGAAAATTGGCACAACCGTATATACCAAAGGATACAATTAAAAAAAAAAAAGAACACACATGAAAAGGACAAATCAAATTTCAGAACAGAAGGGGGATGAGGGAAGGGAGGTAAATGTCTGTGAGCTAATGATATTAGAGGTGATATCATTGGGGTGGGGCTCACAGACATTTACCTCCCTCCCCTCATCCCCCTTCTGTTCTGAAATTTGATTTGTCCTTTTCATGTGTGTTCTTTTTTTTTTTTAATTGTATCCTTTGGTATATACGGTTGTGCCAATTTTCTTCCACTATTTGATCTGAGGAAGTGGGTCTGGCCCACAAAAGCTCATCACCTAATAAACCATCTTGTTAGTCTTTAAAGTGCTACATAGACCTGTTTTTTGTAAGCTCACTCAACTAGGACATGAGCAATCTCTATTGCTGCCTTCACAAATGTTCCCATTCTGGATGCTTGCAGAGTAGCTTTGTGGTGTTAGGACATGTATTTGCCCAATGTTGCTTTATTGTGAAAGCATCCAGATTTGACCTTAATTTTAGAAAGGCTGGACTATAATCACTCAATAGAAGAAACTTCTATTTAACCTACAATAACTGTGAGTCTTTGAGCCATAATTTCTAGATAGATTCCATGACCAAACCCTTTTCCCTGTTATTGAGTCTGATCGTATCTGGATTAAGAATGTCAGTGTGTAGTCGACTATACAGTTTACCAATAAGCCTAGGCTTATTTACTATACTGCATTCCCCCTCCTCCTTGCTGCATTTGTATCAAAGGCAGCAAAGGGAGGGGAGTAGGAGCTGATGCAGAGGCAGCAGCACAGGAGAGGAGGGCAGGAGAGACTGCTACGCATTTCACAGAACAGCCTCTGTTTGCGGTGAACCTGGATCCCCTGCAAACTGAGGCTGGTCCCCAGAAGCAGCCCCTGTCTGCGGGGAGTCCAACCCCCCTGGACAGGGGCTGCTGCCACCCTGTGCTGCTGCCTCTATTGGAGGTAGTAGCGTGGGGCATCAGGCAGCTGGTCTGTGTGGGGAGCTGGTTTTTAAACTGGCTCCCCTCGTGGACCAGGTCTTGCCTGGCGCCCTGCACTGCTGCTTCTGCTATAATCACAGAGGTGGCAGCACGGAGTGCTCCCTAGGAATGGGGCTGAAGTGCACTGGCTGCTGTCCCTGCTTCTGGGGACTATTGAAGGTTGTGTAACAGATAATTATTCATTCCATTACACAACTGTTCATTTACCCAATATCTAATATCCCTAACCTGGATTCTGTATGGCTAGGGAATTGAAAGGAGGTTGGGGCTGCCAGACCTTTCCTGTCCATGGCCCAAGGCATGGGTATGCAAATGCAGCTCCTCCAACAGACACTTCTGAGCAAAATCATCTAGATTTGATTGCATGCCAGTAGTGAAATATATGGACTGCTCATCTCTGCCAGTGTCACGGTAATGTACATACAGTTTCTCTCCACCTGACAAATGTTGCATTACTATTTTTTCCATTATCTTTTGGGTGGGTTTCTAGGTCAGCCATCCAGTACAAAAATGTGTAGTTTCCCAATTTTATTTGGCCATGGAACTCTTTTAAACTCGAAAGAATTTTGCGAAACCCCTATAAGGCTTGTATATGGAGCTGAAAAAGTAGACCACAAGTAAGGATAATAATAAACAAAGGTCATGAGATCAACACAAATGAAAATTGTTTTCAATAAAATTAATAAATGCTTAAATATTTTTTTAAATCATAAAATGTTGTTATAATGGAATTTTCTTGCGGAACCCTTATTTTCACTTTGCGGAACCCTGAGGTTCCGTGGAACACCATTTGGGAAACACTAGTGTAGTGTAGTGAATGCTGTGGAACCCTTAAGTGTAACTTTGAGTAGTCCTTAGCTGTTACGTTTGGAGATTGTCAGATGTCCTACGGATTAGTGAACAAAATTATTCATGGTCAAGCACAAGGCATAGAGGAGTCTGTCCTTGGCAGTGTAAGCATGTGATGTATGACAAACACTAGTAAAGGTTGTTTAGAAGATAAAGATGGGGCATAAGTTATCTGTAAAACTGTCCTATGCAACTTTCAGAATGGAAAAACTTGCAGAAATATGTACTGAGGGTATGTTTGTGGTGTTAGTTGAACATTGCTTCTATTATATATTTGCACAAATGCTTTTGCAAAGACTTAGAGGCTGTTTAAAATACTGTTTGGAATAACAGAATGATTGTATATTGTAGTGTACATTAATACATGTGTTGAATTTGCCAGAGTAGATGAACTGTCAGTTTAGCTGTTTAGTGATAGAAAGCTGGTTTCCTAGAGTTTTATTTACATATAGTAGAATCCAAAGGGCTAGTAAAAGATTTGTATTTAATTCATGATTTAAAAAAACAAAAGGGAGGAAGAAAAGCATACAGTTGGATGTGGTCTTCTAAGAACGTCAGGCTAAGCTTCCCAAAAAGAGGTTCCTTGATATACTACTGCGTTGTAAATTTTGAGCTAGTACCAATAAACTTTTCTGCATTTCTAGTATTGAGCTCAGGTTCTTTTCTGTAGCTAGTTAAAAGCAGTACGGAGAAGGGGGAACACTGTACTGCTTTTATGTTAGTGACAGTCTGCTTAAATTGGAAGTGCTGATGGGTAGCACAAATCCCTAAATTTCTGCCATGACCAGATGACTCGTGTGTCTCAATCATGTGATGAATGAGGCATGTGAAACTTTTGCTTACACAATCCTTGCTGCTGCATCTTTTCTGAATTTGTAATTATAGCAAATTACTGACAGCAAACTTGTATTTCAGCTTTCTCATCTTAAATCAACTTGTCACATTATTTTTGCAGCATGCAAATTAGGGGTGTTAAAGTGCATTTAATTATGTAATCATGTAACTGCTGAAAATTTCAGCAGTTAAACACTGGGGAGAGAGGGAAAGCAGGGAGCAGGCAACTCCTGCCTGCTGCCTTGCACTGCTGCCTCTGTATAAGAGGCAGCAGTGTGGAGGGAGGGTCAGGCAGGAGCTAATACATGTGGTGAGCCGACTGTTCTCCTGCCCACATTCCTGCTTCCCTTTGATACAGAAGCAGCAGCGCAGGAGGTGGGGATCTGTGTGTGACTGTGCATGTTAACCAGTGAGCTCAGGCTCATCGGTTAACTGTGTAAACTGTTACACACTCACATCCTTAATATAAATGTTACTGATTCACACTATTCTCTAGGGTTTATAACAGTAATGGTTGTGAACTGCTGTCACCTGTGAACATTTTACCTAATATGTGCAGGTGCTTTTCTGTATTACCCAGCATTAAAATTTATTTTTTGGTGTTCTTTGATTTGAAAAGTACCACCCATGTGGGATAGGGAGTCCCCTAAAACTATTACATATTCTAACACTGGGAATATGGTTTCCCACACTTATCTTGTCACCCTGTCTACTAACAGGGTAAGAGATGTGCTTTCCATGGGAATACAAAGTAGGGATGTTAAAATAAGGTTAATTTACTATTTGAGTAGTCGATAGAATTTTTATCAACTCGTCAATTAGTTGGTAAGGGAAGGCAGCCTGGGCTCAGTCCTGACTGGCACCCGGCCTGGGACCAAACCCTGCAGTGTCTCTAATTTAAAAGGCAGTGGGAGCTGGGCACCTGGTGTGGAAGTGGGAAGAAAGTCAAGGATTCAACTTGACTAACTGATAAGACTAGGCTTATCAGTTAGTCAACTAGTTGACCACTCACTTAGGCCCGTGTGTGTGAGGCCAGCAAGCCAGGGCAATGTGTGTTTATTGCTGGAGGAAGAAAACGATATTGTACATGGGGAGAAATTAAACTTATTTTTATCTTGTCTGCTGGTCCTATGTTAGCTTTTTCTTGTGATATTTAAAAGTTTTCACTGTCTAGTATCTACAGAACTGATATGATTCTAGTTTGATAGTACCCTGCTTTTGGTACTATGAAAATAAAAGTGTGTAGGTGGAGGTCTTTCTCCTATTTACTTTTTATATTTTCTGTATCCATCATTTTTTAAAATTCTCGGAAAGCCTGTGGTTTGAAGCGTATGCAACTTTGGTACAAAGTATTTTGTTTTAGATACATAATTACGCAGTAAAGAACTAACACAACTTCCTCTATTTAGGTACTTCCACAATCATGTGTTTGGTATGGGGAATGTGGAATAGCTTCTGCAGATAAAAGATACAACTGCAAATACACAGGACTACCAATACCATTACCAAAGGACGGATATGACTTAATGCAGGTATGTTTCTTTTGGACTGTTCTTCTATAAACTAGAAGGTAATTAGACTGTGAGGTGGGATGTGTGGGGAATAAGACCTAAATATAACTTTCTGCATGGTTGCACACAGTACAGAGCTGACTATGGTCCTAGGTAATGGTGCCAGTGACTTCACATCTTTGTTTAATAATGTTTAGGTGAGCCGCCCATACTTACTACTCTGCGTTATAAAATTGTGCACACTTTCAAGCATGCATCACTGTATGATTTTAGGTTCTGCCAAATTCATGCCAGTACATTGTCTATCACTAAACTAAGCTTCTGTGTTTCTGTAACGGATCTAAACTTTGGCCTCCGGAGTATGTTGTCTAGACAGCTCAAGAAAAACCAGCCAATCTCTACCAACACCTCACTGTAGCAAGTTTCAGACTGATTAGTTGACTTGGGTTCATGGGTCTAAAAAGAGCCATGTAGATGCTCAGGTTAGGATTGGAGCCTAGTTTTGAGACTTGGAAAGGGTCTCAAAATATCCAGGGTGGCTGCAGCCTCATCCCAAGTGTCTACACTACTATTTTTAGCCCCATAGTGTGAACCTACAACAGTTGATTACATCTCTTAAACTCACTGCTGTGGGTTATTTTTTTGCTTTGTAGAGGTAACCACAGTGTTCATGGTAATCTGAACAAAATGTTCTGTGTATATTTCATGTTTTTGTGGCTGATGAGAGTAAGTCCGTTTCTGTTGGTTTGTAAATTTGCCTTTTAAAATCTTTTGACGCTTACAATCAAATTACACCAAACCGCAGGAGTAAATCATTTAATTTGGGATACCCTTATACTATATTTATGTACAGGCAGTCCCCAGGTTACGTACAAGATAGGGGCTGTAGGTTTGTTCTTAAGTTGAATCTGTATGTAAGTTGGAACTGGTACATATTGTAGGGGAAACTCTAGCCAAACATTTCTCCAGAGCTCAGTTTTATTCTCCCACACCTCACTTCCCTCAGTCCTTTATTCTTAAGCTGAGGTGTCTGCTGAGAAAAGCCACTCCGCGTCTCCCTGGGCTGCTGGGGGAGGCACTAGCTTCACGTCTCCCTGGTCTGCTGGGGGGAAGCAGCTAGTGAGGGGTTGCCTCACCCCGTTTTTAAGTAGGGATACGATGTAAGTCGGATCCATGTAACCCGGGGACTGCCTGTACTGATGAATGGACCAGAGAGTGTCTATGCAGCTCTGAAAAGATGCACACAATCCCTTGCAGGCAAATTGTTAAGTCTAGTTCAATATCCTGACAACTTTTTAATTGAGAGGGTAATTTTATCAATTCTTTGTCACAGAAACAGAGTGACTAGTTCTCTTAAGTGACCTTTTTAAGTTACCGTCTACTGACATCGATGTATGAAGTAGTTAAATGCCTTAATCATACTTTTTTCCCCTACTTACTTTGTGACCTTTTTTATTTAAGGAACTCTGCCCGGGTTTATTCTTTGATAACGTTAGCGTTTGTTGTGATGTTCAGCAACTTCAGACTTTGAAAAATAACTTGCAGCTGCCTCTGCAGTTTCTCTCCAGGTATGCTGACAAACAGCTTGAAATAACTAGTACTTTGTACTTTTTTTTAATTCATTAAAATAATATTAGCTATTTTTTGAGCTGACCTACAGTAGCATTTTTGAGACATTGATGTTAATGGAGAAAGCTTGTCCCCAAAAAAACTTCATGGGAATGGTTAAGAGAAACTTGTATTCAGGCAGAGGGGTTCTACTGTTCCACATTATGGGAATGTGAGCTCCCTTTTGTCAAGTCTGGATGCCACCCAAAGGAGACTTCATTCCACTGGCTATTTATTTTAAGGCCCTGTTTCTTAACCTCCCCCTCATAAACTCCCACCATCACAGATATTTTTGTTTTGACAAGAGACTGCATTCAAATGACAGTGAGTCAAATTTAAATTTCCCCTTTTACAGCTCCCACCATTTCTGGTGGTAACCGGACAATTCCCTAAGTTTCTTTCTGACTTGTATGAGGACAGAAGAAAGGAATAAACAAGAGTGGTGAATTGCAGTTGGGAATGACAGGAGTTCTTAGGAGTGACATTTCATAAGGAAAAGCTAGAATAATTGTATACAGTTTGCACTTCTAAAATCCAGGATTCTCTGGTCCGGCTACATCCGTGGTCCAGCATCACCATGGATGTTCCAGGATCAGAGAGTCCGGGCGTGCTGCAGGGGAATGGGGCACAGCTCAGCTGGACTGTGAGTGGGGTGCAGGAGCAGGCACATGGCTCAGCTGGGTTGTGAGGGGGTGGGAGAGCTCAAGGCAGTGTGTGGCTCAGCTGGGCTGCAGGGGAGTGCGGGAGCAGGAGCTGGCTTGTGGCTCAGCTGGATTGCAAGGGGGAGAGGAAGTGCCAGGAGCCAGCGCATGGCTCAGCTGGGCTGTGGGGGGATTCAGGAAGCCTGTGGAGAGGCAGCAGGGGAGCCTGAAATGCCCTCCCCTCGTCCAGAAAAATCCCTAATCCGGGACCAGTTAGGTGCTGGACCAGGGAGGTCCAACCTGTAATTGGTAACTGCACTACTTAAACTTAAGTCTTGATAGGTAGAATAGTTTGCAAGGCTAAATGAATTATTAAAACTTGGGTCTTCAGTAGTTTTTGAAGGAAACTTTTTACCAGGAAAGGTAAATGTTTCTTAATCGAATCTTTGTGTTTTATGTGTACATACATGTATGGTGTTTAAGTGGCTTTTTTTCTCCTGCAGATGCCCATCCTGTTTTTATAATTTAATTAACCTGTTCTGTGAGTTGACCTGCAGTCCACATCAAGTCCACTTTCTGAATGTTACAAAAACTATCCCTTATTATGATCCTGTTACAAAGGAGAACAAAACCAGCATCACAGAACTAGAGTATTATATTGGAGAGAGTTTTGCTAATGGTAAGCAAACCCAGTTATGTTACTATAATTCCTGGGTATGGTGTATTGTGAATTCCTCATGTGCCATGTAAATTTTCAGGTAAACACTATTGTCTTTCTGATCATAGATTTCTTTCAATACGATAAGTATGTGTGTGAGAGCACAGAGATGCTCCTCTTGGTCATTTGACATTTGCCTGTAACTTAGAATATCTTTCTTGGCTCATGCAGTTGCCTAAAACTATAGCGATAGACTCCTTAGAAATTTTATTATAAGACGTTGCTTAAAATATTAATGTGAATGTAGAATTACAATAAAAAATGACCACCTCTGGTCTTTCTGAAGTGGTTTTGCATTATTGTTATATTTTGGTAGTGCCTAAAGGCCCAATGAAGATTGGGCCCCTATTGTGTTGGGCACTGTATAAGATATTAAAAAGAAATAGACCCTCTTCTGCAAGCTTTCGAAGAATTGTAAACTAAGTCTGTGGGGAACAATGAACATATAGTGGCTGCAAGGTTTATTATAGGACTAATAGCAAATTTATTTCAGTGTAAGAAATGAAGTCTAGATACTGCTGTAGTAAAGTTGCTCTGCTTTTCATAAAGCATTGCTACTTACAAAAGATAAAATGTACTAATGTTTTGTTAGTTTCCAATATTTGGTGGCCCCAGCTCTTACTGTTCAGGAGAGTTTGTGAATTTGTTCAAAGACAGACAGATGGACAGACACTTGAGTGCTCTTGCGCTCTATAATATAGATAAAAGGTTGAATGATAAAAATGTGCCTCGTGGTAGTTAGAGGGCCTCTTGAAATGTCACCTCTCCCCCCTTTTTTTAGAAACTCCGGGTTGAATGTCCTTAGAAGTTCCTCTGCTAAATACATTAGGATTGATAAACAGTTTTCCATCAGTTCTATCTCATTCCTCCTTCCCTAGTCTAGATGTAAACTCTGCATCTGCTGTTGAAAGCTTAAGATGTCTTCTGTAAAGAACTTACAATACATCTGGACTTCCAGAATTCAAAATGTAAAATCAGGTGTACAAATTGCATCATTTTGTTGTAATAGCATGGAGTTTTATATTTTCCTAATCACTTTTTTTCTAGCTATGTATAATGCCTGCAAAGATGTGGAAGCACCATCAAGTAATGATAAAGCATTGGGGCTGCTATGTGGGAAGGATGTTAAAGACTGCAATGCTACCAATTGGATTCAGTACATGTTTAGTAAGGAAAATGGACAGACTCCTTTCAGCATCATTCCTTTTTTTTCAGGTAAGAAATGGAACTCTCTCTCTTCTGTGGATGATGTGTGTCTTGAGCGCAGGTGTTTACACTGTTGTGCCAGTATATCCAGTCATGT
Source organism: Pelodiscus sinensis (assembly GCF_052426305.1). NCBI lineage: Eukaryota > Metazoa > Chordata > Testudines > Trionychidae > Pelodiscus > Pelodiscus sinensis. The sequence goes on from NC_143053.1 coordinate 79,630,654, forward strand.
ATTAGAATAACATAAGAATAGTATATCACAGTAGTATACACGGTATAGCTTTATAACGCTGAAGTAAAGCACTTGTCTTGGCGTGTTGGTGAGTGTTTCTCAGTGTTGTGTTGAGAGCGATCACATTTACGCTGAAACAACATAGAATGGTAGATAATTCTTTTGATAGCAAACTTTGAGTCCTTCTAATTGCGTCCTTTTTATTCAGTAGTAAGAGCTGAGCTGTTTAAAAGGCAAGCAGTTTAAAAATCAGCAGTATTTATTAAGAGTTTAGATTTCAGAGGGTTTACTTGAGCTAGGAAAAGTGGTTAATCAGGGTGTTTTTAGTGAAGACAGACCGAACAAATTGGCCCTTATTCTCTAGAGGTTTTCACGTGCTAAAAATGTGTGTGGGAGGGTTTCTCCCATTTTATTAGCAACTTTTGGCCTAAGCTAGTGGTTTTCACCAGTGTAGCATTCTGAGGCACATATGCAGCTCTCTTTGTTATGCAGCCATGCAATATTTACCACCTGTATGTCCTGGACGATGTCGCATGGATCACAGCTGTATGCTGATTCAGCTGCAAACAGTGTTTGGATTGAGAACCATTTAGGGATGCAATAGTGTAGTTGATTAACTGATAAGCAAAAGCTTACAGGTTAATGCTCTAGAGCAGTGGTCCCCAATGTGGTGCCTGTGGGCGCCATGGCGTCCGCCGGGGCACTTATGTGCACCTGCTTAGTGACCAGGGCTGGCCTGAGTCATTCTTGCACCCCAGGTGCCTGGTGCACACGTGGCCATCGCGCCCGGCAGCCCCAAAAGGTTGGAGACCACTGCTCTAGACTACATGCATTCATCCCCTCCCCTGACAGTAATTTTTTTTTTTTTTTTAGCAGGCTGGCCAGCAGCCCTACTTAGTTCTGGCTTGCGACGGGTCCAGGACCTACGCCGGCTGTCGCTCTGCATTTCAGATACATTAGGAGCTAGGTGGGCAGGCAGTCCGGCTCATGCCAGGTCCAGGAGCTTAGACTCCCCTCTGCCCAGACAGGGGCTGCTGCCACTCTGTGCTGCTGCCTCTGTATCAGAGGCAGCAGCACAGGGTGACAGGCAGCTGGGCTGCAAGGGGAGCTATGTTTTTTAAACTGACTCCCCTCACGGACCAGCTCCCACCTGACACCCCATGCTACTGCCTCTGATACAGAGGCAGCAGTGCAGACTGGCAGGGGGCTCCTCGGCTGGCTGCTGGCTCCCCTTTCCTCCTCCCTCCTCCCCCCCCGTACCGTAGAATAGTTGAGTAACCGATAAGAATTTCATGAGGTTTACCCAACTATTCAGTTAACCAATATTTAACATCCCTAGAACCATAAGTGTAAGCACTTTTTCCCCCCTACATAGGAGTACAAATTTTTCCAGGTATCTTGAATTTGTACACTGTAAAATGTTACTTGTCTTAATGTTCTCACTTTGAGCACCAAAATTACTCTTAACAAATTTAACTTTTTAACTTACTACAGCAGTCTGATGGGGGTGTGTGTGTGTGTGTGTGTGTGTGTATATAAAAATAAAATAAATAATCTGTATTGCCAAAGTTAACAACTTTATTGTTTTATGATGTTGGATACTTAAAGCCCCTGCTTCTTTGGTCATTTGTTTATATGAAAATCTTAGCTTTCATATTTTAAAATAAATGTTTGGCCCTCATGGTTGTGGAGAATATTCTGAAAATGTAAACTAAGTGCATCCTGAAGGCTCAAAAATCAAATGGCAAATAGCTAACTATTTTGGTGGGGACTGATTTGTGAATTTTCAATATTTGAAGCCATATTGCTATTCCCAAAAATAAACACTGAAACAAAATGAAAGTTTCACATTTGTAACTAATTTCTCTTAGATATTTCTCTCCATGGAATGAGTCCTATGAACAATGCTACCAAGGGCTGTAATGAATCCACAGATGATGTTACAGGACCATGCAGCTGTCAGGACTGTTCCATTGTTTGTGGTCCCAAGCCTGAACCCCCTCCACCTGCTGCCCCTTGGCTTTTGCTTGGTTTGGATGCTATATATGTCATCATGTGGATCTCCTACCTGGGATTTTTACTTGTGTTTTTTGCAGTCATTTTTGGAGTCTGGTGTTACAGGTAAACAGACAATTCAAAAAACGTAACATTGATGCAAATAAACTACTCTCTTCTTAGTTTGTATTCTGGGAAAGTAAGCAAAGTATTTTATGTTCCTAACAATTTTGTTTTTCATGTACAGTGTATAGGAAAAGTGTATTACATTGTTGATAGCATTCCCCATATAGGTATATTTTAAAAATAATCTTGGATTAGAAATTGAAAATTGTCAGAAACTTAAACCTATAAATATGTGCTGTCGAATGTTTTCATCACATTAATTTGTATAACCTTGATCTCTTTTCATTTCCTGACTTAATGCATTTAAATTTGCATTAGTGTAGTTTGTTGGATTCAGCTTTCTTCCTTTTTTTTTCTTCTTTTTTTAAGAGCATCAGGGTCAGAAGGCATTCGTTATTTCAAATTGCCCACCTGAATAAGTTTGGAATCTGAAGTGAATGTGGGATAAGTTCACAGTAGGGATGTAATAGTGTAGTCGATTAACTGATAAGCGAAAGCTCATAGGTTAATGCTATAGACTACATGCATTTTCCCCCCACCCCTTGCCAGTAAATTTGTTTTTAGCACACTGGCCAGCAGCCCAATTCAGTCCCGGCTTGCATTGAGTCCTGGACTTAACCCCCTCTGTGGCTCTGCATTTAAAATGTATTAGGAGCCGGGCGAGCAGGCAGCCTGAATCAGTTCTGGCTCGTGCCAGGTCTGGGAGCTCGGATCTCTTTGCGCCCCCTTCCCCCCCCCCCCCCCAAGACAGGGGCTGCTTGTAAATGTAGAATATTCAACTAACCAATAAGAATTCATGTGATTAATCGATCATTCAATTAACCAATATTTAACATCCCTAGTTCACAGCTTTGTTTTGGCTGAGGACGGTTTTCAGCAAGGGGAGGTTAATAGCAGCAAAACACTAGATTTTTGTGAGGAAGCTGTTCTTGTTGGGATGCGTGCATACTTCTAACAGGAAAAAAGTTGGGAATTGTTAGAGGGGATGCTAGAATTTTCAGATAATTTGTGGAATTCTGTTGCAGTTATGGCAAAGAACTAAAAAATATCAGGCCACAAGCTATTTTAAGGAACTTGATTTTTCATTGGCCTTGCAAGGGAAAGATTAAAGGCTAGTGCAAAATCTCCTTGTGAGATTCTCAGTGAAATGTACTAACAAACACGTGTAGCAGCAGCTGTTGTGCCAAGTCAGGCCATGGAGAGGGAGGTTATCTAACCTCGTATATCTTTGGCATACATCCTGAAGTCTCAGTAAATAGCTCTTAACATGAATTAAAAATTATTTACACTTTCAGTTTGTTGTCCTTTGTAGATACTCTTTCCCACTGAAACTAGCAAAGTGTTAAATTTATAGGTTAGCTTTTTTTCTCCAGTGTAGTTGGGTTTTTTGGGAGGGAGCTAAAATCTGACAACTTTCAGTATAAAGTGTATATATGTTTAATTCTCCCATAATAGACATATGGCTAAAGAAACTTTTGTTAAACTCAGTGCTCTCTCCTACCTACGAACTTCCTTCAAAAATAAGTCACCTGAGGGTTGAGACAAAGCTTGGGAAATTTTTCAAGCTCAAAGAGGAACTCTTCAGAAAGTTACACACAAGTAAAAATAAACCTGTCTAGGGTTTTTTCCAAAAGACTTTCACCATTTCATCTAGACTATAGAGCCACCATTGATAACTATGCTATAGCAACAGTGACAGGGCATGTCTAGATGACATAGTGGGTACATCTACAATGAAATAAAAAATTCCTGGAAGAACTGTGGTTGACCCAGCTGACTTAGGCTCACAGAGCCAAGGCTGTGGGGCTAAAAATTGTAGTGTAGATATTCAGACTTCTACTGGAGCTTGAGTTGTGGAACCCTGCAGAGGGGATGGTCCTAGACCTCATACTTGAACCTGAGCCCAAATGTCCCCCCACAGCCATGAACTTGCAAGTCTGAGTTTTCTGAGCAAGGCCATCTGCAGTTGTTGGTTTCCTATTTGGACCCACTCAGTAGAGGGAAAACTCTAGAGACCTGTCGTCACTGGCTGGTTACAAAGAACTGTGGTAACAGTAGGGGAATTTTGTCCTTGTTGGCTTTCTAGATGCCTAGCGGTGGGAATAATAGAACTCCATGTATAACGTTTCACAAAAGCTCTTCTTGTAGCTGTAGAAGTCTAAATCTCTGACCCGTAACAATGCGAGACAGTGGATAGTGTAATAAACAATAACTGCCCTGTGACAAATGGTCATGAGTTGATTTCATCTCTGTTGAATTCTAAAAAATACCCTGAACTGAACTAAAAACAAAAGTTGTTGAACTGATGGTAAATATAACTGGCTTACTAAGCATTATCTCACAAATGGCTTTTCTACCCTTGGTACAATCAAATCATTGAAACTTGTAGTAGCGCAGTGTGAACAGACTAGCCCGTCTGACAAGTGTAAACTTGTACCTTGGCAGAGAACTCTGCAAAGTAGGGCTTGAGAGTAACAAACTGCAGCAGAAGAGTCCCCAGCAGGGATGTTTGATCAATTAGGTCTGACGTAGGTTTTGCATATATCCACTGAATATGATCAGCAATCTTAATAGAACTTTGTATTTGGACAAGATCTGCTACAACAGAAGCAAGTGCTTGCAACACATTGAGTGTAGGAAAGAACACAAAAAATTAATGTTCTGATCTATACTGGCTACTCGTTGACTTCTGGATTACAAAACTCTAAGTATCTTGACTGATGACTGTGACAGGATTAAGTGGATTTTGCTGATTCACTGAAGGCAATTAGCAACTCACTAAAACCATCTTTTCTTCCCCTCTCCCCTCCCCATATGGTATTGCAGCTGTTTTCTAAGGCAGCCTAGTAAATAGCCTGTGGATTTAACTGTGTGTGGATAGTGACTGTTGAATGACGGATGGAATTTACATCCCCGGTGGTCGTCTTGAGCTTTGATTTGGTTACTTTTGGGACATGCTGCGATATTATGTTTCCCCAGTTTGTGTGTGCGTGTATAAGTGAAATTCATTTTGGGGTTAGGAAGACTTTTCAGGGGAGAGCTTTTTAATGTTCCTACTATGCTAAGATTATTTTGATAGCCACAAGTGGAAAAGGTTTAAATAGCTATTGAACATGGAAATAGATGTGGTTCCTGTTATCTAACAAGATGCACAACATATAAAGGGTGGATGGCTAAAGTCACAAGGGAATGTATACAATATTTATTATGTATGCTTGGCTGTTTGTTTAGCTTCATGTGTGCAGCTTCATGTGTATAGACATTTCCTAGCTGCCTCTCCACCTAGCCATTACAGGATAGTGGTGGTCTTCCAGGTATTGCATCAGAGTTGGCTCTTGAAGAAAGTGTGTAAATATGGGTCTGTTCAAGGAAAGCTTAAATGGTAGTGTTTGAGAGTAGTACAGAGTAGGGTTTTTTTGGGAGCGGGGCGTGGGGGGGGGGAGACTTGTCTTTATTTATTGCAAGAGAACCATATATATGCTCTGTTTTCTTTCTCTTTATTATTTTTTTTTTTTTACAGAAAAAGGCATTTTGTATCCGAGTACACGCCAATCGACAGCAATATAGCTTTTTCTGTTAATTCTCGCCATGACAGCGGTACGTCTGGGGTTATAATGTTAGGGTTTGATTTAGTTATTTCTTTCTCTGAGATGTGGCCCACATGAGTCAGACATTTTAAGAAACCCAAAAGACTACATAGTTCAACATTCCTGCCCCAGTTCATCTCAATTTAGTTTTTCTTTACTTTCTTGATACTCTTCATGTCTGAGCTGACTTTAAATCTTATTCCTAAATTCTCTATAGAGACCCAGCTAAACTACTTTTTGACCTCATTTGGCCCATCATTGTGGATGGGGCCAATGGATAGTGGTTTGGCATATTTGGGAATAATTTTTACTTTAACTATGCTGTCCTAATCACAGGACAAAGAGAATCCTGTATGACCTAATGTGACTGTAACATTCTACAGATGTCCCAGACACACTTCAAATAAGTGCAAAATCTCCAATACCCATGACTGGGATGATTAGAGGCAACCCAAGAGTAGATGGGTCCACTATGAGCCATGTTTATAGACGACATGCTAAATCTAATTATGCCACAGTGACTTCCACATTTAGAAACTACTGTAGCTGGAACAGTATTTTGGCAGTCTTTCTCATGCTTGCCCCCCTCTGTTGATAAGACCTCTATCTCTTTTTAACCATAAACCAATTAAAAAAGTCTAATGCTCTCTAAGATTGTCTGGAAGCATCTGACTGGTTCACAAAATTACTGGGCAAGAAAGTAGTTAATATTAAGTGCTTGTATCTCGTGTTTACTCTTGTCTCTCCTGTTCCTACAGGCGAGGCTTCCTGTGGTGAAAGACTTGGTGAGAGGTTTGAGAACTGTTTAAGGCTCACATTCATGTCCTGGGGGGCTTTCTGTGTTCGAAATCCACGGCCTGTTGTTCTCTTCTCTGTCGTCTTTGTTGCCATGTGCTGTTCTGGCCTCATGTATATTAAAATCACTACAAACCCTGTGGACCTCTGGTCGTCCCCAAACAGCCAAGCTCGCAAGGAGAAGCAGTACTTTGACACTTATTTTGGACCTTTCTTCCGTACTGAACAACTTATTATCCGAGCCCCACACAGTAAGCCACACATCTACTCACCGTACCCATCAGGAAATGATGTACCTTTTGGGCCTCCGCTTGACAAAGACATCTTATACCAGGTAACCTGGGTTTTGTATGCCTGTCTGGGCAGAAGAGGGGTGAATGCAGAGTGTTTTGCAAAACTTGTAGGGTGTTAAAAGGGCTTAAAACCCAGCTGCATGCTGTTAATTATTTCCCTTACATGATTAGCTTTTCATGGAAACTCATAATATATGCTAATATTATACATTTCTAAAATGCATTGTCCTCCGAGTTAGCAAAAGACTGCAAGAACTTCTGATCTGCCTTTCAGCAAAGAGCTAATCACCTTTCCCCACTTCCCAGCCCATGTTTTAAATTTATGTACCTTCATTTCCAACTGCTCTGGACCACAGTATGTATTAGGGATCCTGATTAATCAGTTAAACATAATGTTTAACCGGTTAATTGATTAAATGGGATTTTACATCCTATAATGTGTGACACATACTCCTCTAGTACTTAAAATGAAAACCATGTTTTGCTTCATTTGCTGTTTGCTTATTTTTAAATGCACGATATCCAGCTGAGAAGTTGCCCAAAATGTCCTGTGACTCTTTAAAGTATTTGATCTTATACAGAGAAGAAAAATGCTCTTTCTGATCAACCCAAGTTTTGCTTGTTTCAGGTGTTAGGTTTGCAGAATGCTATTGAAAACATAACTGCTTCTTATGACAATGAGACTGTAATGCTGAAGGATATCTGCCTGGCTCCTCTTGCTCCCTACAATAACAACTGCACTATCCTGAGTGTGCTCAACTACTTTCAGAACAGTTACTCTGTTCTAAACCATTCAGTTGGGGATGAGTTCTTTGTCTTTGCTGATTACCACACTCATTTCTTGTACTGTGTCCGGTAAGCAGAGCACTTAAGTATATTCTTTAAAAATACTTGTGTATTGATGGACTCTTAAAATTGTGGGGGTTTTTTCCATTTGTCATGCTGTATCCGTGCTCATGCCAGTTATGCCTGAATTTTTGCCCCCTGGTTTGATAGTGCCATCTGGATTTGTACTTTTGAAGGGTAGTACAGCATAAGGATGTTAAGGACTAGTTGATTTCCCAGCCCCCTTGCTGCCTGTATCAGAGTCAGCAAGGGGGAGGAAAAAGGGGGTACTTCAAAGTGGCAGTGCCACACAGCTGATTCCAGGCTCAGCTATGTGGTGCTGCCCCTTTGAAATGCTGCTGCGGCAGCATTTGCATGGTGCCCGGGATCAGCTGGGGAGTGCCCAGCTGATCCAGGCTCCACGTGGCATTTCAAAGTGGCAGCGCAGCATAGAGCTCGGGGTCAGTGGGGGACTCGGATCCCAGAGGCATAGATCCCAAGCTCTATGTGGGTGTTCCCCGCCCCCTCCCCCAGGCTCTATATGGGTACTCTTCTCTTCCCCCGCCCCCCGGGGGATTTTGTACATTTCAAAGCTGGCACCCACGTGCAGCCTGGAGTCAGTGTGACTTCTCGCTAGCCCCAGGCTGCACGCACAGTTCCACATTCCTCCTTTGAAATGTACAAGAGCCCCAGCAGGGACTTGGTACATTTCAAAGGAGGAATGTGGAAGTGCCTATTGATCATCCGTCCACTACTCAACTAGTAAATTACTTGATATTTAGCATCCTTAGTACAGCATCTTTTTTCTGCATTTCCACATTTACCTGCCCTCCACTTGGGTTATTCTGTGTAATAGTGATGGGTGTAGAATCAGAGATCTTGTACAGGGGCTTGAGCAAGCCTTACCTACTGGTGGTAATGCTGAATATTCTTCAAATAAACAACCTGTAGATTCCTGTCTTTATTTCTTCAGGGCATTAAAGAGAGAAGAGTCTTTCAAAAGTATTTTACCTTTGATGTTAACAATCTTAAAAGCCTTCACCCTGAGAAATCTAGTTGTGGTTTTGAAGACTTTTTCAGCATATTATTTTTTAAATCATGATAAATAACCAACAGAACTTTTCACCTTGCAGTTTACATAATGAGAAAAGCAAATTTTTGTGCTCCATTTATAAATGTGAGGCGTTACTGCTCAGTCGCTCAGATACCCGAAGTAATCACTATAAACTGTATAGAAGTGTGTAAACTTTCAGTGCTGCTTCCCACCTCCAGTGATCAGATTCTGAAGGAAAAAAAAATCAATAAACTGACTTTTTTTAATCTTGCAGGGCACCAGCGTCTCTAAATGATACGAGCCAGCTTCATGATCCCTGTTTGGGAACGTTTGGTGGACCTGTCTTTCCATGGCTAGTGTTAGGAGGCTATGATGGTAGGTGTAATTGAGAACCGAGACACAAATGATATTCATGGATTTAAGGTTGATGCTTCTTAAATTAGAACTTTGCCTTTGTGCGTTTGTACAATTGTGCTCTGTTCCCCTTGTCTTTCATCATTGTGAATGCTTTCTATTTACTTGTGCCGTGGCCAGTTTACAGCACAGTATAAATGTACTCCAGAGAGTTAGGCTTGGGTAAATTGCTTGCTTGCAGAATGATTAGATAGTCAATATAATCTCAGGACTTTCTCATAGACTTTCACCAGGAGAGATTGAAAAAAACTGTTTCAGGAAGAACATTAATATTGTGGCATATTAGCAAAAAAATTGTAGGGGACATATGATGTCTCCTGAATTTCACCTGGCCTCTTAAAGGTCTCTGCATGTGTGTTTGGTTTATTGGAAATATTTAAAAGATTTACAGGGAAGAAATGAAGTAGACAAGTGTTTGAGGGATGGTGGGATACGCTCTGTTCTTTTGGATCACTTACACCATCTCCTCTGCTCTGTTTTAACATTGATGGAAAAGTAATTATTTTAGGGAAGTTTATAGACTGGGTAGGCCACCTATGGCACATGTGCCATAAGTATCACACAAGCCCACTTTCACTGGCATGCGAGCTTCTGCGCTGGATCCTTGCACCGGATCCATATGGGACTCTTTGGATTTTTAAATACTCTGTTGTTGTTTCCCCATCGTTTGGGGGAGGAAGGGGGAGAGAAGCTACTGAGAAATGGCTCTGTGTTCTGCCATTGTTCCTCGTGTGGCACAGCAGCAGAACTCAAAGGCAGCTCCATTGAAGCTTTGCCAGCAGGCAGCCAGGTCAGCTTCTGGTGGCGCACGGTTTTCGGCCACTCCACCGTCCACTGCCCCACCACCAAGTGCCACGTGACCGTTTCCTTCCCCCCACGGGACCAACTCTGGCAGTGGGGGGCCCCTGGTCCAGCCACACTGCTGCTGCCTTCTCCAGGCCATTTGTTCTTTGTTCCAGCAGCTGCTGTTACTGGGCAGATGGGTCCAAAGTAAAACCCAGCAGAGTTGCTCCTGGACCTCCATGCCTTGGAGCTGCTGCTTCAGCTCAGGCAGGGGCCACGTGGAACCCATCTGGGGTGCTGAAGGGTGGGGCATGCTTGGTCTCAGCAGGTGTGCTTCATGCATTGCTGTTGCTCTCTCGACCCTGCTGGGGGAGCAACAGTGAGCCTGGTCTGGCAGGGAAGGTCAGGGTTTCTTTACCCCCCCCTTCCCCCACACACTGCGCCAGGATCCCTGCTGTGTGGAGGGGGGGTGCTGAGCTCCCCCTCTACTGTGGAAACAGCATCATGCTGTCTGGAGGCTTTCCCTGCTGCAAAGGAGCACAAAGCCAGGTAAGCGTGCCCCCCCCACACCCCTTTCCCCACCAGGACCCCCACCCGTACCCTGCTTCTGCATCCACTGTTACTCCTGTATCCTTCCTCCTGGCCTCACTTACTGCACTCTTTCCCTGGCCAGACATCCTACTCCCAGCTTACTTCTGCACTCTACCTCCCACCCAGACCTTGCAACCTCTCCCCCTTCTGCACCCAGATCCTGTACTCCATCCCTATCCACACACTGGCAGCTCTGTCCCGCACACTGAACCCCGCATTTTTGTCCCCACCTCAGATCCTAAGGGGGTCCATAAAATCCACTAACTTTATCAAACATGAGTTAAAATGTTCCATCTGTTTAATAATTTAAATTAAACCATTCTTCCTAGCTGCAGCTGGTTCAGAAAATATGGTCGCTGTACCCAGCCTACCTCTGCCTACCCCCTTCCCCAGTGCACAGATTCGTAAATAGAATTGAATAAGTTAAATCTTGCCGCACCGCTTCGGAAAGGTTGCCGATCCCTGTTATAGACACGTGGGACTAGGAGGGATGGATTTTTTTTTTTTTCCTTCCAAAAGAGCACTCTGGCACCTCCAAAATAAAATTTGGGCCTATTCACTATCCCAGTGTCCCTTCTGAATATTTAGTGAGTGTGATAAGGTAGGATCAAGGAGAATCTGATCATAGTCCTTTCTGCCAAGAACATATATGTGATAAATGTGCATGCTGAGAAGTGTGTGTGCGTGTGGTTTTTTTAATTTTTTTTAATTGCTCAGTCTTGTTCATTTTAGATAAATGGTAGCTTTGCTAAGGAATCAGTTTTTGTACAGGTTAATATAATATAATATATAATTCTGTTCCTTTTGATTTTATTTTCTATTGTGACACAATTTCAATGGGGGTGAATGAGTGCTGGTCACTTATGCGCTAGATTTATAGGCATAATACCCGTTTGAATTGGTTATTTAGGTTATGAACTACTCCAGGATTACCTTTCTTATTAGTTTGTGATATCACACGTGGCAAATAAAGGACATTTCTCTTTGGATGAACTCCAAAATTCTCAAGCCCATGTGCTGCTGTAGATTTTCTCTGCACTAGTTATGGGTGCTTCAGACATCTGAGGAGTGGTTACACGTGACTTGGTATGTTGGATTCAATGGGATACCAGAGACAGGAAATGAGCTGCTTAAGAGAAACCCCCCCATTAAAATCATAGAGAAACTTCAAAAAGTGCTTTGACTTCTACACAAAGAGAGAGAGATCTGTGTTCTCCCTCCAACCTCTTCCTTTTTACTTACAGGTGAAAACTACAATAATGCGACAGCTCTTGTCATTACCTTCCCTGTCCGAAATTACTACAATGATACACACAAGCTGATGAGAGCTCTGGCCTGGGAAAAAGAGTAAGTTTCTTATAATTAAGATTAGACTGCGACAGTGAGAGAGCTCTGAGTTTAGCAGAGTTCTCAACATACACAGTAATATTCTAAATATACACTGAGAGCACAGAATGCTTCTGTGAATAAATGTGAAGTGTCACATTGATTTAGGATCAATTGTATCAGCAATCATATAAAGCTGAATCAAATATGAGCTTTCACTTTCTGTGTAACTTGTTTAGTTCTGATGAGATCCTTGTTTGGCAAACACAAATGATGAGTTGTATCTGCTCTTGTCAGCAAAGTGCTATTGGGTAACTGATTCTTGTGAAAACATTTATATATGTCTCACTGAAATAACTGTCAGTTCAGACTACTGCAGTTTCACAGGCAGATTTACTTCAATGGGTTGTAGCAATCAACCTTGTGAATCTTTTTAAAATTGTCTATATTTGAAATTAAATTAAATTTCTCCTCTGCCATAATATAAAGAAGCAAAAGGCCAGTTTGCTTTCTCCTTGAATAATTGTCCTTGTCACATCAAGGAACTGAGATTGGATTTACAAAGACAAATGTCAGTTCTGTATCAACATTTCACTGAGAGAATAAGTTATAAGAAAAGTATATTTGTGGAAGATGAGACTGGGAAGGAGAGTGCATTTCTAATTGGTGTGTTAGTGGTTTAGCTTCATAAACTCCTCAACTTCATGGTTTTGGGGCTGAGGAAGCAAATGGCTTCTCTAAACACATGTTTACCAAGAGAGATGTTTAACTTATGCAACTTTCTGCATAAGCACTCTTACACTGGTTTAAACCTGGCTTACGGATGCAAGCCAAACTGATATGAATGTCCACAGAGTTGTACCCGTTTTTATAAAGATGTGGTGTTAAACCAATTTATTTAAATTGGTGCAATTCTATGTAGTCCAGCCTGACAGTCAGGTATTTGGTGCTAGGAAATGTTTCAAAGTTTTAGGATACAGATTTGTCAGATACTTAAATCATGTCTTCCACTTCTTGCACAGCACCAGCTGTTACAAAGTGGGGGCTGGGGAAAATGGGAAGTGTTTGAGATGTTCGTGATAAAAGTGGGAGATATAGGGAAGTGAGTTGACTATTATGTGCTCTTCTTCAGAAGGGGTTGATATGTCCCACTTAACATTAAAGACTTCTCTTGATGTTTTTAATCCTTTCCCTATCATCTCAACTCTTTCAAGGGGTAGGTATACCATACCTTGGTTTGAAATGTGTGTCTCTTCCTTAGCTTGGCATTTGTAAGAAAATACTTATTTTTCTTTTCAGGTTTATCAGCTTTGTGAAAAACTATCAGAATCCAAACTTAACCATTTCATTCTCTGCTGAACGGAGTGTTGAAGATGAGATAAACCGTGAAAGTAAAAGTGATATCTATACTGTTGTAATCAGCTATGCCGTCATGTTTCTGTACATTTCACTAGCCTTGGGACACATCAAAAGCTGCGAAAGATTTCTGGTATGCTTAGTTATCTTGAAAATAATACAAAACATAATCATAATAACTTTTGTGTGTGTATATGTAGCACCCAGTGTTTAACTTACTTTAAATGCTAATATTTGTAACACTTATTTTCTTAAATAGTCTAATCTCACCTTTGGTTAGTGGAGTTGGCATTATTAGAAAGCTTCCCATTTGTTTCCTTATTTGTGTCTTACCAGAGTGTTCTGGGATACAAATAGCTTCTATCTTTCTAAGAATCCTAGGCCTAAAAAGCGACCTCTAGTCTTTTACTGGACTAAATGACTCTTGAGAGAAGGAACTAGGAAATCATTGTCCCACTTAATTTCTTTTCCTTCCATCATTATCTTCCCCTTTAAAAAATGTTGTAATTAATTAAGGTATTTTAGTTCTTTTTGAACCAAGACCTATCCAATTAAGTTCAGCTTTACTCTTCAGTTTCAAATAACATCCTGAGTGTTTAAAAGGGACCATGGTCAAGGCAGCCTCAGTGAAAATAAGTAGTTTTACTAATTAATCTCATTCTGAGAATGGGAGATACTTTTCACAATGTTCTGATTGGACTGGCTTTGACGTGTATATTTTAATTACAGTTAATACGGTGTATGTTCTGTTTTTGTTCACTTGTCAGGTGGATTCAAAAATCTCTCTGGGCATTGCAGGCATCTTGATCGTATTGAGTTCAGTAGCATGTTCTCTGGGTATCTTCAGCTATTTTGGAATCCCGCTAACATTAATTGTCATTGAAGTCATTCCATTTTTGGTGCTGGCTGTTGGGGTAGACAACATCTTCATTATAGTCCAGGCATTTCAGGTATTATGATGACCCCTTCCGTTTGTAATGTGTGCATTCTATATTGGCTCTTACCTTGGGGCAGGGCTACTCAACTTTGGAAGCCTTGGGGGCCACAATGATATTCACAGCACATGCCGAGAGCCGCAAGTGTGGTTGCATATACATGCAAATATATATGCAAATAGCTTATTTCACACTTACGGGCATAAATACAAAGATTAAGGCAAGACTGCACAACACCCACGCTCCATTTAAGTCAGTTCTGCTGATATTAATAAAATGCATCTGTAATCCCTGATGAGTGAACTACTTTTCCTTAAACAGAGAGATGAGCGTCTTCCAGGTGAAACTCTGGATAAGCAGATCGGCAGAATCCTAGGAGACGTGGCTCCTAGTATATTGCTCTCATCTTTTTCAGAGACGGTAGCATTTTTCTTAGGTAAAAATTTAGTCTTTTTTTTTTTTTTTTTTTCTGTGCTTGGAGATGCTGCACTGTACCTGTTGCACTGTATATTGTTTGTAAAATGCTTATCCAAGTAAAATGAAGTATATTAGACACAATAAATTGACACCCCTGCCTGGTTGGATTGATTGCTGCCCATCGACCCAGTGGTTAGTGAAGACCTACCCTTACAGTGAAATATATCTAACTCCACCTCTGCAAAGTAGGCATTATCCTCAATTTGCATTGAGAATACTGTGGTGCACATGAGGCAAAGTGACTTGCTCATCATTGCACTTACAAAATACAGATTTAGAAAATTGCCCTTTGAGTGGAGAAACTGGCTAGCTAGATGTATAGTTAGTTGCAGGAGTGGGAAGATGGACTCTTAAACTCATTATTTCTGTCTTAAAGAACTTAAATATTCCCTCTCATCACAAACTCCCTGTAGAGTTTATAGCCTTTTCCAACACTATAACAGGGATGCCTTAACTGGCGTAAAGGGATATTTCAGGTCCTATTTTGTGCAGCCACTAGATTAGACTGAAGTTTCCATTGACTGTTAACAATATTTTCCCACAGCACCTGCATGAGAGTGGACAGGAAGGCTTGGCATAGAGCTGCCTTATAGTATCCCACTTGATTTACCCCTTACTCTAGGAAAATCATCCACTGGCAAATCAGCCCTAGGGCTACTCCCACATACTGGTGAATTAGGCTGGCTGTGTGTTAATATGTGTGTTATTTTGGGATTGGGACAGAGCTAATGTTCTGACCCTCTTTTTTTTTTTTTTTTTTTTTTTTTTTTCCTCCTCCTCCTCTCAGGGACTCTGTCCACAATGCCAGCTGTCCGCACTTTCTCTCTTTTTGCTGGAATGGCTGTGTTCATAGACTTCCTTCTTCAAATTACCTGCTTTGTAAGTCTCTTGGGATTGGACATTAAGCGTCAAGAGGTGAGTCTACTGTCATTCCGATTCCACATATTGCTACACAATATTTGGTGGTGACTGCATTAATTCTAATATGTTTCTAATTCTAATTATTTTCCAGAGAAATCAGATGGATATTCTGTGTTGTTTCAAAGGTGGGGAAGAAGAAAGAGTCCAGCCCTCTGAGAGCATCTTGTTGCTATTCTTCAAAGACATATATTCTCCACTTCTGCTTAAAGATTGGATGAGACCAATGGTGGTATGTACACCTTTTCTTATAGTGAGACTTGACCAATAAATTTTTTTGAACCAAATACAGATAATTCAAGAAAACTGAGAACTGTCTTAGAACTAGAGTTGCTGTTTAATTTTTACAGTATTGTATACTTTTCCAAAAATAATTGTTGCTCTTGTATAAAGTATTTAGTAATTGATATTGGGTGCATTTGTCACAAGTAGAAGTAAACATTTTTCTTTTGGATTTGGATACTTGAGCCAACTTCCATTTAAACTCTCTAGAAAGACTTCCATTGACTTAACTAAGGGTATGTCTACACTACCACCCTAGTTCGAACTAGGGTGGTAATGTAGGCAACCGGAGTTGCAAATGAAGCCCGGGATTTGAATTTCCTGGGCTTCATTTGCATATTGCCGGGCGCTGCCATTTTTAAATGTCCGCTAGTGCGGACTCCGTTCCCCGCGGCTACATACGGCACGGACTAGGTAGTTCGGATTAGGCTTCCTATTCCGAACTACCGTTACTCCTCGTGGAACTAGGGTGGTAGTGTAGACATACCCTGAGGGTCTAAATCTTAGTCCCCAGTACCATTTACTACTGATATGGTTAACTCTGTGTGTCGTTGGCATTCCATAGTCAGTAATACGGTAGTGTATTTAATTTGGGCTTTGACACAACCTTCCCTGTGAGATGAAAATGACTCTTCATGTTTCTGCATACAAATCAAACATAGTATACTTATTCTGGAAGTTTACAGCATGGCAGAAATATAATGGATGACTGATTTTCTAAAATTAGAAGTATTAAGGCATGGAGTCATTGTGTAGGGCTGGAGAAAACTTTAAAACTGGTGTGTTATTTCTTACAGATATCCTTGTTTGTGGGCATTTTGTCATTCAGCATAGCAGTTGCTCACAAAGTAGAGATTGGCTTGGATCAGTCTCTTTCAATGCCAGATGTAAGTGATTTTATTTTATTTTTGCAGAAGGGAATGATTTAATCGGTACCAAGTAATTGAAACGTATCTTATACCTCTGACTAGACAAGCTATCATGTAACTGTTCCTCAGCATTAACAACGTACAGATGACAACTATTGACAGACTGAGTTGTTTCAGAGATTTAACTCAAGTTTTCTTTTCTAAGGACTCCTATGTAATGGATTACTTCAATTATCTCAGCAAATACCTGCATGCTGGTCCTCCTGTGTATTTTGTTCTAGAAAAAGGGCACAACTACACGTCTTTGGAGGGGCAAAACATGGTGTGTGGTGGAGTGGGGTGTAATAACAATTCACTCGTGCAGCAAATCTTCAGTGCAGCAGAGATTGACAGCTAGTAAGTGCAGCATTTTTCTCCTACTAATCTCTAGAATAAGTATTATAGCTACATTGCCCAGCACGTCATCTTACAAGGAACACTGCAACCCAAGCGGAAACAGGAAGTTTTCCATGGTGGGATGCTGCTCTGTACTGAACTTTTTGGAAAGCATGAACAAAAAATGCTCTGCAGTTTTCCAGAACAAGATTGAGGGGAATTTTTTTGTTTATAAAATCCTACTACAATGACAGTGCCTCCATGCTTTCGAGTGGGTATCTAAAATTTTGTGATGCATTAGCTTTGATGTCCGAGACATGCCCTCCTGCTGATCCCATGAAAAATCCCACGTTTGGCAAAGTTAAGACCTGCTCAGTTAGAGCATGGCAGCTTAATCTTCAAAGATTCCATTTATATCTTGCATGCTCCAGCTTGTGACCGCAGGGGCTAAGCGGGACTTTTCCTGCAATTGTTGCTCCCAGCTTGCATAGTGTTGGTCTCAGGAACCGAGAGGAATTTTTTCCCTCTGTTCTTGATTCATCTGCTGATGTCTAGGCAGCATGGAGAAGGAAGTGGTCTGGTGTCAAATGCAAAGTGGACAAGAGGCAACTGGGGCTGTGGTTGTCCAGCCTTTCCAGGGGTCTGGACCCCTTTCAGATGTCTGAAGCCTAAACCCCAGGGCTGAAGCATGTAACTTAGCTTTGCACAGCCTCCTAAGGGGTGGGGTCCCGGGCAATGGCCCTGCACTTGGGGACCTCCCATCACCTGTTCTGTGACCTGCAGGTTGAGGAACACTGATCTAGATGAGTTGAAGTCTCCCTTAGCATATCTGTGTGCCCCCACGGTAGCAGAGAATGACTGTTTTGGAGCGTGGTGGAGGGTGTTTGTTGCCCAGTCAGTCCTCTCTCTCCCCTGCCTGCATGCTCCCAGGCCCAAAGAGACTAGTACTGGGAAGCAGAAGAGTGGGGACTGTGGTGGGGAGAGGTTGAGATTATGAGGAGCCTGGGAGGGAGACTGGTGTCTAGATAGGGAGCCTTGAAGCAGAGGGACTAGGATGAGGTATCTTGAGTGGGTGAGATGGGGATTGGCGGGGTGAGGAGTCTTGGATGAGGAGCTAGAATTGGATGGCAAGAAGAGAACATGGGGACAGGGCAGAACACACTAAGTACCACTAGAACATTCTCCCCTCCAGAATCTGGAGGGGAACCCAAAATTCCTGTTGCTCACCACACCTCTGCTGTCAGCAAATTTCACATCTCCATCCCTCCCCCACTAATGCTAGTCCTTGTAAAATATAACCTGGTATTCCCATGGGCTCCAGTGGCGGAGGGCTGTTCTGTGCTGTGGATCTAATGATGTTGAACCATGTGAAATATTTACCTCCACAGTGCTGGAAACTTGTGTGTTCCTTTTTTTAAAACCTGGCTTGTGTATAATTTCCTGTTAGAAGAATCCTGGTGTGAAGTCAAACACTTTTTAGGAAATGCCAGAATTAAGATTGTGTCACTTACACCATTGATAGGTATGGTCTCCTTTGTATTGTGTTTCAGCACAAGAATAGGTTTTCCCCCTTCTTCATGGATCGATGATTATTTTGATTGGGTTAAACCGCAGTCTTCCTGCTGCAGAGTCTACAACACTAGTGGACAGTTTTGCAATGCATCAGGTACTGTGCTTCCTTTTTAATGTTTCTGATGGTGTTTTAATCATATTTACAAAAGTTTTTCAAATATTTTCTTCCAAACAAAGACTAGAATCTGCCTTTTATTTGATGTCAGTGTTCAACCTGCTTTGTGCAACTTTTTTTAATGGGGTGAGGTGTGCTTTTCAATTCTTTTCCATTCTGGAATTATTGCCATTTCTGGAAGGAGGGTAAATTTTAATTCAGTTTAAATGTTAAAAGGCTGTGTGGTGGGTTTTTTTTTTTTTTTTTTTTTGAAGATGCCTTTTGGACAATACTGTTCCCAAAATAACTAACTGGCTTATGAGCTGCTTTGATCCTTACTAGATCTAGTTAATACAGTCAGCAGTTTATTGCCCTCGTGTGTCTTGAAAATTGCATCAATTGAATGAAAGAATGTCTGTCTGTCTATGTCTGTCTATTCAAGAACTCCTAATTGGTAAGAGCTAGGACCACCATATTCGGTATACAGCTTCCTCTTACCATAACTTAAAGCAAGGTAAAGGTTTGGTTATACCAAGAAAATGGGATGTACCTGGAGTGGGATAGCTTCTCATAAACCATACAGAAAAGAGAAACAATCACCAGGCAAGTGAAAGGGGCTGGCTGAGGAGATTCCACTCCCCCCACTCACCCCCAGTCTGGGAATGCCCAAGCCCTGAGCCCCTCTCTCACTCCCAAGACACCTTTTATGGAAGATGGGGGGGGGGGGAGGCTGAAACCTCGCTCTGTCCCGATTCATACAGGAATATGGCTGGGTGTTCTCATTTGTCAGGGAGCCAGGGGAAAGTACACAGTTTGCTGCATTCCTTACTCTGGCTGGGGAACACAGGGGCCAGATGAACTTGGTCATATACCTCTCCTCTGGCTTTGCTCGCTGGAGCAGCAGCTGCCATGGAGAGGCACTTCTCACCTGGCCCCTAGCGGCTGCAGTGAGAGCCATATTACCCCACAGCAGTGATTCAAATGAAACACACATTTTCATTTTATTTTCCAAAACTTGAAAATTGAGTTAAGGATCTGAGGGAGATGGGGAGGGAGTGCGTGCTACATTCTCTAGCAGTTAGAGTTTTTAGAGTTGGATGAGCCCTTCAAATCACTGAAGTGAAACGGAGTATAGTACAACATGCTGCATGCTGGTTGTCTGGCTGATATTGAGTGCTTTTTCTGTTTTCTGCTCTTGGTTTTTTTTTCCAGTTGTCGATATATCTTGCGTCCGTTGCCGTCCACTGACCCAAGAAGGCAAGCAGAGGCCTCAGGGTGAAGACTTCATGAAATTTTTGCCAATGTTCTTGTCTGATAACCCTAATCCGAAATGTGGGAAAGGGTATGTGGCAATATAGCGAACCAGTTTAATTTCTGTTGAAAATGAACAAGTGAAATAGGATCCAACAGTGACATGAGTTTGTATTTATGAATTGTATACTCCACATCCAAGCCTCTGGGTACAGTCTTGTTTTATTTTAAAAACATGCTGAAATACAGACTTAAAACCAGCAAATCCTTGTTGTGCCCCTGTGAAGCAAAGTTGTGGGAAGAGAGAAATGTTCTGCTATCAGTTAAATGATCCTTAATCCCCCCCCCTCCTCCTCCCAAATTAAGTACAGTTTCCCAGACAAGATAACTAAGACAAAAGAAAATCTGATCCTTAAGTGATTTTTTTGTGTGTTGGGGGGTAATCTTGTATTTCAGGAATATCTTCTCATATGACTGTATAACCCATAGCCTGTATTATATAGGTTTGCAGAGAGTTGGATTCCTCTGCTATTTGTGTTATATTGAGAAATCCCACTTCTTGGCATCACAATGGTGGGGGCTGATCCTGTTGCTTGTCCAGGAAGTAATTCAGTTCTATTTCATTTATAGAGGACATGCTGCATATAGCTCTGCTGTCAACTTCATAAACAATAATTCTGTTGGAGCTACTTACTTTATGACTTACCATACAGTGCTAAAAACCTCAGCTGACTTCACTGATGCCATGAAAAAAGCACGGATGATAGCAGATAACATTACTGAAACCATGGGTATCAAAGAGAAGAATTACCGTGTGTTCCCTTACAGGTATATGTGGATTTTTTTTTTTTCCACTCTAGGAATGTGTGTGAATAGTAACTTTGGACAGAAAACAGGAGGAGGTGCATGTTGTATTGAGAGTTAAGAAAGAGTCTTAAAGTCTTTTACTTTTTACTGTGATTAGCAGATGGAAATCATAGAATACTAGAACTGGAAGGGAGCTTGATGTCATTGAGTCCAGTCCCCTGCCCTCATGGCAGCACCAAATACTGTCTAGACCATCCCTGATAGACATTTATCTAACCTACTCTTAAATATCTCCAGAGATGGGGATTCCACAACCTCCCTGGGCAATTTATTCCAGTGTTTGACTACTCTGACAGTTAGGAACTTTTTCCTAATGTCCAACCTAAACCTCCCTTGCTACAGTTTAAGCCCATTGCTTCTTCTATCCCCAGAGGCCAAGATGAACAAGTTTTCTCTCTCCTCCTTATGACACCCTTTTAGATACCTGAAAACGGCTATCATGTCCCCCCCTCAATCTTCTCTTTTCTAAACTAAACAAACCTAATTCCTTTAGCCTTCCCTCATAGGTCATGTTCTCTAGACCTTTAATCATTCTCGTTGCTCTTCTCTGGACACTCTCTTATTTCTCCATCTTTCTTGAAATGCAGTGCCCAGAACTGAACATAATACTCCAATTGAGGCCTAACCAGCACAGAGTAGAGCGGAAGAATGACTTCTCGTGTCTTGCTCACAACACACTTCTTAATACATCCCAGAATCATGTTTGCTTTCTTTGCAACAGCATCACACTGCTGACTCATATTCAACTTGTGGTCCACTATAAACCCTAGATCCCTTTCTGCTGTACTCCTTCCCAGACAGTTGCTTCTTATTCTGTATGTATGAAACTGATTGTTCCTTCCTAAGTGGAGCACTTTGCATTTGTCTTTATTAAACTTCATCCTATTTACCTCAGACCGTTTCTCCAATTTGTCCAGGTCATTTTGAATTATGACCCTATCCTCCAGATTAGTCGCAACCCCTCCCAGCTTGGTATCATCTGCAAACTTAATAAGTGTACTTTCTATACCAATAGCTACATCGTTGATGAAGATATTGAACAGAGCCGGTCCCAAAACAGACCCCTGCAGAACCCCACTTGTTATGCCTTTCCAGCAGGATTGTGAACCATTCATAACTACTCTCTGAGTACGGTTATCCAGCCAGTTATGCACCCAAGTTGTATTTACCTAGTTTATTGATAAGAATATCATGCGAGACTGTATCAAATGCCTTACTAAAGTTTAGGTATACCACATCCACTGCTTCTCCCTTATCCACAAGACTTGTTATCCTAGTAAAGAAAGCTATCAGATTGGTTTGACATGATTTGTTCTTTACAAATCCGTGCTGGCTGTTCCCTATCAGCTTGCCACTTTCCAAGTGTTGTACATTTCAAAGGAGGAATGCAGAACTCATCCACTGGCCCTGGGCTGCACACGAAGTCCCGCTGACTCCACACTGCATGCGAGTGTGCTTGCTTTGAAATGTACAGGAGTCCAAAGTGGAGCCTCTTGTGCACTCCAAAGTCATGGAGCCTAGGGTCAGCAGGGGACTCAGAGCTGCACTGCTGCTCTGAAATACCATGTGGAGCTCGGGCCAACTGGGGATTCCCCAGCTGACCCTGGGCTCCACAGTGCTACACCTTTGAAATGCCAAGGTGGTGTTAAAAGGGGCAGCTGCCGCACAGCTGAGCTGGTGATGAGCTGTGTGGCAGTGCCCCTTTGAAATGCCACCCTGGTGTTTCAAAGGGGCTTGGCATAGCATTTCAGTGGAAACTGGGATCAGCTGGGGACTCTATAGCTAACATTGGTATTTTAAAGGGGCAGCGCCGCACAGCTGAGCTGCGGATCATCTGTGTGGTGGCTGCCCCTTTGAAATCCTGCCTTGGGGTTTCAAAGTGGCAGTGCTGCACAGCTGATCCCTAGCTCAGCTGTGCAGTGCTGCTGCTTTAAGTACCCCTTCTCTCTCCCCCCCCCCACTCCCTTTGCTGCCTCTGTTAGATAGAGGCAACAAAGGTGGGGAGAAGAGGGGGAGAGGTCAACTAGTCCTTAACATCTTTCTCAGCCATATGTCCTATGATTTTCTTTTTCCTATCTGAAACTCTAGAAGGCTCTGGAGCACCCATTCAGGAACTTATGCATGGTTTTAGGATTTTCCTTTTGATGCCACTATTTCTTCACTTTATCTTCTGCTGCTCCCAGTCCTTTAAAACCTGTATCTTTTATATTACTTGTACTGAACTTCTGAGTTCACATGATTCAGTGCTCTAAATTCCTGCTTGCTAATTATTGCTCTCCTCTACTTTCCTGACCTTTTCCTCACAATTTGGAAAAAGTATCAGGGTTCTTTCTTCATTCTAAAGTCCCTTTGTATGTAAACAAAAGACCTCTTTTTAATGCCTAGAGGAGAAATTTCTTGCTCCTCAAACCTGTTTAAAACAGCTGATGAAATGAAATTAAAATTGACAATTTGCAGTAAAACTTATTCCTGTGATTCATTTGCCAGCTTAAAAAAACTTGAAAGAATCTTTTAATTCCAGAACATTAGTATTTCATGAAATTCAGTTTAAGATTTAGCTTTATCTGTATTTGATATAATCTTTATTGCCCTGTTCTTAAATAATTTTTTTTTTAAAAAGCAGTGAGGAAAATAGTCTCTCCCCCCGTCCCCCCATACCCCTGAGTTTAAGAAAACAAGTTTGTTTCTTAGTCTGGTTCCTCTGGTATTCTCTGGCTATGTTTACACTTAAAATGTTACAGTGCATAGCTGTTGCGCTTCAGTGCGGGCAGTATGGTGATGTGAGGTGGGAGGGGAGCTGCTGTAGCTGTAGTTAATTGATCTCTGAGGTATTTGCTAGGTTGATGGAAGAATTCTTCTCTTGACCTACTGTGGTCTACCTCCAGGTTTAGATCAACTTAACTAGCTCTCAGGGTATGGATTTTCATCTAACTTTTCAATGTAGTTAGGAAAAATATATTGTGGATTTGTACAAACCTCAGTAACTCACTTATGCAACCAAGAATCAGTTCCTAAACAGTTTTAACCAAATAGATGGCTAATTGTCTCTCTTTTCCACAGTGTGTTTTATGTCTTTTATGAACAGTATCTGAC
The DNA here is from genome assembly GCF_052426305.1 of Pelodiscus sinensis. Taxonomy (NCBI): domain Eukaryota; kingdom Metazoa; phylum Chordata; order Testudines; family Trionychidae; genus Pelodiscus; species Pelodiscus sinensis. The sequence continues at coordinate 79,654,532 of NC_143053.1, forward strand.
AATTGTGCATGACACCATCTTTAACCTCTGCATCTCCCTGGGATCAATATTTTTGGTGACAACTGTGTTGCTTGGCTTTGAAGTGTGGGCTGCTATGGTGGTATCCATTACTATTGCTATGATACTAGTCAACATGGTTGGAATGATGTGGCTTTGGGGCATAAGCCTGAATGCTGTTTCACTGGTTAACCTTGTCATGGTAAGGGGTGTTTGTGTATTTAAAGAGACTATAATGTTCTCTGTACAGAGCATGGATGGAAAATCGACTTGAATTACATCCTTACAATTGCAACTTAATATCTGTTTTCTAATCAAAACTTGCTAAGGGCGTTTAAACAAGAGAGTTTACAGTGGCATGGCTGAGCTGCTGCAGACTTCGTAGCCACCCTAAGCTGAAAGAGTGCTCTTTCCCTTGACCCTGGAGTGATACAAATTATGCTGACATAAGCTGTAGGGTAGACATAGCCTTAGATGTTCTGACAGTGAAAAGGTTAATTTCTTATATTGTGCTTTAGAAAAGCTGCAAAGTCCCCCATGTGTACAGATACTGATGGATAACTGCACAGGGTGAAATTGGTTATGTGCGCCATCTCTTTTACAGGCAGTATGCATGCACAAAAGAACAGAGCTTGGTAATGTCGTCTTTAACTTCATTCCACAACAATTGCTGCAGCGTACATCTGTAGTAAAAACAGAATGCATATCTCATTGTCTAGACCTGGTCTTTTGTGTGCATGCACGCACATGCCATACTGTATCTATACCTTTAATCACTGCAAGGTTAACACTTTATCCAATTGATGCCTCTATAGAATAGATCTATGTGCACTAGAAACACTACAGCTGCTGAATCAAGTAAAAATGCCCATGGCCAATCATAGTTAAGGGATACAGAAGCATCACCAATACAGGTTGTAAAACAGTGGAAGGGAGCACTTTAAACTGCTAAGTGTAGATAAATCATTTCTTAAACAATGGGTTTAAAGCAAGCTGAAAAGGGCAGTTGGCACTCTTGTGCCAGACCGTGTCTGTTGTAATGGAAATGTGGCAAATCAGTGAAAGCCTGGAAAAACCCTTTTTAGCTGTATTTGTCCTATAGGCGAATGAGAATCAGACAGCCACGAACTATGTACGTGCAGCTCATTTCTTGACGCTTCGTGTCCTGTCCATGCTAGACAATGTTACTGATGGAGTAAACTAAACGTACAGCTGAAGGAAGGATTTAAACCAAGAGATGCACTTAGCACTTTCTTCTGAGGTTGTGCCAATGAGGGAACATAATTCTAAATGCCTTTTTTCAGTGGAGACTTAGAACTCTCTCTCTGAATTTTTTCATAATGCAATTTAGATAGGATCTCAGTGGGTATTAATCTGTAAATACTGGACCTATTTTTGGAGTGAGATCAACATCTCAAGGTTTGATGCATTAGAGAATGAATCAGACTAATTGTGTATCTTTCCTCCCTCTCCCTTGTTCAGTCAGTAATCATCAATCACTAGTAAGTTTCCTAGGGGGTCAATACTCTGGTGCTCTTGCATATTAAGTGCTTTATTAAATTATACTTCATTCTCTGAGCTATGTGTTCACGGTTTTATCACCAGAACCCCTTTCACCATTTGCCCTGGAATCTCATTGTTCCCAGCTTTTTAAAAAACACTTTGTTATCCAAGATGCCTAACAATGTTATAGCCTCTCAGGTATTCAGTTGGGGGGCTGAAGTGATACATTGGTACCTGGAAACTAATTGATCTGTTCTTACTTTAGAGCTGTGGTATCTCAGTGGAGTTTTGCAGTCATGTCACAAGAGCATTCACTGTTAGCACTAAGGGTAGCAGATCAGAGCGTGCAGAAGAAGCACTCTCCCGCATGGGCAGTTCTGTAAGTATCTGTTCCTTTTGTAAATAATGTTCCTTTTGTGTAGACAATCACTTCAACAGAAGTTCGTTTCCTATCATCACTGCAGTATTAATCAAGAGGAAGTTATCTTACTACAGTCTTATGTTGTAGGATCAACTTTTATCATACTGAGTGTCATTCTGCAATGGTTAAACTTCTGTTATAATGGTGTCTGCTTCAGTTCCCTAGTCTAGATTTGTTAACCCTTGTTTTCAAGCCTGTAACTTCTGATGGAATTGATTGTAAATTGTGATGCTTAATTTTAGAAAATTTAATCTAGCTACTCATTAGATTAATGAGGTCATTGCCTATAGTTTAAAAAAATGCTTGTCACTTTATTGGCTCTGCATTCTAGAATTCCAAATTGTACAAACGGTTCTTAACTTCTCTTAGGTTGTCTTTAATGTAGTTAACCTTTTGGTGGTGCTTTCAACCAAAATTAGTTAGGCTAAAGCCTAAGTAAAGCTTGCCTTCAGCTAAAACATGTTATGAACATACCTTTGTGGGGATCTCTGTAGTTACTTGGGATCAGTCTTATTGCAAAGCAACATCTTAGTAGGTGTTCTCACTGGTGGTGCATTACTCAATGTATGTCACTAGGACTTCCAGGAGCATGGCTCTTAGCACTACGAGTTGCTGTGGCTCTTACACAATTCACTGGAAGAGAAATCTTCCATCCTTCTGAGTGTACAAAGGGAACTGTTTCAGACAGCACTACAATGGTTTAGCCTGTGTCATCACTATTAACATAGGTAGGTTAACAGCCTGATTACAAGCTTTAGTGAACCACTAGCCTGGAGTGGAAACATCACTGAAATTGGGTCTGATGTCTCTGTGAACGGGAATTAGGTTATTTTTTTGGATGTTGTCCCCAGCCTGAGTTAAGAACTTGCAGTGAAGTCATGCCCACAGAATAATTCTCAGTGAACATAAGGGCAACTTCAGTTTTCCCACCTATTAGCAAGTCAAGATAAACCAGAGGACTTTTTTTTTTTTCTAAGGAAGATGCTCCCATGCAGATGTCTTTAGGGACATAAATATAATTCAAGCACATGAGGCTCTTGAAATTAAAATCAGCTAGCTATACCATGATTAAATGGAACCTTATTGTGATCATCACACCATGTCACATAGAAAGGGAAACAGTCAAAACTTTTAGCTAAATCAGAATTCCCTCTTCTAGTCTTTGTTCCTCTAACATCTAAATATAAAGTGAAATTACTAAGGGGGTAAGAGGAAGTAGTATTACAGACAGATGCCAAGTAGACTTTCTTGATCTTATTTCCTCGATTACCTGCTGTCCTTTTTTGAACTTCACTTATTTTAAGATTGATCCCTATTATTCTTCCTCTATTGTTAAATTTACCCCTACTCTAGATATAGTATAAGGATGATTGTACTTTCAAGAAATATTGAAATATTTCAACGTGCAGAGTATCTTTCCTACTCAATGTTTTGCTATTGACTCAGTCACTACCATATTTTGCATAAGCACTTACTTTTAATTTCTTCTATTATCAGGTTTTCAGTGGTATCACGCTGACAAAATTTGGAGGAATTGTAGTGTTGTTCTTCTCCAAATCCCAAATCTTTCAGATCTTCTACTTCAGGATGTATCTAGCCATGGTGGTGCTTGGAGCTACCCATGGATTAATATTTCTTCCTGTTCTGCTTAGTTATATAGGTAAGGATAAATTTGACTGTTAAAGATGGATTTTAAAATTCTCTCCTGCTAATTATCCCTTTCATTCAGTGAGAAAATAAGCCCACAATTGTATATTTATATCAACTTGTCTGTCTTTAAAAATAGCTAGGGATACCTGGTATAGCTACTTCAGATCACCTACTTAGAGTAAGAGGACAAATTACTACAGACAACTGTCTAAGTCTGTTTACAGCGAACTTTTCACCCTCCCTTTTCAGGAGTCTAATTATAGTAGCACACATTGTGGTAATGCTGAAGTGCTACTAAGTCTAATTTCTTAGTGTTTCCTTTCCATCTTTAAATGAGACTCCTTCCCACTCTACCCTGTGGTACAGATGTTCACTATCAAACCGTCATAATTAGCAAGAACATCTGTTAAAGGAAAAATGCTTAATTCTGCTTCTCCTTTTTACCAGTTTTAGAAAGGGGAATTTTAAATCTATGCTTTCGTAGATCACTTCTGTTATGAAAGTGTATATTAACTAGTAGGGCAGTAGCAGCTGTGCTGAATATAAAACTTAATCAAATTTAGTTTGGCATATAGTGTTAAGATCAGCTCACTTAAAGAAAATTCCTGCCAAGACTCAATGTTTAGGGGAAATACATAACTGGAAAGCAGATAATCCCGTTTGACTTTGACTAACAATACTGCCCACATTACTGAAGGATTTCAGAATGTAACTGTCCCTTTTCTTTTACTCAGGCCCATCAGTAAATAAAGCTAAGACTCGTGCTGCACAAGAAAGATACAAAGGTACAGAACGAGAGAGACTTCTCTACTTCTAGCCCTTTTAACAGTGTTCAGTGGACTTCATGAACTGTGGCTTAGGCCCCATTCAGCATAAGACTGAATTGATTGCAGCAATGTTCTATGACTATCACACTGTAACCACTGGTTGAGTTGTGGTTCAATCCAACTACAGGATAAAGCAGCTTTGGACAAAGCTTTCAAACTCAGGAAATGGTACATGTGACTCGAGGACTAGTATTACTAAAACTAACAGGATTTCTATTTTAAGAGAGACTGGGAAATAAGTTGAAAGCTTTTTTTTTTTCCAGCAAACTCAAGGTAATGTGTGTACGAGAATGGACTGCCAACCACTGACACTACTTTTAAATGCAACTCAATGCAATTTTTGGCTCTATTTTTAGGGGAAAAACAAGCCATCACTTAAGAGGTTGTGTAATATTTTTAGTAATTTGCCACAATGGTCTGTATATATACTTTATTATAAAATTTGTAGTTCAAAATCTTGTTAAATGCAATAAGTTATACATTTTGTATGAATACAGTACACTCAGAAAGTTGTAGGCTTTAGGAGAGCATGTTCTCCAAAAATCTGCTTAAAGGTGGTGACATGTTCTTCACAATGTTCTCCTACAAGACAGGATAAAAGTTTTAGGTACAATGTAATAGGATTTTGTGCTAAAACAAATGGGGTGACAAATTCAGAACAAAAATCAATTGCACTGATACTGGTGTTCAGCTTTTTCCTACATGGAAGCTGTCTTTGCTTGTGCTTGTATTTTTAGCTTTTTCATTAGAAGCAGCCACTATTTTTAGCGTGAGCTTCCATTTTGTGATCTAGCACAAAGTGGAAACTTTGTCAAGCTTTTGTTTTTAATTGTGTTTTCAGCTTGGTGATATGGTTTAAGATTGCCTGTAGTGAAAGCTGCTAGGCTAGAAGTACATGTAGCACAAATTTTGCAGTAATGGTAAGGGAAGTATTCACCTAGTTAAATGGAAACTGATAGTAGGTCTTTAGTTTAGCAAGGTTGGGGGTAGGTTGAGACTTACATTTTGGGGTCTAAAAGTGTTAGTCACTAATCCACAATTCCATCCTCCGTTCAAATGATTTCACACAAGGAATGAGACTGTAGGGCTATGTATGGTTTAGGTCAACTTTTGTATGCAGTGGAGTTTTTCAGATTTCTTTACATCTTGATGAGAATGTTCACTTAACTATAACTTTGAAAGGTTCTTTCTGTATGCACACTCTTGTAAACTTGACCTTGGGGCAAAGGGCATTGAAAAGCCTAACTTGCATTTTTCTAATAAAGTTAAGAGACTGTTTGTTTATACTGTGATGTGTAACTTAACATCTACTGCTTAGAACTCCAGGAAACTATCTTAAGATGTCTATACTGTAGCTGGTGTGACAGATGCATGGTAACTTGAGCAGAGGGGGTGCTGCAGCTGTTTGTGTACAAAGGTGGCTGATGGCCTAGATTAGTGTCTCCATGGCTATTTAGTCAAGCCATGTAGGTTGGGAGGCACACTCCCTGGTACAGTGTAGCCACAGCAGGTAAAACATGTAAGTGCTATTCTTTTCATATGCTTATTCATTTTGGTATAAGCATTCATTGGATCCCAGCCTCTGATTAAAGTTAAGAAGTTATCTGCTAAAGTACTGATGACTTTAACATTTGTCATTTTCAAGCAAATACTTGATCTCATGGTAACTTAAATCCTGCCACCAACTAGCATTACAGGAATCTGTACCCTAGGAAAGCTGAGTTCTGTTGTTGGTGGGTTTAGGGATATTAAATGTTAACTCAATAGCCAATTAGTTGAGTAATAAGAATTCATGAAGCTATTCTAGTTTCAGGAGGTGGGGCTGGCACCATTCCCCTGGAGCTCCCTGCCACTCAACACAGTGGTGCCTCTGATACAAAGGCAGTAGTGTGGGGTGTGAGGCAGGAGTTGGTCCACAAAGGGAGACAGTTTAAAAAACAGCTCCTCTTGAAGATCAGCTGCCTGTTGCCCCATCAAGTGTGCTAGGATCGCTTACAGCTAAAATTGACAGCCTGACATGCCAAAAGCCCTATTCATACATTATGAACTGTAAGCTACTACTAACTTAACACCTATTTACAGTAAATGAAGTCAGATGCTGGCTAGCAGATGTAAACTAGATCAACTCATTAAAGGATGAAGTTTACCTGGGGTGAAATTAGGGTTCCCTCGTAACCTCTGATTTCTTTGTTCAAAGAACCTGAATATGGTATAAAAAAGCATGTCGTCATCTGCCTGCTTTGCTGCATCAAGAAACTTGCGGGCAGAAATGCTGTCATGTCCTCCAATACCCCTGATGAATCGCAAGGCAGCCAGCACCTGATGCTTGGACAACAGAACCTCTACTATTTCATCATTTGCTGTAGAAAGTCTCTGCACAGTCAAACAAGATAATCACAAAGTGATTAATATTTCAGGAAAAACAAAATTATGCTGTATTACAGTACTAAATTTAAGTTGCCTCATTTATACACTGATCAGGTACAACAGGATAGGGTTCTTCATAATGTAGGATTATAGAAGAATGTTTACACACATTCTTACCTTTAACATATCCAGAGACAATTGATGTGCAGGTGGATAAATGCTCTCAAGAGACAACAGGAGACAGGCCTGAAACAGTAGCAATAGCCTAACTTTTGAAACTGTACTTTGAAGTATTACCCTTTTAGCTGTTTTAATTTTACTTATCAATCCTATCATGAAATCTGTATTAACATACATACCAGTGGCTTTGAATCACTTAGTACATGATACTGCAGAAACTGATGAAGCATGTAGAACAGGTTGTGCTGAACAAGTGTTTTAATGACTAGTTCATATAGATAATGCTGAGGAGGCAAGAGAGGGAGGGGGGAAATCAAGTTGTCAGTTGGTTTTTTTGGGTTTTTACATGTTCTAGAAGGTGGAACTTAGAAACAAAAGGCTTCTAGTTGAATACTAACTCCTCCCCCCCCCCCCCCCCCCATGCCTGGTTAAGTGTTTTCATTCTATAGCTCAAATACCAAGGCTACCAGCTTTAGTAACCAATGGAGATGGTACATTTATTTTTTATTTCATGCTTCTGCTTGGTCTGAGTGTCCTGAATTGTACTAAAAGCAACCTTAGAATCATAGTGTCAGGTAGTCATTAGAAATAAGATGCTTAACTTTAAGGTCAGACATACTTCTCACCATATGGTGAATATGCTTCTAAATCTTACTGATTCTTCCTCTCCTGCTTTTTGAAAATCTAGATGCTATTTTGGACTAGTCTCTAGAACCCAAAGGCACTGCTTCTATTACTATAATAATTTCAAGGCCCACACCACTTTCCTCCCCTTGTCCTGGACACAAGATTTAAAAGCATGGGCAGCACTTCCCCTTCTTACTGTTTGAGGAACTTTACCTGGACTGCAATCTGGAATTGGTTAAGAGAGCGAATGTACTCCATCAAGACTGCTATAGTGAACTTGTGAGGTGCTTCCTATGCAGCAACAGGAAAAATTATGGTTGTTAAAATCCTGAAGTGGCAACTTATCTGATTAATGGATGAGTCAGGGCTGCACGTGCACAGCAAAAAACAAAACTGAGAATAGACACTCCCTCCATTCCCCTCATACACCAGCACTTAATGGGGCCCAGGCTAATTGATTACAGGCTGGAGCCCCAATGCTGGAGGGGGAACCTGGATCCAGCAGCAACATTAAGCCCCCAGGGATTAGGGGCCTCACCTCTGGATAAATGGCTTAGATTAGCATCAGATCTTCATGTCCAGTATTAGAAGTTTTATGACTTAACACTCACTAGATTACCCTATTTTTTACTCCTCATAGTTTTGATATTCGACTAGTCTGTTACCAAGGACAGTTTTTGTCCTCCAGAAGAAGTGTAATAAGTACCACTAGTCTTTCCATAGCCCCATCTATCCCACCCTTCCCTGTAGGAAATTTTCCTGGCTAGCCTTATTAGTTCTTTACATTTGATCTATTTGCATGTACAAGTTATGTTTCTTTACTAACCTTCTTTTCAGTAAATACTGACAGAACATGTGTGTACATGTCAGACTGATCAATAACTGCTTGGGTACGAACTGGTCGTTTCAGAAGGGGATTACCTCGGCTCTGACCTGTTTCTACCACCTATAACAAGGCAAAGGGAAGATGAATAGTCTTACAACAGGAAGCTATTTTGTGCTGAGTAGGCTTTATGTACATACACAAGGTTAAGTAATTGAGCATTTATTAGCCTTAGATCAAACCAGTGACTTTGCTGGAAAGGTTAACATTCTGTTTTAACTCTGACAAATATTCTTGACCCAACTTTAAGTCAAGTTTTGGCAGAGCTTAATGCTTATACACACTGTCAAATGATGCTTTATTGCAGTCTAGGTTATTTCTAGTGGTAACCAGCTACTCAATAGGTCCACCAGAAATACTTAAGTTAAGTAGCACCTAAAAGGACTGAATTTTCTGACTTGTGCTCTAAAAATGTTTAAAGTATTGGTTCTGCATCAATATATATAAAGAGTAGTTAAGCTGTAAAGTTGAAACTCTGTATGCATGCAAAGGTGAAGAGACACTTGCTGCAGCTAACTGACTTAAGTTTTCATCACTCAAATGATAACCATAAGGGTTAGGATTTTTTGAAAGTCACTGTCTACGTAGCCATTGGTGAAGATTACTTACCATGGTATAACTCTGCTCTGCTTCCAAGTACTTTTTATATTCATGATTGAGCTTATCAAAAACAGTAGCAACCACAGCCAATGTTCCCCTCTCTGGTTCACTTAACACTGAAAGACAACAGTCAAAGACACACTGATAAAACAGTCTGTCCCTAGCTACTAGAGCAGGGGTGGGCAAATACCAGCCTGCTGGAGTTAGCCCTTTGTGGGCCCCTGCACTGCTATATTTACCTGTGCCTTTGCTGATACTGGGGCACACAGCTCCCATTGACTGTGGATCACTGTTCCCAGCCCATGAGAACCGCAGTCACCTGCGCCTGTGGAGGCACAGGTAAATAGCAGCAGCCGCCTACCAGGGGTAGCCCTAGTGAACTGCCCTTGATTTATTACCGAGCTCTGTACATTTACCACAGATTCTCTACAAAGTGAATGTTACATTGAGGAAATGCTCTGAATCACAGCACAGTAGATCAAATGACTTAGAATGCAAGATGTTTATATTTCCCCTTTTCACTAAGGGCATGCTTACACTATAGGTGATAGAATTGTAGCTGTGCTGCTGAAGCAAATGTAGTGTAGACACTTCCCACATCTCCCCAAGTGGTAGTAGCCTTGTCTATACTGGAGCTCAGATATGTGAACACAGCTAAATCTAAATTAAACATAGGTTACAGTAGGAGCTACACTTAACTGAAATTTCATTTGGTAAAATCAAGAATTGGATTTAAAAAAGGAACCAGATTCATTTTATATTTTTCAAGTGTGCACACACACGATAGCCATCAAACAATTTGTTATGGGAGAGATGCTGGGCAGCACAGACATTATCACAAATAAGAAACTCAGTTCAGAACATGGTTCAGTCGATGCACAGAATTCCACCCTTCCCCCCAACACACACACACACACACTTTAGTCCCTGGTAGTTCACAATAAGACAGTGATTGTATGAGAACTAGTCTTGAATGAGGAGGACAGTGTAGGAAGGCAGACCTGAAATGCTTCAAGAATGAGATGAAGAGACACAACCAGTACAAGTAAGACTTACTCTGAGAACACACAGATAGAATAATCATTTTGCATTCCTTTCTCTGGAGAAGAAAATCCATTAGCTTTCCTTTATCAGGCAAGAGGTTAACCACAGGCTCAAGCCTCACCTCGAGATTCCATAGATAACCTAGTGTGAGAGAATCAACCATCAAGCCTTACATAAACAAAACTTATTATACATATAGTGAGGCCACATGATCATAAGATGAATCTTCCATATCCATACAAGTTATTTTACGCTTAGTTTCAAAATCTTATTCTGCCTCTTAAGAGATATCCAAAATAGATTCATTAAAGTGATAAGCATGTAATTTACCTTCAGTTATGCTTCTTTAACCCTGATGTCTATTAGTGAGCTTCATATTGGCCACTTCCATTTAGATCGGTGTTTCCCTTAGTGGGGTCCTTGCACCCATGGAATTCCACTCTAGGTCCATGCCTAGAGCCAGCATACTGCAGCAGGCATTTCTGCCACATGAAGTATGCCATTTTGTTTTTGCATGCACGGTGGGAGAGAGATCGTGCAGGGAAGGGCACTGGTCTTTCTTTGATACAGTTTAATGGCGTAACAAATAACCTCTAACTATTGCAGACTGTTTATTTTATGTTCCTTTGAGTCTTAATTACAAAAATATTTTTAAACAGTCAGTAAAGCAACATGACACTTCTATATCACAAATGAAAGGGGTCCAGAAAATTTAGGCAGATGCCAAAAAACTGCTGATTTTAGACTATTAAAAAAACTGATACTGGAATTAACAGGATACTGTACTTCAATCTAAAAGTAAGAAATAATATCCAATTTACCTTCACTGGCGCTGATTATAATATCGGGCTGAAAGACAATCCAAGAAGAGGAATCTAAACGTTAAAGAAAATTCTTAAAAAATAACACACCAGCCTTACATATGAAAAGTAGCATATCTCTTCATAAACTCACATATTAGCATTGCTTAAACAAGCCCCCAGAAATTGCTGATTATGACTAAACTCAAACAGCCTCATTCAGATCTCCAACACTGTCCCCTTTGTAATTTGTCACAAGATGATTTCCTCATTTCCCTATGACATTTCAGCTGAATACATTTAAGGGATTTCTTTACTAGATCTCTTAATATTAACATTAATTTTGATTTTGTATTGCTGCTATAACAGACTTTTGCTTTCAAAAACTCTATACCGCCATTTAATTCCCAGAGAAGCTTTATCTAAAATGAGAGAGAAACTATGAATCACACAGTGCCATCTTAGTTACATTAGAGTTAGGATGTTAAATTTTGATAAATCAGCTACTGGATTAGTTGATAAGGGGGAGAGTGGGGTGCTTGCTATCCCAGCTGCACCTCTGCCTTTTAAATTGAGTAAGAGAACCTCTGCACCACCATTTAAAAGGCAGAGGCACTGCAGGAAGCCCAGGGCAAGTGGGGACTCAAACAGTCCCCACTTGCCCTGGGTTCCCCACTGAGCCGCTGCTGCCCCTGCAGGGATGGTGCTGGGGGGAATTGGCTTTTCAGCTGGTTTCCCCCAGCACCGGCTCCTGCTCCCCCCCACCCTTGCTGCCTCTGATACAGAGGTGGTGGGGCAGAGGGGGTTGGAAGTGACTAGTCAAGTCGTGACTCAACTACTTGATAAGCCTATGCTTGTCAGTCAACTAGTCACTTACATCCCAAATTAGAATGGGACTACATTTCAAATATTTGTTGAAATATTCCAGTACACTCTATTCTTTCACCAAAAAAGAATATTAACAGCCTTGTCTAACAAGAAAGGAAGAACAAATATTTGATTCCTGCTTTTCACTTTATTTCTAATTGCAGAAATACTCCAAATTTGTAGTTGCCTAGAGAAATTATTACATCTGGACAAAGTTCCAGAATATAACTGAACCAAAGGATACAGAGTTTACAGGGAACAGGAGATTGATTAGTCACGGATGCTGGACCTACACATGGGGAGAAAAAGTTAACATCTGAAATAAAAAGTTCCAGGACAGATTGGTTTCTGTAGTGACAGCATTTCTGGATTGCTAAATGCTACACAAATTATAGCTTCTAAAGAGCTGAAGTCACAAAGAGTTTACAGTGTATCTTTAGTGCATTACTATGCAACTACTATTAAAAAGTGACAATAGCAAGTGTGAATCATGACATTTTATTATCTGAAATACTGTATCTTGGAAAGGAAAACACAATTTTTGCATGAATAAGAATGTGTGCTAATCATCTAATAAACCTTACCTACTTATGACACCACACTAATGATTAGCTTTCAGTTTGAGAAGTGGAGAGGCAGAATGAGCAGAATCAAGTGGCAACAAGTTCTGCAGTCAACCATGATACATAACTTCTTGTTCATAAAGCTACATCACAGCAACAAGCTACTTAGGGATATATGTTTAAAAGACTTTGCAACACTAGGTGGCAAGTTATGATTTCAACACAACACACAAGTATTCCACAACTCAGTTAAAAAAACAAAACAAAAACAGGTCACAACCTATGCTAACAATAAAAATCCTGCTCTGTTTGCTAGATACTGCATGCAAGCACATTACTGTATTTCTTAAGTTCCTCAAATTAGACAGTGGTTTTTGCATTCTGAAATTAAGCAATCCTGTTTGTTACATAGTATTATGTTACATATGTACTCAAAACACATATATGCCAGTTGCCAAATCAGGTCTCTCTCAGTCATTATTTCCATTGTGACATTATGAAAAAGAACGGGTCAGAACTAAGCACTTTAAAGTAGACGATCCCATCCCAGGCAAAATATTTACAAGATCCCTTTAGTCCAGTCTAGGCTACTGTGTGCTTCACTGCTTGTAGAATCGTAGCTGTGGTAATACTGTATCTGACCTGGGGTGAACATCCCAGTGCTGGAAGGATCGTCAGGTGGTAAAGTATTTATGTAAGTTGATGTTTCTATTCCACCTATGACTAGCATAAGGAACCTGCATGCTGCTACGTTGAGCCTCTGCTATGGTTTCAGGATCTTGGTGCTGTTAGCAGTTACAGACTATTACAAAGGACCTCAGTTGTTCTAATGTATGCCCAAGGACCAACTCTAAACATTGCAAGCTCTAAAAACAGGGGTGTGCAAAAGCACACTTTACACCACCATAGCTTTATAGCTGTAGCACACTATGTGGCATACAGAAATCAGAAGATAGTTTAACAAGTGTGTCTCCTACAGTAACAATTCAGTACCTTAATTTTAAAAGTAAGCAAATAGTTCACAGACACTGAACACAACTCCCATACACCACTTAAATTGTACCTCAAGATACAACTGTAGGTGAATAAATATCTATCTTAAGGAGTAATTGTTACTTTTGTGCATTTTATCATAGTTTAAGCACAAGAGGAGAAGAAGGGTGATCCAGTGATTAGGACATTCAGCTGGGGCTCAGAAGACTGGGTTGAAGTCCTTGCACAGCCACACACATCCTCACCCTCACCTCCACAACAGGAAAAAAAAGTTCACCGTGTTTAATAATGTTACCTGCCACAGGGATCTGATAGGGTTGTATTGATCGAGCTGGAAGAACAAGTTGATGAAGGGTAACGGTCCCATCAAATTCTCCTTTTAGCTTGATATCAAATATTACAGATGTCTACAATTGAAAAGAAAATTCCCCCTCATTTTTATGTCCATAAGATATTAAGCAAATATAAGAGCACATCACAAGTTATCCATGTTCAAATGCTTTTACATTTATTTCATCCTCCACTCTTATAACAAACTGTTACTTATTCCACTTGGTTTACAGGTGCTTCAAATTACCAGAAGTATGTTTTCCTCAAAATTATTACAGAACCATGTAACGTATCAAGATTTTCACTAACTTTAAAGCCAGATTTGAGTTTTGTTATTAGTTAAAAATACAGATGATGCAATTCTGCCACAAATGAGAATGTATTCTCTGTAAGAGACCTGTATTAGAGACATCTCACGCTCAATACTCAATTTGAATAGGTTACATACCATTCATTTTAAACTTGCTTTTCAGGGAATCCTATTCAAATTGAGTATTGTCTGCCTTCCGTGTGTGTACGCCAGCACTTGCTGCTTGACCCAGATAGTACCAGAGAATAAACACATTGTATAAAATGTTAAATTAACATACTATACTAAAACCACAATTAAAAATCCTGCTCTGCAACATCTTCTAATGGGGCAAATTCTTTTTAATCTGCCTGGAAGAAACTCATTTAGGATCTTTTGTTCAAGTAAAGATCTAGCCACCATATACAGTACTTCCTCATGGACACATTAACTACTGAGACTCCAATGCTGCAAGAGCTCTGCTTTCAACTGGACAACTATGTACAGACGATTACACATCTGCCTAGGAGCTTTTCCTGTACTAGGGCTCTATAATTTAAAAACTAGCCTGAATGCAACATTAAGGTTTGGAAGTCAGACACTCAAGTCTCAGGAAATTCCCAACGTTTAGCATTTAATACTCAACTCAGGCCCTTCTTGCATATATGTCTTTAAAGTCTCTATTTCAGTCAAATACTACAAAGTAATTACAACTAAATTAGTATTGATGTATTTTGTTTTATTTTAGGATTACACAGAAAATGCTCCAAATATTCAGGGAGTAGTTAAGGCTCCAAAGGGAGCATTGGTTCAGCATACTGCACATATTCTATTTTATGGCATAGTATTTTATACTAGACAGTAATGAAAGTGTTTTTCAAGAAGACGTTTACAATTTCTCATGCCAACTGTTCCAGCAACTGTCAGAGGAGCAGCTTAGCTAAGCTTCCAGATCAGTGAGAATGTACAGTGATGACAAAAACAGGAACAGGCTTTTATTGAGCTCTGGGACAAGTAAATCACCTACATCGCTTCTCATCACAAGCAATCTCCAGTTGTTTTTCCTCCCAAAACCAAGCAGGGTGTCTAATGAGGACTATGCCAGTGGTTCCCAACTTTTTAATACCACAGATCGGCAAACTCATTCACAAACTTTTGGCAGACAACATTGTTTTTGCATATTTATTATGTTAATTAATTTTTAGTGGTCACGTGTTATTTTAAGTTGCATCTGTATGCACACAATATATGTGATTGATCAGAGTTTGCAGATCTCTACAACATTAAAAAAAATTCACAAAAAGAATTCCCCTCTGGCTGCTGAGTGGGGCATCTCCTTCCCCAGGGGTGAGTGGTGCTTGCAGAGGCAGGGGTGCAGAGAGGGGCAGGGGGCATGTGGGGCACCCTATTTAGCAACTGAAATTTTGTCTGAGGCATAGGAGCTGGTGCCCCCAAGAGCTACCACCAGTCACCTTTGCTCTCCCTCACTTCTGCCCCACGGGGTGTGGAAGCTGCCATTGTAATCTCCATCGTCTCCTCCTGTACAATTCCTGCCCTATGTCTCTCCCTTCCCCAGCCATGCTGCTCTTGTTCCCACAACCTTCCCCCAGCCTCCCTTCCCTGCATCCCTCCTTTCCCTCCCTGTGACCTGCCCCTCAGAATTTCCCTCCATTGCACCCCTGCCCCCATTCGCTCCATAAGTCTCCCTGAATCCCCCCAACCTCCCTTCAGCACTTCCTGCATCCTCCTCCTGCCCCCATCACACATCTGTGTTCCCCCTCACTCCCCTTATCTGCCCCCACCCCTCTTCTGCCCTCTCCCAACCCCACCGCCTCGCACATGCTGGGAACTGGCGGCAGCTTCCCTGGGCCCCGGACAAGAATCACAGCCAGCTCCTCTGGAAGCAGCCCCGGGCACTGGGGTCACCACTCCCAGGGCAGAGCAGGGGTCTCTCTTACCCTTCCTGCACTGGGACAGGGGCT
Source organism: Pelodiscus sinensis (assembly GCF_052426305.1). NCBI lineage: Eukaryota > Metazoa > Chordata > Testudines > Trionychidae > Pelodiscus > Pelodiscus sinensis. The sequence continues at coordinate 79,670,455 of NC_143053.1, forward strand.
GGCCAGGCTTGGGGTGCTGCCCTGAGAGAGGTTCCTGGGGAGCAGCAAGACTGGTGCTGATGGAGATTCCCTCTCTCAGCTACAGTCAGGACTCTGGGGTCCCAGCAGCAGCCCCCACTGGTACTTGGGCATCTGGATGGAGTCTGGCCCCAGAGTCACCACGAGCAGTGGCTGCAAGTTACTACCTGCTGCAGGGGCCAAACCTAGCCCTGGCTCCCAGAACTCCCATCCGCTGCTGCTGGAACCTAGCGAGCAACCCACCATGATGCAGTCCCTGCCTCTGGGGGCCCTCCCACCCCTGGGCTCAGGCAGCATCCCCCGCACCAACACAGCATCATGCAGAGAAGCCAACACGGTGCTGGGTGCAGGTAGAAGAGACAATCCCAGGGAGAGGAGAAGGGGAGTTTCTGGGCAGACTGGAACTTGTTCCAAAGTCCCGCTGAGCCAATCATCAAGGCATGGCCCGGCAGTTGGGAAACAAAGGACTATGCGATAGATTTTCAAGGCACAAAGGGCGGTTTAGTACCAACTCTTATTCAGTGGGAGTTGGCCATATAATTGCCCTTTGATGATCTTCTGCATAACCATGGTGAGTTGTAAACGTCCGCCATTTTTGCTACAATTTTGTTTAAAAGTTGTATTTTATGAAAACACGCACAATACGGAAATAGTTTTACCATTCTCTTAACTCAAAGACATGCAGTAAGATTCTTCTCAAACTTTCCTAAAAATAAACTTCACTTTTGAAGACAGCCTCTAAAAAGGTGAACGTTTTGTAGAGTTAAGACCACAAAGATGACAGTGTGCAAGAATGGTAATTGTTTTGCAATCTGAAAAGTACTCAACACCAACTATGCTACAAAATAAAAATCTGTTGCACCAGCTTAATTGTATCCTATAAACACATGCTCCGACGCAAAATGGAAAAATTATTTTGTACACACGACTTCAAATTTTTTTTAAAAGCGTGAACTATTATTTTCTTCCCATATGTGGGAAGATCTTCTAGCTGAAACTATGTGAATTATTAAAATGCAAAGTTTCTAATAACAGGGTGACAGGGCTTTCAGTGGCTGTACTAGCTTTGCTCCAGCTGTAGATATAAATCTTATGCTGAAAGAAGCACTTTTATGCCCCAATTTTTTTGAATGAGAAACTGAAAAGATGAATTATGATTTTCATTCTAATGCATTAGAGTTAGGAGTGAGATTTTCTCCCCCCTATGCATTATGAACTCGCACCCTGATCTGGAAGATATTTACACACATCCTTAGCTTTACTTAAAAAAGGCTAAGCACATGCAAAATATTTGAAGGAATGGGCCATTGCCTCCAGAATATATAGCACAAACTTTAAAGACAAAATATAAATAATCTGTAGGCAGATCATACCTCAGTGTCCTGATGATGAACTACAACCAAGTTATCTACAACATTCAATGCAAACTTTCCTGTCCTGTTCAACTTTAATATATGCATCTTCTTACAGGAGCCTTCCCTATGAAAACATCATCATCATCATCATCAGAGAAAACATGCACTGATCAGCAAGATCATTTATATCTACAGACATAAAAAACAACACAACTTACCTTGGTAAATGATAAAGAACTACTTCTGCTCCTGTACTATTGGAAGTCCTTGAATGATGCCTCAGATAGAGAACATAAAGCTGACCGTATCTAAAAAAACATGACTAAAATGTTATCCATCAAACAAATGAATGTACTAGCAGAAAAATGGTACCTAGGAGACTCTTTCTGCAATGAAAACAGCAGGTTTTTCTATGAATACAGTGTCTGCTCAGTCTGTCCTGGTCACATTGTTTACCTTCAATAAGCAACTCACGTGATGTTACACATAAGTAAAGTTGCTTACAGAATCTAAATAAGGTGACAAATATCTATCATTCAGGCCAGCTCTGTCCATACAAGATTGTTCTCTATTGTACATTTACCAGCCTTCTGTAATGTTTAGTTTTACATCTAGAGTAAAGATGTTAAAATGGAGGTAATTGATTAATTGATTAGTCGACTAATTGATGGAATTTCCATCACTAGTCAACGAAAGGCACTTCCACATTTCTCCTTTGAAATGTACAAGAACCCTGCTGGAGCTCTTGTACATTTCAAAGTAGGAATGGGGAACAGTCCAGGGCCAGTGGAAAGTCCCGCTGACTCTGGGCTGCATGCAGGTGCCTACTTTGAAATGCACAAGAGTCCCCAGTGTGGGCTCTTGTGCATTTCAAAGCCATGGAGCCTGGAGTCAGCAAGGGACTTGGAACTCCCCCCCGCTGACCCTGGGCTCCATGTTATGGGCTCCCCTGCTCCTCTGAATCGCAAGAAGGCAGCAGTTTCAAAGGGGCAGCCGCTGCACAGCTGATTAGCTGTGCGGCCACTGTCCCTTTAAAACTGCTGCCTCCGCACAATTCAAAGGAGCAGCAGGGGAACCCGGGGTTCAGCTGGGAACCCCAGGCTCTAGGGCTGCCCCTTGAATCTCCACACACTGCAGAGGTGGTGTTTTAAAGGGGCAGCCCACCACACAGCTGATCCTAGGATCAGCTGTGCAGCTACCGCCTTGGGGTTTCAAAGTGTATTTTGAAGTACCCCTTCCCCCACTCCCCTTTTGCTGCCTTTATTTCATAGAGGCAGCAAGGAGAGGGGGAATTGACTAGTTGACATTACAATCCAATAAGCAAATGCTTATCTGATAGTCGACTAGTCTTTAACATCCTTAATCTAGAGTGATAAAGATTTATCTGTCTCCTAATCAGTTCTCTCTTTTTATAAGAGTTCTTCAGGTTCCTTTACATTCAGTCAAGTACTATGCACTTTAACAATATTCTGCTAAGAGATAAAAAAGCAGACTCAATTGCTGCAGTCATTTTACCATTATTGAACCACATCCTCCTCCCTCTGGACTTCCACTGCAAAAAATTCTTAACACTTTTCAAATGAAGGAAAAGACTGATTATTCAGCGATACATACATTGTTGCCATAGCAATATCTCGTTCGGAAAGGCTGAGTTTGGAGGACTTGGGTGCAGCAGGTAATTCAATTTCAAACTTGGATAATTTTGACATTGTTCCTCCCTATTTAAAAAAAAAAAAGTCTGCTGAGTCTAATCTAAAGAAAGTTTCTTCTTTCCGTTCTGTGAAGCACTGTGATAATATGAATGACAACTAGTGGTGAGAAAGGGTGATTACTGTTCCAAAAAGAAAAGATTTTAGTGCAATCAACTTATTTATTTACTACTATCTGTAGTGTGTCCCAATCCCTGTTTTGGTAGGCACTTTATAAAGAGCAGAGTTATTACTTTAACATTGTACTTCACCAATTATAGTCAATAAGACCTTAGGCTTCCGTTTCAATATAATTAAACCAATATAAGAATCATAGTCAAACCCATTTACAGTTGAGTATGGAATTCTAGACCAGAATGGCCTGATTTTCAGAGGGGCTGACCACCACAGATCTCTAATGAGAACAGTTACACAGAGCCTCTCTGGGGTGGGCATGGATAACTTACATAGATCATGAAAGCTTTTTGTTTTACATCTGACCTATCCTGAAAATTTTTTTTCACATTTTATATTGTCAAAGGTCTTTTGAGGAAGTTAAAACAATATTAACATTTTAAATGAGAAACTGAAAAAACTCACCAGATACCTATTAGTAAGCAAGGTCCTTGGCAATACCATGATCACAAGCCCAAGCCTTCAACCACCTGTTGGGAAGATGCTAAGACTCCTGGAACACTGCTGTCTCAGGAGCCTGCTTGGGGATGCCTTCCATATAAACTGGAGCCAGTAAACATGATACATGGGAAACACCCATTGTACCTCCTCCCTGACTACTGGAAGAAGAAAGTATGCCTTCTTTGGAGACGGGGTGGGAAAGAAAAAGGATCTGTGCAGTTCTATCCCCATCTAATCCCTCTCTACCATGAATATTTCCAGTGTCCAGTTGCTGAGCTCAGTCAGTTTTCCTCAACCCTCAGCAACATGAAATGGGTTTGATTCTCGTGAGACTGAGATGCTGACTAAAGGATTTGAAACAGCAGCTGCAGAAGTAACAATTTTTTCCCCCAAGCATCACAAAATTGTGCCACTAGTGATGCTTGGGAACAACTGTGCAGTTGTCTCCATAGGCTAAAGATAAGAACAATGCACTCATTCACATTTGCAAGGTTACTGTTAAAAGCACAAGTATTATACACTTAGTTTTTCCTTTAAATGAAAGATCACTTCTGCAGAAATTGAAGGCTTAGGCTACTGCAGTTGCTACTGGGGTTAGATTTACAAGTTGTGTTTTAAATATATTTAATGGAAAGGGACATTTCTGGAAAGATAGCATCACAGTCACTGTCAGTGTTCCCTGTAAGTTGTGCAGCTACTGAGAGATTCAAATGTTGTCTAGCTGATTAACAGAGCACCCACAGCTAGCTTTTGTTCTACTGGTCTGCACATTCACACAAGCCTCAGGACATAGAAAATGCACTCTGCACATGAACGGAAAAATCCACACATGAATGGAAAAGATAACATTGGTCACTGTGTCACCAAAATATATATATACAGTAAACTTCCGATAATCCGGCACCTTTAGGACCCAGGGGGTGCCGGATTATCAGATATGCCAGACTATCAGAAGGGGGGGGGGGCTATGAGGGGTCTGGGGTGGGGTGGGGGGATGCTACCCCAGACCCCCTCGTAGCCCTCCCTTCTGATAGTCCGGCTCTGCCCCAGGAGTCCCCGATTCAGCCGCTGCTGGTCAGTTTCAGCAGCGGCTGAATCGGGGAGGCCTGCAGCAGAGCAGCTGGGGTGCTGACGGGTTGGTCTCGCGGCGCCAAGGGTCGGCGCTACCGGACCAACCCAGCAGCGCCGACCCTTGGCGCCGCGAGACCAACCCGTCAGCACCCCAGCTGCTCTTGGGGACGCCTGGGGCAGAGCAGCTGTGGTGCTGACGGGTTGGTCCCGCAGCACCGCTCCTCGGCACTACTGGACCAACCCAGCAGCACCCCAGCTGCTCTGCCCCAGGTGTCCCCAAGTCAGCCGCTGCTGATACTGATCAGTGGCTGACTCCAGAAAGCCAGAGGCAGAGCTGCTCTGCCCTGGGCTTCCTGGAGTCAGCCCTGCTCAGTTGCAGCAGCGGCTGAATCGGGACGCCTGGGACAGAGTAGCTGGGGTGCTGCTGGGTTGGTCTGGTAGCGCCAAACCTCTGCGCTGCGGGGACCAACCCAGCAGCACCCCAGTTGCTCTGTCCCAGGTGTACCAAAGTCAGCTGCTGCTGAAACTGACCAGTGGCTGATTCCAGGAAGCTGGGGCAGAGCAGTTCTGTCTCGGGCTTCCTGGAGTCAGCCGCTGGTCAATTTCAGCAGCAGCTGAATACGGGACAGCTGGGGTGCTGCTGGGTTGGTCCCGCAGCCCCGAGGGGCAGCGCTACTGGACCTATCCGGCAGCACTCCAGCTGTTCTGCCCCCTGCTTCCCGGATTCAGCGCTGGTCAGTTTTAGCAGCGGCTGAATCGGGGAAGCTGGGGGCAGAGCAGCTCCAATGGTCCGGCTGCCCAGAGCACTTCCGGGTTCCTGATGGTGCCGGACCATCAGGAGTGCCGGACCGTCAGATGCCGGACCATCGGAGTTTTACTGTAATTGATTTTTTTTTTCTTTTGCTGCTTTACTCCTCTAATGTCAGCTATCCAGAATCATCTTAATACACCTCCTTCTGAAGGGAAGTCCATCTAATGTCTCATAAGTATATAGGAATAGAAATTTCTTCCTTCTCAACTCATAGGAGAAAGATTGTCATGTAGATTTTCATTTTGCTTGCTTATTTTTGTTTGTATGTATGAGGCACTGAATACATTACACATCTAGGAATGAACTAAAAATATAAAAGACTGATATGTGATGTGAAGGAAGAACAAGACAGTCACCTGAAAAATCAATGTATCATACGAAATTTAGGAATGGGAACGTCCCCCTTACCTTGAAATAGAATGGCTGGAGAACGTTGCCAAGTACTGTAGTCGACAACAAAATGACGGCACTCTCTGGACAATACATGTACCAGTTTACATTAATATTCTGATTTTTCACCAGTTTCAAACTTCGCTTCTCTGGTAATACCTAAAGACACAAAGTACTAGCACCTTACTATTCCAGTACTGGCTTGCAGCTGAACTAGGTGCCCCACCAAGATGGCTAAATATTGATGATTTCTTAAATAAAAAGAGATTCATTTTTCTTTTTGAAAATAAATCTCATTGAGTTTTAATTTATGATACTCTATGTTAAAGCCTAAACTTACTATCTTTTAAAACCTATTTAAATCGATATGCAGCAATGAGCCCTAAAGGCATTAAAGGGTCATGCTTATTTATTTATAGCAGGATTGGGGAAATACATCTTTTCTTTTAAGGTCAACTCAACATTTACAAATATGCCCATGTCATATATTGCAAAAAGTTTTTTTCAGTCTTTAAAATGCAACAAATGCTGATATTTACATTTTTTCCTAACACAAATACTTTCAGTTTCTGTTGTGCAAAAAGCTTCCATCTTGTTTTTGGTTTCAGTTTAGACAACAGGTGGAGAGAAACTATTTTTTTCATTTGGACTAGCTCATTCAAAATTGAGAAACTGATTGGGAGTTGAAAGAAAGAAGAAAAGCTTTTTATCTAACATTAAGTATGGATTAAAAAAATACAGTTGGGAAAAGATGAGCTCTATCAGTTCTAAACTCTATCAGACATGCATGGGACCAGATATTCATACACTTTTAAAGCACCTGAAGACATACATAGGCATTTTTGAAAATTCCTCTAGGCAGCTAAGCAGGTTAGGTACCTAACTCCCATGGTGCTTTGGAAAAACCCACTAAGCACATATCTCTATCTTTAGGCACCTAAATACTTTTGAAAATCTGGCCTGTGATAATTAGAAACAATCTGTCAATTTACTAAACTATAGTTAATACTTCATTTGTGCAATAAATCCGTTTTAAATGAAAATGTGTTTTGATAAGCTTATATGTCTTATGTATATAACGCTTAAGATGGTTTTATTAAATAAAATTAATTTTACACTGTTGCGCATTTTAATGCAATTCCAATTTCCATCCAAATGCAACTTAACAAAATGAGTAAAAAAGTAGTGTGTCATTTGCGAAAATAAGAATCAGAAAAAAAGGTATGTTAAGCTGTATAACTGCTTAAATAAATGCATATAAACATAATAGCCCCCTGGTTACCAATTTAGTGGAAAGATTACAGTCAATAGCATATTCACAGTTTAGTTTTAACAGCTATAGCAATCAATGAGAAAGTTATTTTTCTAAAGAGAGATTCTAAGTAGTGTAAACACAAAATAAAGATTAAAATCAATTATTTAAATCCAGGTTCCCTGATTGCTGATTTAAATCTTTAAAATTACTGATTTTAATCAATCCACCTTATGCTGTACATATAGAAAACAGTCCCTACTCCAAAATTCTCATGATAGTGGGCTGGAATCCCACAACTTGCTTCACATGAGTAGACTCTTAGTATAAATGCTACCTCACTTAAGTGAGAGAACAGATGGTTTTATTTCTGCAGTCCAATGTCCATAGCTTTATTCTATGGATTTTTAATTTTTAATAAATTCCATCACTGCCTTAACAACACACTCCATTGGTATTTTCATCTAGTCACTAAAAGGAAGAACGTTTATCCAGTATGTGACTCCAAGAGGACACAAATACAAAAGCTTGAGAAGAATTCAGCAGTTAGGGAACTTAGGATGAGATGGGTTTAAGGTGGTATATTGGACATGTTAGGGATTGGCAGGTGTGGCATGGTATTAGCTATGGGGCATTAATTCTGTTAACCTTAGCACTGAATTTGTGTACTCTAAAATGGGGATGTTAACGAACGTGTATTTGGGTAAGCATGTAACTGCTGGATTTTTTTTTTAAGAGATTGCACATTTACACATAGTGGGGAGGCGGAGAGTAGGCAGGAGCCAGTGCTCTTGGGAAGCTTTTAAGTTGGCTCCACACGAGCATTGACTCCTACCTGCCCCATGCTGCTGCCTCTTTATCAGAGGCAGCAAGGAGGGGAAGCACGCGACTCTGTGGGAACCAATACATGCAGGGAGCCAGCTTGAAAGCCAGCTTCCTGCGTGTACCATCTCCTGCCTGCCCAGCCCCCCCCCCCACCCAAATACAAACACACACACTGCTGCCTCTATTTCTTGAGCATTGTCTCACAACTGCCTCCCTCCCACTGCCTCTGTGGGAGGCAGCATGGAGAGGCAGGCAGCTCTGTGGAGCTGGCACACTTGGAGAGCTGGCTCCCACAGGGACTGGGCTCCCACCTGTCCCGTTTCCGCCTCCCCCTGTTCCCCCCCTCCCCCCCGTGCTGCCTCTGATACAGAGGCAGCAAGGGTTGTGTGTGTGCACATATGTAGTCATTAGGGTTAACTGATAAGCCCAAGCTTATCAGTTAATCATGTAAATAACTACATGTTAACTTCCCTACTCTAAAATATATTGCTTTACTTTGCATAAATAAAAAATTTCAAGTTTGCTAACATTTATATTAATTTCACTAGAATTAAAGACGTTTATTCAGCCATATCTATTGAGTAGATCCTTGTCATTGGAGTATATTTTCCCTTAATTGCATAAATAGATTATTGTGACCATAAAACCACAACATACACAATGTCCAAAAAAACTGCACTTAGCACTCAAAGAGAAACACATCAAAAAATTCTCCAAAATAAAATATTCACTTACTCCTTATCTCTAGGTGTCAGTTTCCTTGTAAAATCATATTAAATAATTCAGGGCTAGAGGTAAAAAAATTCAATAAGAACATAAGAATGGCCGTACTGGGTCAGACCAAAGGTCCTTCTAGCCCAGTAAACTGTCTGTTGACAGTGGCCAGCACCAGGTGTCCCAGAAAGGGTGGACCGAAGACAATGATCAAGCGATTTGTCTCCTGCCATCTCTCTCCAGCCTCTGACAAACAGAGGCCAAGGACACCATTTTATCCCCTGGCTAATATAGCCTTTTATGGTCCTAACCGCCATGAAATTATCTAGCTTCTCTTTAAACTCTGTTATAGTCCTAGCCTTCCCAGCCTCCTCTGGCAAGGAGTTCCACAGGTTGACTACACGCTGTGTGAAGAAGAACTTTCTTTTATTAGTTTTAAACCTGCTACCCATTAATTTCATTTGGTGTCCTCTAGTTCTTCTATTATGGGAATTAATAAATAAACTTTTCTTTATTCGCCCTCTCCACACCACTCATGATTTTATAGACCTCTATCATATCCCCCCTCAGTCTCCTCTTTTTTAAACTGAAAAGTCCCAGTCGCTTTAACCTCTCCTCATATGGGACCCGTTCCAAACCCCTAATCATTTTAGTTGCCCTTTTCTGAACCCTTTCCAAGGCCAAAATATCTTTTTTGAGGTGAGGAGACCACATCTGTACACAGTATTCAAGATGTGGGCGTACCATAGTTTTATACAGGGGCAGTAAGATATTCTGGGTCTTATTTTCTATCCCTTTCCTAATAATTCCTAGCATCCTATTTGCCTTTTTGACCGCCGCTGCACACTGCGTGGAAGTTTTCAGAGAACTGTCCACGATAACTCCAAGATCTCTTTCCTGATTTGTCGTAGCCAAATTAGTCCCCATCATACTGTACGTATAGTTGGGGTTATTTTTCCCAGTGTGCATTACTTTACATTTATCCACATTAAATTTCATTTGCCATTTGTTGCCCAATCACTCAGTTTGGTGAGATCTTCTTGGAGTCCCTCACAGTCTGCTTCTGTCTTAACTATCCTAAACAGTTTTGTATCATCTGCAAACTTTACCTCACTGCTTACCCCTTTCTCCAGATCATTTATGAATAAGTAGAAAAGGACTGGTCCCAGGACTGACCCTTGAGGGACACCACTAGTTACCCCTGTCCAATCTGAAAATTTACCATTTATTCCTAGCTTTTGTTTCCTGTTCTCAATCCAAGAAAGGACCTTCCATCTTATCCTATGGCTATGTAATTTACACAAGAGCCTTTGGTGAGGGACCTTGTCAAAGGCTTTCTGAAAATCCAAGTACAGGCAGTCCCCGAGTTATGCGGATCCGACTTATGTCGGATCCGCAGTTACGAACAGGGTTTGCTCCGCGTCTCCCTGGTCTGCTGGAGGCCAGCAGACCAGGGAGACGGGGAGCAAAGCCTCTGAGGACGCCGGCAGCGGGACAGCCGCGGTGCGTCTGGGCTGTCCCGCTGCCCACGGCTTTGCTCCGCATCTCCCTGGTCTGCTGGTCTCCCTGGTCTGCTGGGGGGGGGGGGGGGGCACAACAGCTAGTACGCCCCCCCACCCCCCCCCAGCAGACCAGGCTTTTCTCCGGACGCCTGTGGTGGAGAGGCTGGGGCACTGCCGGTTGGTCCCCCAGCGCCGCTCTGGGCTCTACTGGACCAACCCAGCAGCACCCCAGCTGCTCTGCCCCAGGCATCCTGATTCAGCTGCTGCTGGTCAGTTTCAGCAGCGGCTGAATTAGGACACCTGGGGCAGAGCAGCTGGGGTGCTGCTGGGTTGGTTCAGTAGCGCCGAGGAGTGGCGCTACTGGAGCAACCCAGCAGCACCCCAGCTGCTCTGCCCCAGGCGTCCCCAAGTCAGCCGCTGCTGAAACTGACCAGCGCTGACTACAGGAAGCCCGAGGCAGAGTTGCTCTGCCCTGGGCTTCCTGGAATCAGCCGCTGATCAGTTTCAGCAGCAGCTGACTTGGGGACGCCTGGGGTTCTTAAGTTGAATCTGTATGTAAGTCAGAACTGGCGTCCAGATTCAGCCTGTTGAAACTGATCAGCGGCTGATTCCAGGAAGCCCGGGGCAGAGCAACTCTGCCTCGGGCTTCCTGTAGTCAGCTACTGGTCAGTTTCAGCAGCGGCTGAATCTGGACGCCAGTTCCGACTTACATACAGATTCAACTTAAGAACAAACCTACGTCCCTATCTTGTACGTAACCCGGGGACTGCCTGTATACTATATCTACTGGATCCCCCTTATCTGCATGTTTGTTAACCCCTTCAAAGAACTCTAACAGATTAGTAAGACAGGATTTCCCTTTACAGAAAGCATGCTGACTTTTGTCCAACAAATTCTGTTCTTCTACATGCTTCACAATTTTATTCTTTACTATTGTTTCGACTAATTTGCCCAGTACTGAAGTTAGACTTACCAGTCTGTAATTGCCAGGATCGCCTCTAGAGCCCTTTTTAAATATTGGTGTCACGTTGGCTACCTTCCAGTCATTAGGTACGGAAGCCGATTTAAAGGATAGGTTACAAACCACAGATAATAGTTCAGCAATTTCCCATTTGAGTTCTTTTAGAACCCTTGGATGAATGCCATCCAGTCCCAGAGATTTGTTCACATTAAGTTTTTCCATTTGTTCCAAAATCTCCTCTAATGACACTTCAATCCGGGACAGTTCCTCAGATCAATCACCCCAACGTCCTCAGCCGTGAAGACTGAAGCAAAGAAATCATTTAGTTGCTCCTCAATGGCTTTATCGTCCCTGATTGCTCCTTTTATAGCTCGATCATCTAGGGGACCCTCAGGTTTTTTAGCAGGCTTCCTGCTTTTAATGTACTTAAACATTTTGTTATTTCTTTTTGAGTTTTTGGCTAGCTGTTCCTCAAAATCTTTTTTTGCTTTTCTTATTACATTTTTACACTTGATTTGACAGTGTTTATGTTCCTTTCTATTTATCTCACTAGGATTGGACTTCCACTTCCACTTCTTAAAAGATACCTTTTTGTCCCTCACTGCTTCTTTTACATGGTGGTTAAGCCACGGTGACTCTTTTTTAGGTCTCTTGCTATGTTTTTTAATTGGGGGTATACATTTAAGTTGGGCCTCTATTATGGTGTCTTTAAAAAGTTTCCATGCAGCTTTCAGGGATTTGGCTCTAGTCACTGTGCCTTTTAATTTCTGTTTAACTAACCTCCTCATTTTTGTGTAATTCCCCTTTTTGAAATTAAATGCCAGGGTGCTGGACTGCTGAGGTGTTCTTCCCACCACAGGAATGTTGAATGTTATTATATTATGGTCACTATTCCCAAGCGGTCCTACAATCACGGACTACAAGCCAATTAAGACATTTATGCACTAAACAGCATTTTAAAAGACAATTATTTGGATTACCTGATAGAATTCAATTCCTTGATCTGTTATGAAAACAATTTCTGTAGAACTTGTCCAGCAAAATCCTAAAATGTTGGCATTCTTTGTCTTTAATTAAAAGATATAAACAGTTTTTAGTAGAAATTAATAACCATATACATAAACATATAACATTTGAGTGAAGAGTGTGGGAAACTGCATCTGTCCTAGTACATTTCAAGTTTGGTTTGCCTGATATTGGTTTTGTCTGCTACTACTGGTCGAACTGCAGGAAGTGCTGTCATGAAAGGTACCAAATCATAACAACATGTATATTAAAATACTCAGTCCGGCCTAAAATACTTCTTCGTCCTATCTATTGATATTTTGCTCATCTTCTTGCACAGTCACAGAGTAACACATGGATGTCACGCTGAGCCATTCTTTCATTATTAATATTGGAAAGCTATTATGAAGAGATGATCTTACACTTAAAGGTACTGAAATCCTATTTTTGGTAAAAATCTGTAAAAGACACAGCAAAGGTACTTAAAAAAAAAAAAGAGTATTTCTGTCATTCTCTTATCCTCACAACCTTAATTGAGGGTCAACTTGTAGGAAAGATGAAATTCAGCTTTCATGTCCATTAGAGCCAAACATAGTGGTGGTCTGAGTAATATGGATAATAGTTTCCAAGTAATAGGATTGAGAGAAACAACCACCTACACTCCTCTAATTCATATTAGCTAGCTGATCATAATACTAAAGTGACTTAGCTTTGGGGATATAAAAAGTTGTTTAAAAATGTAACTGTAACTGCTAAAAATGCTAGTGTTTAGCTGCCAGCCCTGCTCCTGGGGAGGCTTCACTGCTGGCTCTTTTAATACTGCTACGAGCCCTGTTCCCAGGGTAAAATTATACTGCAGAGTCTACAGCAAAGCCTCCCTGGGAACAAGGCAGCAGAGACTGCCAGCCCTGCTCCCAGGGAAGCTTCATTGCTGCAGGGCCAGCAAATGCATCATGAAGAGACACCTCCCTCGAAATCCCCTGCTGGCCCTGCTCCTGCCACAGAGAGGAGCTGCTCCAGGCAGCCGAAGCAGCTTGGGGCACCGCTCCAGCCCCTACCAGTTAACCAGCACCAGTAAACCTCACCCATTTATATCCCTATTTAGCATTACCAATACGCTAGCAATTTCCTGTTTCCAATACCCACCACTAAGGGGACAACTAGTGCAAGTTCTAAAACAATAGCTTCTAAGAGCTAAGCCCATTCAATCATAATACAGTAGAATCCCTATCATCCGACCTAAACGGGACCGACACATGGTCGGATTACCAAATATGTCGGATGATACGGACTCTACTATAGAGAGCAACGGTACAGCTGATGCTGCTCCTGCCGGGGACGTCCCCCGCAGGAGCGGCATCAGCTGTTCCGTTGCTCTCTAGGAGAAGCTGCTGCCGCTCCTGCCGGGGCCGCTTCATCCCCGGCAGGAGAGGCAGCAGCTGCTCCTAGAGAGCGACGGGGCAGCAAGTATCCGACCCTGCAGCTCCCGGGGACTTTGATAAAGCGGAGTGTTGGATTACCAGGTGTCGGTTAATCCAGACTCCACTGTAACTGTAAAATGTTACCAGTTTGAGTCATATTGCCACTAAGTATGCTAACAAAAACAAAAACTATTAAACACTTCCATTAGAATTGAAATGCAGAGGGACGCACTAAATGGAAAGAGAAATTGTATTTTGAGGCAGTCAAATGAAAAATGAGGAGCCAACCCTGCAAGGTACTGAGCATCCTCTATTTCCACTCACGTCAGAGCTAAGGTACACTCACCATCTTGCAGTATATGGTCCTGTACAGTAGGAATGTGTAGTCCTCTCCTCCATTCTAGCAGCTAGAGGTTCATATAAAAAGTTTGTGGAGCATTTCTGCTTCCTGCTAAAGGACGTAAGAGAGCCTACTCCAACATCCACCAAAGTCAATCTCTGACATTAGTCCTTTAAAATCAAGCAATGGAGGGTTTATGCTTTTTGTACTGAAAGTCTAAAAGTCCTGCCTATACTGGCAGCCCACACTGGGAATGTTAAAACGGTTAATCAGTTAAATGATAACATTTAACTAGTTGGCCATTTTGACTTAAGTCCCACTGCTGGCCCTATTGTAGCCGCAGCCACAGTGTCCCACCACCGTTCTCAATGCTGCTTGTCAGAGTTCACTGGCAATTAGCCAGTAAGGGCCGATTAACCAGTAAACCTCAGGCTTACCACTATGCTTACCCGTTAACATCCCTAGCCCACACAGGGTTTGATTACATGTGTAGAAAAAAAAATGTACTAGGGAATTAACTTCTGAAACTCAGATGCTACTAAGAACAGAACATGCTGTCTGGACCTCACTTCACTCCTGTCAATATTCATGTGCATCAATGGTTCAAAGAATATATACAAAATAGCCAGCTTCATATTAGCACTTCATTTAAACTAAAGACCAAAAGAATGGCCAAAGTGGATCAGCCCAAAGGTCTATTTAGCCCAGTATATTGTCTTCTGACAGTAGACAATGTCAGATGCCCCAGAGGGAGTGAGCATAATAGGGAATCATCAAGCAATCCTTCTCCTGGCTCCCATTCCCAAACTCTGACAGAAGCCAGGGACACTATTCCTACCCATCCTGGTGAACTGCCATTGATGGACCTAATCTCCATGAATTTATCTAGTTCTTTCTTGAACCCTGTTAAAATCCTGGTCTTCACAACCTCCTCTGTCAAGGAGTTCCACAAGCTGACTGTGTTCTGTGTGAAGAAATGTTTCCTTTTATTTGTTTTAAACCTGCTACCTATTAATTTCATTTGATGACCCCTAGTTCTTATGCTTCAGAGTAGCCACCGAGTTAGTAACAGGAAAAACTTTAAAAAACCCAAATAGTCTAGCAGCACCTTAAAGACTAACAAAACATAAGCTTTCGTGGGCACAACCCACTTCTTCAGATGACAGGAGTATTAGAAATCCAGATCCTAGTTATTATGTTATGGGAACAAGTAAGTAACTTATCTTTATTCACTTTTTCTACACCAGTCATGATTTTATAAATCTCAGTTAAATCCCCTCTTAGTCTCCTCTTTTCTAAGATGAAAAGTTCCAGACTTTTTAAATCTCTCTTCATATAGAACCTGTTCCAAACCCCTGATCATTTCTGTTCCCCTTTTCTGACCCTTTTCCAATGCCAATTTATCTTTTTTTGAGATGAGGTGACCACATCTGTACGCAGTGTTCAATATAAAGAAGTGCCCAGGGAAAATTCACAACATACCTTGCATTCTTGTGTATATTCTAGTTGAGGGCTATCTGGAATAAAGTTCAGAAAGTCCTGAAATAGGTAATATTAGAACATTAGCAACTATGAAGCACTTAATCTGATGAGCACAAACCAGAAACTGAGTAAGTTTACCAGCTATCTATTTTGGATTAGATATACTAGTGTAAAACATTACAATGCTCTTTTATTTGGAGAAATAATCCTATCTCCTAGCTAATTCTAAGAAATCCATTTTCATTTTTTAAGAGTTTGCACTTATAAGGCTAAAAAAAAGTAGTCCTGGAAGAGCTAGGTAATAAATTTCAGTTCAGAATTGTCTAATGCTTATCCTGAAGGGTTTGTCCCTCTCAAGAGTGGACAGCAAGAACAACTGTCCACAGATGTCACCAGATTTTAAGAAACAAACTGGCTTTTTGTACATCAGAGTGTAAAGATAGTGATCTCTTCTGTGACAGAGCCTGAAGGGGTCAGGGAATTATTACTTCTGTTGTCAAACAGAGGAACTCTTTTAACTTGTATGGCAGAGATCAGCCAGAGTCCTAATTCCAGCTCCCTGTGTTAGTAGCAAAATTTCTTACCACACTCTTTGAGGTTCTCTGAACAGCCAATATCTTGTTCCCCAAGGAAAACTTGATGCATTTCACTTCCCCTTTGTCTTCCATTCTACAAAAAGCATTAGAGAAATTTTTCACTCTCTTCCTTTGTATACTTCAAAGTGTCCCAACCCCCCCTTGCTCTTTTCCGGAGACAAAACAAATCCAATTTTTTTCAATCTTTCCTCATTGCCACATTTTCTAGACCTTTAATCATTTTTATGCTCTCTTCTGGACTCTCTCTAATTTGTCCACTTCTTTTCTGAAATACAGAACCCAGAATTGGACACAGTACTCCATTTGAAGCCTTATCAGAGTAAAGAATTATTTCTCATATCTTACTTACAACACTCCTGCTAATGTTTGCTTTTTTTGCAACATTGTGATACTGATGACTCATATTTAACTTGTGATATACTGTAATCTCCAGATGCCTTTCTGCATACTCTTTCCTAGACAGCCATTGCTCATTTTGTTATTTGAGAAACTGATTGTTTCTTCCTAAGTGAAGTACTTTGCATTTGTCCTGATTGTATTTCATCCTATTTACTAGGGATGTTACCATTTACTCATTTACAAGATTAACAGATAAGAGAGGGGGCGGGGAGAGGAGAAGAGGGGAGGCAGGAGCTAGTGGCTGCGGGGAGCCAGCTTTTAACTCCCACATGCCAGTTCCTACAGAGCAGCCTGCCGCCCCACCCCCACCTCACTGCCTCCCACAGACAGAGCAGTGCAGGAGAAAGGGGGCAGATGGGAGCTGACTTAAAAGCCAGCTCCCCACAAGCACTGGATCCCGCAGAGCCACCTGCTCCTTGCCCCAATATCCATGCTGCTGCCTCTATATCAGAGGCAGCAGTGTGGGGGGAGGAGGGCGCGGACAGACAGGATGCTGGAGCAGTCTCAGTCTATGGGGAGCTTAGGCTTCTGTCCATGGAGGACGTGGGCTTGCCACCAACAGAAGCTGCTCCATGTGATGCCAGAGCAGCCTGTGTCCGCAAGGAGCTCAGACTTCCCGTGGATAGAGACAGTAGGCAGGAGCTGGTCTACGTGGGGTGCTAATTTTTAAACTGGCTCTCCTTGCAGACTGGCTCCCACCTGCCACCCCATGCTGCTCCTCTGACACAGAAGCAGCACCATGGAGTGCTGGGGGCTCACTGAGAGTGAGACAGGGAGCCAGGAGTGCACTGGCTGCCAGCCCTGCCTCCAGGAAGGGGAGGAAGCATTTTAGTAACTGTGTAACTGCTAAAAATTGTTGCAGCTACACGATTACTAAAATAAACAATATCTAACATTTCTACTACTGACTTCAGACCATTTCTCCAGCTAGTCTAGAACATTTTGAATTTAAATCCTATTCTCAGCATGGTATGACCCACAAACTTTAATAATGACATTAAGAGTGCAGTTGTATTCAGTAGGAAAATTTGTTTATTTTTATTAACACATCATAAATATAAGGTCAGAAAAGGACAGAGCTTTTAACCACAGAAGTGTTCTTCCACTGATACTGCACAGTTAAGTAGTTTCTTTGGGCTACTGCTGCCACATTGGCACATGAAAATTTGTGACTCATGGAAGTTTAAAGTGCATTAGCAAAATACGCCATCTATTTTACAGAAATGTAGTTAGATTAGACAAGATATTAAACTGATAAGAACAGATTGACAAGTTTTATTGAGCAAATGTTTCAAAATAAAATCACATTATAGGTTTAAGCGGTATGAAATGAATGGGAGATCTGGGGACAAATTTGGGTTAATGGGGGTGAGGTATATAACGAACATGGTCAGTTACATAGTGCCCATGCTCAGTGCGTGCAATCACTTTACACGTCCCATCATTGCATTACATCATGTACTAGGTCTGAGTTACATACAGTAGAAAATACACTACACTGGATATTAGCCAAAAATATTAAATGCAGTATTTACATTAAGGAAATATGGCTTGGGACTATAAATGCACAAGTAGGTAAATTCAACATCATGGTTCCCAAAAAAAGCCATAAATTGACCCTTGAGTGTTTTAAATACATCTGACTGCTAATGTTCAATTATGCCAAATTTCAACTTATGCTAAGTCAGTTGATATGTGAGCCATGTTTTTTTGTTTGGTTGGTTTAAACTCTGAAGTTTGGGGTATGTTTGAATTTTCAACCATAATGTTATATTAATAACTTTCTTCAATGCAGGTTTTTTTTTTTGTTGTAAAAAAAATCTGAGTGATCACAATGAATATACTTATTACCATGTGTATTTGTTATTTAATGAAAATATGTTTTTTAAAACATAGCAACAAGATCAGGATATTCCAGTACCTCACAAATATTGTATCTATATGACAAACTATAGTCCAACCAAGAGATATATACAGTATAAGATAGCTGTGATATCACATATGGTATCCTAGAGCAGCACAGAACACAAATGAAAATACCTTGCTGATCATACCTGAATGAAATGGGATTTTTGTCTTCCAAGCCTTTAACCACCACCCCAGTGGCTCCACCAGATCGAACAGCAAAAACCTAACAGTTAATATATATTTTTTAAATGCAATATTAAGACACAACTTCAAAGCTAACTCAAGGTCATATCATGATCTCAACAATTCTTATTTCTGCAAAACCATGCATTTTGTAAGCGAAGAGCTCTAAAAGAAAATTCATTGAAATAATCTTATATAAAAAGATAGCAGCAATTCTATACTGGTTGAGACCATACAATATAGCGTGTTGCTGAATTTTTGCTATGGGAGTCTTAAATTCAATTTTTGATTAAGTCATTTGTCAAAAACTCCAGACGTAGTAGCTAAATGGTCCAGTGCAACAGCTGGACATGTAAACAAGAAAATAGCTCATAAAATTAGAAATATATTACTCTGCCTCCAACTTTGGAGAGACCATTACTGGAACATAGTGTCCAGTTCCAGTCTCCACACTGGAAAATGGATGTAGACAAGCAGAGAGGATTCAGAAGAAAATTACAATAATTTGAGATCTAGAAATAGATCTCAAATGCTGGTTTGCATGTACACTTGCATTAAAAAAGCAAAACATATGAATTTAAAAGGCTTTATTATTTTGGTGCAAGTGTGTGTGTGGACACTTACCTTGTAAAAAAAAGTTAAATCAACTTTAGACCCTTTTAAAAATATATACAAACTTGCACCAAAATAAACATTTTAATTCATACATTTGTATTTCACTTCAAATTTAAGCTCCTGAAATCTATTCTGGCTGGCCTATCAAATCTCTTCAGTTTACCAAACAGAAGGCAGAAGAATGGCAACTTGGTCAAGTTGTAATTGATGAAGTAATAGATACATTCTGATCCACAAATAGCTCCAGTGCCTGCCCCTGTTAATGGCCAAAGTTTCACACTCTCGTACGTGGGCTAGAGGAAGGAGAAGACATCAATGGGAGAAACTTTACCGTCAACTTCCCTTACTCTTCTTCCCCAGAGTAGAACAACAGAGCTTATCGAAGAGCAATCTGAAGTCAACTTGGCAGGTCTTTGGTCCTTAGAGAGCTACAACTCATTAATTTTACATCTGCAGCACATGCTGAACTACAACAACCATATTTGTTCACTTTTGCAGACTTGACTTTGCTGAAGCTATAAAAATCTAAGCACAGCAGAGACTTTAGAGCTGTCACAAACTAAGATATGTACATATGTTCATATTTGGAAGGGTGTCGCCATCGTAAAGGCTAGTAAGACAGCATAGTGTTCAACAGACGTCATATTTGGAAGTGAAGAGTGGTCTTAAAAATTACAAAGAAAGGAAAAATATATTTTCTTTAACAGTCCAGTAGGAGACACACCAATTAACATTTAAAATTACCTTAAACAACAAGAGGCATTTGTTCACAGTGCTCCAAGGGATTTAGGCATTTTGTAAAGATCATACAGGGGATATATAAAAAGGGCAATGCAGTCACCTAGTTCTAAGTTTCAAAAAATGCCTGAAAAGTTGTGTCTGTCAAATGGAAAGGAAATCAATAAGCCTCTATTAAGTAATAATTAGAACCCTTCATTTTAGTTATTTAATTTTCCCCAGAAATGTATTGGTGTTTATTACCAAAACAAATACAGGTTAAAAAATGGTGGAAAAAACTATTACTATTTTTTCTGGATAAATATTGGAGTTTATTTTGGTGAATGGAAGGATAGAGGGGAAAAGTATTCAACGGATTAATGCTCATGATTGAACTCAAAACACAATGGAGTTAAAAAAGATAATGTATCTCCAAATGAAACTTTTCATTTGAATGAATAGTTTACTGTTGTAGACTTAGAACTATTGGCCTATAAATATTTACCTTTAATAACTGGACTTCACCATCTGCAGTGCATACTCTCAAATTTATCCTTTAAGCATGATTTTTTTTAAAACACTTTGGAATACTTCCTTGTGATCTGAAATGTATTCTGATACAGATTTCCATTTTCTTCCCAATTTAGAGTATCAGATCTTTAAATGTATCTACTAACAACTAAAAGTGTACAAATGGTAGACATCAGATTAATCAAGCGAGCATGCATTTAAGAATGTACATGTTCATCTTCAAGATTAATGCTAGTGATATAAAATCCCTACTAACTGGGATCCCTACTAGCTGGTCCCCCACAGGGAGGGGTGGGGTACTTCTGCTTCCAGACTCCTTTTGTAGGGTGGGGGAGCGGCCGGGCCAGGCAGGGCCTGACACAGACAGGGATTGCTCTGGCCAGAGCAGCCCGCTGCCTGGGGTGGGTGGGGAATTGCTCCAGCCCTACAACTTACCAGTTCCAGTTAACATTACTCATTTAGGGTGATGCTTACCAGTTAACAGGTTAACCTTTCACATCCCTGAATAGATGTGTTAGTAAGCCTAAGTGGAAATGAGACCTAAGAATCTCCAAGATGTATTATTCGAGTAGCACCAGCCCCCACTCAAAGAAACATAGTTCCTGTTTCTTACAATATCCAGAGATCCTAAGTGGAAATTCACCGTTACTATAATATTTTACCCTATCCTACAAGATTGTTACCTTAGTCAAAATGCCTTTAATTAATTTCATTTTTTTAATCTTTTCTTTATTCTCTAAAGCTGGTATTTTAATTTTTTTTTCCTTTTAATTGGGCTGACATTAGGATAACCTTTTGTCACTATTACCAAAGAAGAGGATGCAGAACTTATTACTAGAAGTGAGAAATGAGGTACAAGGTGCCTGGGATAGAGCACTGAGGACTTGTCTCAACTATGTGGTGGATTGACACTGCAGGAATCGATCCATCAGCCGTCAATTTATCACGTCTGCTTAGACACAGCTTACTGTCTATGGATATTGTAAGAAATGCCTGCTTAGATGCAATTAACTGATCTCCAAGCACTCTCCTATCAACCCTAGTAATTCAGTGGGACAAGAAAAGTAGCCAAGAGAATAATTAGAAGAGCAACCCCTGCCAAACTTATCACACAGAAGATGCCTTGGTGAGCATTTAAACTTCAGCTATGCCATTTTCATAGCTGAAGTCATGCAGATTAGATCAACAGTGGGAGGGTCAGTGTATAAAAGGCCTCTGTAAGAAGAGTGAGGCATAGGATGTCCATATGAAAAAGAAGATGCAAAGACACTGGCTGCAGTTAGAGGCATATGGAAAGTTTAGTGACCAGTACCTATTTTCTGCCATGACTTGTGAAGTTCACTGTTGGAAATTTAATTTCTCTTTTAAGAGAAAGCTTAAATCATGTAGAAACTGATCATTTAGACCATCACAGAAACAACATGAGTAGGAAAAATATCTTTTACTGAACCAACTTCCATTGGTGAGACAGATAAGCTTTCAAGATGACAGCAAGATCTTCTTCAAAGGCTTTTCTCTCCAGAACAGAAGTTTGCCAAATAAAATATATTACCTCACTGAACTGCTCTCTAAGAGTATGTTTACACAGCAAAGTTATTTCGGAATAATGGCTATTATTCCAAAATAACTACGTGATCACTTAGACCATCTACATGGCCATTCCACTATTTTGAAAATAACAGACAGCTTATTCCAAAATCTGTAAACCTCATTCTATGAAGAGTAGCACCTATTCTAAAATATAAGGGGCTCTAAATCGAGATAGCACATCTACATTAGGGAAGCCTGCCTCAGACTAATTTTGAGGCTTCCCTGCAGTGCAGACATGCTATTTTGAAATAAGCTATTTCAGAATTACTATTCCGGAATAGTTTATTTTGAAATTAGTGTACAGTGTAGACATAGCTTAATATCCTAGGATCCAACTTGGCTGCAACTGCACTGCATATATGTATGTTCACCACCCTTATTCACTAAATTGCCTAGTCACCACAGGTGAGTGAGCTTTTCCAAAGCCCTAATCATTGTTAATAAGCTTTAACTTTTATATCAACGGTCAAATTATACATAGAGGCCTGTCCTGTAGGGAAAGGAGCAGACACCAGAACTGCCCAGAGGGACATGGAGTTTCACTACTTGTCTGCTGCAGCACCTGTTTTCCAGGTGTGACACCACATCTGGTGGCACCACCACCCCTACCACAGAGGCATGGGCATGCCCGATTCAGCAGCGTTCCCTGCAAGCTGGGCACTTTGGGTGGCCACCCAGGGGAGAGTCAAACACCGCGCCCCCGCTGATTACGCGCACATCCGCGTGTGCCTCGGGGCAGGTAACAAAACTTATTCCGCACCAGGACGGAAGGGAGCGAGGACGCCCCCCGTCAGGAGAACAGCCGGGCGGCGGTTTGCGCCAAGCCCGCCTTCCCCGCGCGAGCCCGGCAGGGGGCTGCAGGCCGCGGCGCCAGGCTGGGGCAGCTCCCGACCTGGAGGAAAGCCCCGGGGAGGTGTGAGGGCGGCGCCAGGCCCGAGAGCCGCCCCGCCCGGGCTAGTGCCAGCGGCGGCTCCCGGGGGCAGCGGGCCGGGTGGGGGGAGGGGTCCCGGCCTCGCACCTGCTTGTTGGCCTCATCGAAGAAGACGCAGTTGACGGGATTCGCCTTCTCGAAGTGCACGGGCCGCGCGCACAGCGCCAGGTAACAGCCGCTGCTCATGGCGGCGCGAGCAACCCCGGCACGGATGCAGCAGAAGCAGCGCCCGCTTCCGGCGCGCGCGCCCTTCTCTGGCACGTGACCCGGGAACAGCTGGTCCCGACAGGCCGGGACTGAGGGAGCCTGGAACTGACTGGAACCCCGCCCCCCTCCTTACGTGCGCGCGCGCCGTCTCCGCCCTGGGGGCCGGGGCACGAGGCGACGAGTACGGGGCGCGATGCCGCCCGAGGGCGGGTCCTTCCCCTGGCCACGCAGCTCCCCCCGCCCCTCCCGCTGAGAGTCCTGAGCGCCTGCCCCCCGCTCGCCTCGCCTCGGGCCTCCAGGCTCCTGCCGAGCTCGTCCCCTGCTTGGTTTGATTGCTCGGTTCCTCCTGTCCCTTTACAGCCCGCCGCTGCAGCGGACCCATCTGGTCCGGGGAAGCCTTCGGGTTCCGCCTTGTTCCAGAGCCCGTTCTGCCCAGCCAAAGATTAAGAACTACTGGGGCTAGGGGACCATCTGTTCTTAGGGTTTACAGTGTGTCAATGGTACAGAAATGACTACACATGTACATCCAGTCCTTCTGCAGAAAGTAAACCCATCCTAGAAACAGGATGTACGCAGTTGTCCATCAGTGATTCCACAACCAGTACAAATAGGCTGTCGAGAGTTAGCTGCAAAAAGCAGCAGAAAATAATACTGTCTGGAAAACGGTACATGGTTTGTTTTTAAATAAAAGAAGTATGCCTCTTGCTGCACCTGTTACATTTTGGTAGAGGGATCCTTGTTCTGCCCCTCTACAGAGTCAGATCTTTCTGGTCTTACATGCAGTACAGTTTCAGTCTGTTTCTAAAGTGATTTAGAAATTCCACCACCCCAGTGTAAATCCGGAACAGAATAAATCACTGGAAGAGAAGCATATAAGCACAATGCCATTTTGGCAGTTACTTCTATTAAGTAATGTTGAAATAACTGACTATAAATTTACCTAACTATAAGCTCAACTGTAAAAAAAAAAAGTACATGAAAGTTCATGTCACAATAACTTATAACAAATATTGGTGGGAAAAGGGTATGAAAAGGAGACAAATTAAACTAAGTTTAAACAAAAAGACCTCATGCTATAACTCAAGAACTGCTGAAGTTATACTTGGTAAAAACAAAGCATGGAACCAGAAATTAATGAACCAAAATTGGTGTGTTGGACACTAGGCCTCACTGGTGGACAAAACAAGGGGATAGGCTATTCTATCCATCACTTTGTTTTTGGATCCTTAAAGAAAGACCTTATGGGAGCAGGTGGGGCAATAGAATAGAAGCTAGTAGTAGAGCAAGCTTCACCATCATGGCTGCCCATCCCCACATCTCATTTTTTCTAATTCCGAAGAGTGTTCTGGTCAAATCAAGTCAGAGAGAGATACAAGATTACATCATCATCCCCTCTACCAACTCCAACTGAATCCCCACCAACTACCTGAGAAGTAATAGGATTGGACTTTAACATCAGCAACAGCTCCAGCCTACCTCAACTAATTTTTTACTCAAAAGGAGAGTTATCATCTCTGCTATCATCCAACATGGGGTGGCCAACCTGTTACAGGCAAAGAGCCAAAATAATATAGCACAAAGAGCTGGGGGGGAGAAGAAGAGTTGTCAAGCAAAGAAAATAAAGAAGCCCCCCACTGCGTTTGATCAAGCAAAAAAAAGGGGACTGCCCCTTTAAGAAACACAGTTAAAGTTTTTTTGGCCGCATGAGGCTCCTGCTGGCTGCCACCATCTTAAAGACGCCATTTTGAATGGCCACTACAGACAGCTACCCTACCCCGGTGAGCACAGGGAGCCAGGGGCTGTTTTCAGGGGTGCTGGGGCAACTTCTGTGGGGAGACCTACATGTGGCTCACGAGCCCCAGGTTGGCCACAACTGATCTAACAGATTCAAACATGGGTCTTTTTCTTTTAAAAACTCTCCAGTTAAAGGGAAAGGAAACAAAAATATTAGAATGAAAGCCTTTACATTTCCATTTCAAATACTTTGACCGATTCCCCTTCCTTTCTGGAGACTTGACCAGTTAAAAGAATTTTTCAATGGTGCATTGTGCCATAGTACTCAGCAGGGTGAAATCTCTGGAGTCAGGAACCTCATTTAACCAATCTATTGACCACTATTAAACAGTGTTATATTAACACTTTTGGCCCATTTATTCCATTTGAATACAACAGTAGGCAGAATGTAGTAAAAAAGCATTATAATCATGCTTTTCAGAAAGATGTGATTCTGTAATGGTATATTTTTGTGACCTATCGTGTTTGTTATATGCCTGGGGAATTCTGTGCCATTGCACAAGCATCATATTAACACCCTCTGCAGAATAACTGATTCTGGCAGGGAGGAAAAGGGTAGCTGCAATTACACCTTTTGCCAATGAGAGGCTTATATGCCACCAGAAAAGATAACCGATTCATGGGCAGTAGTAGCCAGCTGTGGAGAGGGAGATGCTGTCTGCCTCCCTAACCAGGTGAAGAGGCATGAGATAAGGTGGAAAGAGACTAGGTCACATGGGGGAGGGACACAGGAGCTAGTGGGCTGACAACCACAGAACCACTGCTGAATGGCAGTGGGGATACCTGGCAGGGTCTGCTTTGCCTAGCTGAATGGGCAGTAGGAGTGCAAAGATAAATGGAGATGAAGACAGCTATGCCTGTCTGAGTGTGCAGGGACATGGGCATAGTTGGGAGAAGAAGCAAGCCTACATGGGGACGTGCAGATATGCCTGGCTGAATTGAGAGAGTAGTAGGGCAGACACATGGGAACAGTGACAGATGTGCCTGATGATGTGGAAGGCTAAGGATCATCTAGGGTCTGTGGGAGGCTCTCCAACTCTAAGGCTCTGTCTAAACTGCCCCCTCTTGCGCAAAAAAAATGCAAATGAGACAAAGTGTGGAATATTGATACACCTCATTTGCACAATTAATGAGGCTCCATTTTTGCACAAAACTCCCCTCTTGCACAAGAGCCGTTCTTCCTCTTTTTTTCCCAGGAAGAACAGCTCTTGCACAAGAGGGGAGGTTTGCACAAAAAAGGCTTTTGCGCAAAAACGGAGCTTCATTAGTTATGCAAATGAGGCATGGTGATATTCCACACTTCGGCTCATTTGTATATTTTTTTGCACAAGAGGGGGCAGTCTAGACATAGCTTAATAGTCTCTCCCTTCCAAAAAACCTTGTTCATACCATACTACTTCTGTCAATACCCAACAATTGTCCAGGTTCACCCTCAGGCTCCTTCCTGGCAATTACTTCCCTCTCCCTCAGCTTCTTCCCCAAGCCTTTGCACTGCTGACTGACACTGGAAATAAGGTTCTGCATTGCACTTTAAAATTATTAATGCAAAATTTTGAATAGTCATGTTTACTAAGGAATCTATTTGTCAAAAGACTTTTCTTGAAACGTTTTGGTGTCTGTATACTTACATAGGTGTTGACAGCTATTTTGAAATAAAATTACCAAAATAATTGAAATTGGTGTGATATTGTGTTATTTTGACAAAATATGCACAATTTGAAATAGTGTAGAAAATTATTTTTGGTACAGAATTCACCTAGGAGTAATCAATGCTCTGGATCTTGGAAACAGAAGGAGGCAGCTAGCAATGGTCACTAAACCTTTGGAAACATCCGAGATTAGAGGCGAGATTACTCAAATCTTCTTAGGTGACTGATGAATTAGCCACCTGATTACGCTGCTTTGTATAATGATGCTGACACAGTTTAGTCCTGCCTTGAATACTAATTCCAAGTGACCTATTACTTACAAGGCTTTTAAGTTTAACTCAAGTCACTGTAATTGCTTTATGTTGTCCAGCACAAGAATATAGCCACAAGATCTCAAGTTTTTACTTCACCCTTAATTTTCCAGCAGGAAGAGCACCACTTTCACAGCACACTGTGAGAATGTCACACACAGCAACAAAATATCCAGCCTGTTAACAAGTAGCATTACACAAAGGGCAATAAAATATACAGAAAAGTATTTAGCTTCAAGATTTTCTATTTCGTACCACCCCATAAAATCAGTTCTAAATGCATTGTTTCACAGAAATAAAGCTTTTGTCAGACAAATTCTAGGAAAATCTAGATAGGATTAAAAGTTTATATATAAAATATAAAAGAAACCAAAGGTTGACATTTTGATTAGAAAGTATTTAAAGAAAACCCACAGGAGTTTTCTTGAGTTTTGACCTACTTCAGCAGGAGAAAAACCTCAATACATGTTCACCTTTATTTCTTGTCTCAGTTCCTTTGTGTAATAAATCAATTCTGATAATCACCTTTGGTTCTGTTACAATTTCTAATTTGACTTTAGTTGAATCAAGAGTGTACAAAGTACAACCCACAGAGTTCAACAGTCTGAATGAAGAGGATCCATTTTTAGCCAGCCTGCAATCTCTGAAGGATTTCTACAGAGAAAAAGATTATAGCTATCTGCTCCATTTCACAAACTGAATGCAGCCATCAGAAGGCTACCATGTTGCCAGAGCAGCACTCTGGACAGTTCAGGCATACTCACAACCATATATGCATCAAATTATATTTGGACTGGCAACTTAAACCACATTCCATTTACATGAAGGAAAAAACCCCACCAAAAAACAACAGCCTAGGTTTTAAAAAGTATGAAACATGGTTATATTGAGAAATGAGATTTTTAAGTGACTACTGTCCATAATTTAATTCCTTTTTAATTTTAAATATGGAAAAATGGGCTACACTTGTGTGTATATAATAGAATTTTAAACCAGATGGTTTTTAGGGGTGGCAAAGGGAAGGAAGACTATTGCTCTTCCCTACCATTTACACTGTAGACACCAATCTGGAATTATTAAAAATAAAACTAGGATATTTAAAGTCTCAATCATGTAAAATATTATTAACTCAGCTACAATAATCTAATGTAACTGAAAGGTTGGTTAAATCAGAACATTAGAAGAGGGGATGACATTCCATTCTCACAGTGCCATTCTAAAAATTCCAAGAGCCTGACTTGCAGATCAATAACACTGAAGCACCAAAGTACACTCATTGTGCTTTCCTTTTTGGTTTTCCAAGTCAACCACACATTCCCTTGACCTTGGAAGCTAACATTTACCACTGCATTAGTTTGGTTAGAAGCAGTGAACCTTGTTTCTTTTAAAGTGTTATATGCACTCAGTGCTATTCATTGTATATTATTGGAGGATCTCCATCACTTGAAAATGGAGACACCTTCTTTCCATGCTTCTGTACGTGATCTTCATTCATTTTCTCCAACATTTCAATCTGTAGGACAGAAATATATCCACTTAAGTTTTTTTTTATAAAAAACAGACATGAAAGCAACTGCTTCAAAATATTGTGTTAAAACAGCAAGTTTAGAGGAGTAACTGGTGCACACAGTATGATCCATATCCTGAACATATAATGTTTCCAATGATTGAGTCACACCAGCTTAAATCAAGGATATGAATATGCCAGGTTTAGAAATATCAACATTTTAAGAAACATCTACTTTGAGCAGATTAATGGAACAGAAGTGCATACAATGTTTTCAGGTTGCGGGACATGGTTTTTAAAAGGGGAGAAAGATCCTCAGAGTCTAGTCTGTGACCAGAATTTCCCTAAAAACACTTCCATGTCAATTCTATCAAGCCTAATCTACCACTGCTGAACCTCATTTCCTCCATGAATGGTTGTGGTGGAGTTCAGAGCAGCCTCATCGTAAGTAGACACCTTCTCCATGATGTTGATGGTACTAGCAGAGCAGTAAATAGAGTCACACTCACATGCTTTATGATTAAAGTAGTACAGTCCTATTGTATTTTGGTCTGCAGCCCGTGAAGAGCTAGTGTGGGGCACCACTTTCTCTAATACAGTGGCTTCCCAACCTTTTTGATACCAGGAACCAGCAAATTCATTTACAAACTTTTGGTAACATTTTATTTGCATATCATATGTTAAGAACTCTTTCCATGATCTTAATTAAAACAAAATATGAGTTATATGTAAGTATCAGCCTCTGCTCTTATGTCAACCTAAAAAAATTGGAATTTAATATTTTTTTACCAGCTATCCTAACAAGACAACCAAGAATATTGAAGAAACAGGATTGTGACTGGCTGCTAGATAGTTAGCTGGATGATCTTAATTGACAAATACACAGTAACTTTCTTACTCCAGGTGTCCCTAATTCAGGAAGACTCATTGCATGGACCCTGACAGGGGGACGAGGAAGCAGCTCTGCATGCTACCACTCTTTCCCCCCTCCAGTTGGGGGAACAGCAGACCAGAGATGCACTCTGCTGGATGTTTTTCCCCCACCACTCCCAAAGTGGCAGGGGTGGTGCCTGGGAGCAGCAAGAAACTTGCTTGGTGTTTACAGAGTAGGGTTGCCAGATAGTTTCACAAAAAATACCGAACATAGTGGGGAAAAAAAATGGTTTGAGTTTAAAAAAAGCAGCTCGGGGACCAAAGTTGTTGAACAAAAAACAACAACAAAACCCCCAACTGCACAAAAAAAACGATGCTCCCCCGCCCCTACCAGACGTGGCAGAGGAAGAATGTCCCAAGCAGCCTTTCATCCGAGAAAAACATTTTGCATGTCCAGTATTTTCTGGTTTTTTTTTAACCAAACAGAAGCTCAAAAAAAACTAGACTGTCTGGGCCAATTCTGGACACTTGGCAACCCTGTTACAGAGCACCAAGTAAGTGTCCCACTCCTATCCCCCTTACGCCCTCCCTAGCCTGGAAAAAATCTTTAACTTGGCAAACCTTGATACCAAAGGTTGCCAAATTAAAGAGGTTCAAGTGAACTAGATATCAACCAGAGAGAGAATCTTACCTCAGCTAGAAAATCAGCTTCATTGTCAGCTGTAATATTTAAACCTGAGACCTCATTGAAGAGCTCCCGTTCATTAAGTGCTTCTGATACACCTCCCTTCTGGAAGAACTATTAAAAATAAAAGATTACAGTGTCTTTAACCACATTTTATAAAATATTGCACAGTGCATTTTATGAACTACAATTAATAATCAAGTATGGAAGTAGCACTTCAGCTTTGACTCTTTTTCCTCTAGACAACCAAGCATCATGGTCCCAGAGCAGGTTTTGATTCCAGGAGCACTATTTTATTCTTCTTCTATAGTAAATTTCAGTCCAATATCATATTTCTGTGTCTAACACACACCATTCAGCATTTACAAGTGAATTTGTATAGATAAGCTATCACTTAAACTGAAACTGATGATTTTATCAATTTAATGTATTTAAAAATCAGCTCCCCCCCCCCCAAAAAAAACTTTTACATCAGAGTTTAACTGCAGAAAAAACACAAGCAAAAATCAACTGCAGAACCCCTACCTGTGAAACATTTCTGCAGTCTCTGAACAAAAACTCAAGTCCATGAGGATGGGTTGGCTCCACAGATTGACTTACATCAATTAACCAGATCTAAAGTAAACAGAAAAAATATACTGGTTCACACATGCAGGGGTGGGGAACTTCCCACCTGTGGGCTGGATTCAGCCCATTGCTTAATTTCATCTGGGCCACTGCAAATCCCTTCAGCATTGGCCGGAAGCCCTAAGCCTCTGCTTGCCAGCATATCTCTGTGGCCCTGAGGTGCAGGAGAGAGGAGGGAAGTTCCATATGCTGCCCCAACTGCTAATGCAAACTGCAGCAAATGGGAGCTGTGGGGACAGAGCCTGTGGATGCATGTAGCGTGCACCACGCAGAGCTGCTTGGCCTCTCTTAGAAGCAGTTGCTATGTGCAGCTGTTTCCAGGAGCAGCATGGGACCAGGACAAGCCTACCAGGGAGCCTGCCTCTGCCACGTTGAAAGGGAATCCTGCCTTAGGTAAGCCCGCCCAGCTAGACCCTGCAGCCCCATCCCAACCCCCACACTCCAACTCCTCCCCCACACACACCCTGACCCAATTTGTGTCTGGAAGGTTGGAACAGCCTTATGCTCCCCACACTCCTCCCAGACTGCACTATTGATGTTAAAATGCATATAATTAAGTAACCATGTAACTGGGGCTGCATGTGTCTCACAGTTGTTTTTTTTGCATGTCCCCACCCCTGACATAGTGCATATAGACAACATTAAGTACACCTTTTTTCTACCTTAAGAATATGCTCACCTTTCCGTCATGCCATAGCATGTTGTATTCACTCAGGTCAGCATGGACAAGACAGCACTCTTTATATAACTGTTGCATCATCTGGGAGGAGTCAGAAAAATGATCCATTAAGCAAAGAATACTCAAATGAGTGGTTATTAATCAGCACGATTTGTACAACCAGGCAAAGCAAAGCACTGTTTCACCCCAAGTGGTATTCACATTTCAAGTTTACATGCAGTCGGTTAATGTGAGGAATTGTGACCTCAAGTCTTCTACTCCTGTTCAATAGAAACTAAATGTTCAGAATTTCAAGGAAAACAGTTATGGTAAAGAAATGAATTAAAACTAGTGAACTTATATGAATTCTGTCCACCAGTCCCACTGCAACAGACAGATAGGTATGTTGGACTTACACTTTTACTCCACCCTCTATCAAACAGATAAGCAGTCACAGATGACTTTTCACCCAATCATGACAACTTCATTTTGTGTATTTTTTTCCTCAACTTCACCAATAAGAGTCAAAGTACTTCAATGCTAACTAGGAGAAAGAAACCTTTAAGATTCAGCTTTACACTATTCATTACAGGTTTATGCATCTACATTATATCCACAGACAGATTAATTTCAGTTTAAATAACCTGTATAGCTCTGCAAGTCTCAGGGTTAACTATAAGACATTTTTAGTTTCCATTTAGTTTCTCTCACTAGAACTATAGAAAAACAAGGCATAACAGTAATTGAGAGTATGTACACAGCTGACAATGTATTATTTGATCAAGCTGAAGTGGAGAATAAAGCAATTAAGTATTTACAATACCCGTTAAAAGCTATAATTTTATTCTCTAGCACTCACGTTAATGGGTATACAAGACTGGTTGAGGCAGTTAAAGGGCTTTAGAGTAAAGTTCTCCTCTGTTTTTGTTTTTTAAACCACAATAACTTTCATCCCAAATACCTCATTGCTTTCCTCCCCCCCCCCCCAAAATCAACAAGACTGTTTGATTAATGGAGCCATTTAAATGTTATTTAGCAAAGGTATATTAAAGAGATTAAAATAATACATTTATATAGGATCAGAACACCTAATTAAGAGGAGCCACTCACTAAATCGCTAATATTCTTTACTCCTTAGGGAATTCTACACCAAAAAGTTTATGCCCAATATTTTGAAATTTGGCAAATTCTGTCAATAAAATAAATGCAGAAGCTCCAGCATGGTGTGGGCAGGCAGGCTTAGCCTGGCAAGATCCAAGTGTGGAGGGGCATAGTGTGGTGGGGATCAAGGTGTGGGGCAAGAGGGCTCTGTATGGGACAATCTGGATACACAGACATTTGCTGGGGGTGGAGGGTTTGGGTGCAGGGTAGTGGGACTCTACATGGGGATTCCAGATTAAGATGGTTTTGACCTGGTAGGGTATGCATCCCAGCAGGGTGGGGGGTGCCAGTGTATAGTGGTTGGACACATGGGAAATCAGACCTCCCCCCCCCCACACAGAGGAGGAGTGATCGGGGCAGGAAAGGGGGAGAGGAGATGGGTCTGAACCAGCACCAGCCCCTTGAAGAGGAAGAACAAGTCCCGTCCCCTCAGCCTAGGGGAGACTAGCAGCTGAGCCCAGCACAGGGTATCAGCCACCAACCATAACCCTAGCCACCCCCAGTTACTGGCCCTCCAGAAATTGCTCCAGGAACTTAAAGTGACATGCCCACACTGCTGGGGAGGGACATGTGACTGCTCGTGGCTTTCTTTTGTTTTCCCATCAGAAAATCATTTTTCTACAGGAAAACAAAGAAATCTGCAGAGAACATGAATTCTGCATGTACACAGTGATATAGAATTCCCAAGACTGATTTTTCCTGAACCTAAGACATTTTAACCAGGAATAGCTGTTTTCTACCAAGGACCAGCTTGCCACTGGTCAGCATTAAGATTATCTTCCCAAGTTAATTCCAAGTCTAATTTTTCTCTACTGCATAATTTCTGATTTATCTGTTTATTCATATGCCACAAAATATATCTAGTGCAAAACACTGCTGATATGGAGGTTCAGAAGTTTTATATACTGTAAAGAATACAAATATACAGCTTGCTAGCTATACTACTCTACCACAAATTGTTAGCAGATGTTGAATAAAGACACTGGCATCATCTTACATGAAGAATCTGATAGTAGGCCTTCTTCATGTCTTCACTATTCAGTTTTACTTCCTTTAGTTTAGGAGCTGGAACTTGATCCTGGCCAATGAAAGACATGACTAAAACATGCTTCTTAAGCAAAACCACTTGTGGACAAGAGATTCCTGCTTTTTGCATTCTGTAGAGCAGAAAATAGATAATTGCAAGAGTAAGTCAAATTCATACTAGCCCTTCTCTAGTTCTAAAATGCTTTTGCAAGATTATTCTGGATCAGTGTAGCAATTCACATAGAATACACATGAAAGCACTGGAGCCATACAATGGATTCCAACAACATTATGCCTTGAAATCCACACATCTGTTGGTTTCATTTCAGATTGCAATTTTCAGTGTTAGAAACTAGTTGCTTCAAAGATGTGATTACAATAGAGGTCTGGCAACAGATGTTAAAAATTACCAATAGTGGACACTTTACTTTAAAAATTTCTCAACAAACAAAATAAATGTGCTAATTTTACTCCAAGTTACATAATCATGAATTTAAAAACATATAAGGAATAAGGGGATGAACATTGTAGTATCTCAACTTTATGAATAAAATTAAATTCTCACATCTTAGTGCATGTACGAGTTAACTTATATATGAAGGCCCCCACATCAAAACTTCCTTGAAAAACAAAAACAGTCAGACACTAATGCCAACTATACTATTTTTGTACCTTGTCAGATTGTGCATTTCTTTCTCTGCCCACATACGGATAATCTTTCGTGGATTCAGTTTACTGAAGCGGTCTTTAAATCTGTAGTCATCTTTGATGTATTTGTCACGGTTCTTGAATTCATTAAGGGTAGTTTTAAAAACTTTTATGGCACATTCTGGAGGTACAGCTTTATCAGCCTCATCACTCGTACTTGTGACAGAAAAAGACCACAACATAGGACAAAATTAATGTTTAATTTACATCTAGGTCTAGGAGCACAATCAATGATTTTCTTAAAAAAAAAAGTGTTCTAAGATCACGCAGAAAAAAAAAAAAAACCATTGCACACAATACTGAAGTTAAATTTTTAATGGAAGTTGTCCACAAAAAGACTGCAGAGCTCCCTGGCTAAACCTGGTTCTTAAATTAATTGTAGCATTAGCTTGTGAAGAACTTCAGTTAGGAAGACTGAAAGTTTATCAAATAAGTTTATTCATTTCTAGATTGAAATTGAACTGATAGTCTAAGCATTACTTGGTTAAATGCAACCTCTGTAAAAGATGAGACGAGGAAATCTTTGTAGTCAACCAACCCACTAGCCCCTCTTGTATGGTCTATTTTCTTCCCTTTGTTGATGTTTATTGTAAAGTGGATTGTGTTAAAACCCAGGTTAAAATTTTAAGTCCATTTTTACATAACTTTTTATGATAATTATGGAGCTACCCTATAATAATGGTAGGCCTGGTTATTGGGATGATGTTTATCGCATGAATATGTTTCTTATGTAAACTGATTTATTCTGGAATATAGGCAGGAAGAAGAAGAATGGCTCACATTTAAGAGTTAAGGGACAATGCCAGAATTATTAGCTTTGCTGATTCTGTCTCCAGTCAGCCTATTAAACTGTTTTGACCTGGAAAGGCCAACCCCAGATGCAGGAGTACAAGGACCTCTTGCAGGGTTAAAGGACATTTCAGGTACCTTTAAGAATGTGCTTAATCACCTTTATGAATGGTAGCACTTTATGGAAGAGACTCAATTGTTGATGTTAATTTGTTGTAAAATCTTCTAATGCTTTGTTTCCATCGCTAAATAAAAACAATTATTGGGGTCCTTAGCCACTGTTTGTCAGAAGCTGGGAATGACTATAGGGGCTGGATCATGTGATGATTACCTGTTCTGTTCACTCCCTCTGGGGCACCTGGCACTGGCCATTGTCAGAAGACAGGATACTGGGCTAGTGGACCTTTGCTGCTTCTTTCCACTTTTATACTCCCCATTAAGGTCAGTGTCAGTAATAGATCACTGCTCTGTGCCAGCAACTCATCACACCTGACATTCACTACAGCTCCCACACTGCTGTCATGATATATCATTTGAAAGCTAACACCAAAATGGTCATTAACGTCATGGTGAAATGTGTGCTAGAATTTTGTAGGTGAAATTATGGATACTGTGATATATCCTGAAGACTGTCAGCCAAAAATGGGTTACTTTATATAAAGGGGCAAGAAAAGATGGGGGAAGATGCCCCATTTAGGGAAAAGATTCTATGTATTAATACTGTATAAGGACACTTGGATATCATGCTTTATTGTCTATGTTCAAATAGAGAGATACAAGTTTACCCAGACAGGAGGGAAGGCAGCTATATTCCTGTCTCCAATAACATTAAGCAAGGTGTGAACAAACACAAAGGAAGATATATTTACATAAAATCAGAAGGGTGTAGGAAGGAAAGAACAGCATGAAAACTTTCTGCCTTTTGAAACAAGGCCATTGAACTTTGAGGGATAAGTAAAGACAGAAGCCATTTTCACATTCATCACTAGATAGATAAGGGAATCGAAGACAGTTGGCGCTGAGTCAGTTGGCTCCTTCAACCAACTGGGCAGTGGCTGAAATTAGGGACGTGAAAGGGTAATTGGTTACCCTGTAAGCCCCACCTGGAGCTCCCCCCTCCCGCCCCCATGGCTGCTGGCTAGGAGCAGAAGATGAAATACACCCGAGTGATGTAAGTGACTAGTTGACTACCTGATAAGCATATGCTCAACTAGTCACTCTCTCCCTCCCCCATTGCTTCTATCAGAGAGCAGTTCCAAGCCGGAGGGGGGAAGAGGAGAAGAGGAGCAGGAGCTGTACTGGGGGGAGCCATCTTACAACCTATTTCCCTCCAGCACCATGTCTGGGGGAACAGGGAAAGCAGAGGCGTAGCGGGGGACCTGGCGCAAATTGGGAATCAGCTGATTCCTGGCTTGCTTCCAGTGCCTCCAGCTGCGTGTCTGCTTTTTAAATGTATTAAGAGCCTAGTGGCTCTTAATACGTTTAAAAGGCAGAGCCGCAGTGGGGTTAGCTTCTGGGCTGGGAGTTAACCCTGCTGCAGCTCTGTAGTTCCCCCACTTATCAACTAATCGAGTCGATGGAAATTCCATCAACGACTCAATTACCTCCCTCTCCGCCACAGCTGCTGGCTCCTGCTGCCACCTCCTGCTGGAGAGAGGGTGGCAGCAGCTACCTGGAGGGATGAGAGCAGGA
Source organism: Pelodiscus sinensis (assembly GCF_052426305.1). Taxonomy (NCBI): domain Eukaryota; kingdom Metazoa; phylum Chordata; order Testudines; family Trionychidae; genus Pelodiscus; species Pelodiscus sinensis. Next base: position 79,707,083 of record NC_143053.1, read on the forward strand.
TCTTGCTTAATCAGTTAACCAGTTAAACCTAAGCAATAGTGACAACCCCATGTTTGCACCCCAAAGCATGACAATCACATACTTACTTTCCTCCATAAGCATGAAAAACAACAGATTCTTTTCCTGTGCTAATGCAGCCAGTGATGGTCTCTAGTATCCCAGCATTGACCATCTTGTACAAAAGTAAACGTGTTTTAGGATCCACTGCTTTCTCCTACAAAAGAAAAGGAGAAATAAAAGTAAACATGTGAGCAATTTATCTACATTCACTTAAACCTACTGGTATTTCTCAGTTAAAGGATAATCTGATTTGAATCAGCTGGCAAAAACGTGTTTTCATGAACAAATCCAAGAGAAAAAAAAGCAAAAGTAGGTTGGTCTGATTTTACACTAAAGAGCAACAAGACTTACTTTACTTAATACTTTTTTTTTTTTTAAACTAGGGATGTAAAATGCCAGTTAATCAGTTAACCTAACATTTAACCGATAAAGCAGGATCCGGGTTGGGGACTACTCCAGCCCAGCAGGAGCAGCCCCCGGCCCATGGAGACTTGGACTGGCTCTACCAGCTCCCAAACTATACCAGAGCAGCCTCTGCCAGCAGGGCTCTCAGGTCCACTGTAGCAGCCCGTCCATGGCAGGCCTTCTGATGGTGGCAGGCAGGGAGCTACTCCAGCTTCCACCAGTTACCTGGAACCAGTAAGCATCACCCATTTAAGGTGATGCTTACTGGTTAACCTTTCACATCCATAATTTTACAGAGAATTTAAGGTTTTTGGGGCAAGGACCACATATTTTCTGTAATACACAGAGAAGAGCAGTTCCAGCACACTTCACACTTGAGTCTGACAGCTTTACAAACATGAAGCCTAAATACCTCAGATGAGGAAGTTTTATACCCATTTTACTGACTGTTAACACCATGGCAGATAAAGTTTAAAAGATCTGCCCAAATCTACCTAACTCAGGCAAAACAACAACAACAACAACAAAAAACAAAAACAAAAAAAACCAAAAATATCAAGGACACCAGACTAGAATTCATTTCCCTCCCAAAATCAACTGTTTCAGCCAATCAGGAATATCGACTGTTTTCCAAATGCTATTTGAACTTCATCAATTTGTCAACCTGTCTTCCCAAATCTATAGTTATTAAGAGAATTTAAAGTAGTCTATTCCAGGAATCTAGGATTAATCCCAACTTCTCAGGATTTCCTTAACTAAATACTACAGTAAATTACTGTAATACTTAGTTGTAAAGTACATGATCAGCTCTAAGGAATTAAAAGATATAGAAACCCAAGCAATGTTACAAAATAAAAACAGGAATACAAATATTAAACCACGTAACCAATAAAAATTATATCGGTTACACTGTTAACCACTCAACGAGCTATCCTATTCAGAGTTTAACCATTAATTGATAAGCTGATGCTGATCAGTTAACTGGTTAAATTCTAACATCCCCGAAGTAAGCTGGTAATAAAACTTGATTACTCTCATTTGGGAAGCCTACCAAAATATTGCATGCATTTATATGGCAGTTGCAATCACAGTATCTAAGCACAATACATAAGGCTTAGAAGAAAGCAAAAGTTTCCCAGTAGAAGAGTTAATACAAGCTTCTCAGTAATTCCCTAATTCAAGCATTGCTCACTGGGTTTAGCCAAAATGATTACTCTTTTAAAAACATTTCAAAATGACATGCAAGTTGGTACAGAAGGTTTCGTATATAAAATGGCTCAGCATCAAAACATACAGCAGTAGAATGCTCTTTCTTCTCGTGGAGTCTGGCACTTCGACGTTCCTCAGAGTATGCATGTTGCTTTAAGGCATTAAAGACTTGATTGGACAGTTTTAAATCCATTCCAATTCCATCTCCAACCTGGAAGTCAGGTCCAAACTAGAAACAGACAAAGTATTTACAAAAACACTACTACTGAAGACAGAGAAAGATACAGCAAATGAACTAGATTTTGATTCCAATATTCAAGAACCATCTTTTACAATACTTAGCTTCAGAAATAGAAAAGTGGTTGCTGCAGTTAATGGCTTCTGTGATAGTATTCAAGCATTCAACCAATCAAGTTTTAACAAAAGGTTGTAATATACATTTTAAATTAAGAGCTAAGCAATTACTCTCATTCACAATAAGTACTTATCCTATAAAGATAGCACTGGCATGCATTTCTGTATTTCCAATTTCTTTGATGCAACTACGATAATGCAAATTGCTGAGGATAAACAGATTACAAGCCAATGTCCAGCACTAAGTGACAAGAATTCAGTTTGCCTGACCTCAGGAAAGATTTTCTTTTCCTGTTTTTAAGTAATTTGGATTACATGATAGCCATGTTTACCAATGTAAGCTTGATGATTTTCCCCTTTTGTTACTGAACTTACTGATATCTTCGTGATAAAATATTTTATTTCTGTACATAAACATTTTGTATCACTTACATACACTATTACTTGAACAGTCTGGAAGTTCAGTTTTCTACCAATACTTATCTCTGTCAAAAAAACTGATCCAAATGTTTCACGATCTTCATTTAAAATGACAGGTTGAACAACATACACTTCTCTAAAATGCTACAAATATTGACTGAATTAAGACATTTATACATATTATGCTTGCATAAAAAGGTGGAGCTTACATTTTCCATTCGAGCAGTGTTCTTTCTTCCACATACAACCTCATCATGTTTGGTGGTAATTTCTTTTCCTTTTCCTATAAAGCCCTTTTTTGGAGTAGTAGTGGGTTTATCTGCCAACAGCGAACAATGCAAGTCAAAATTTATGTATACACAAATATAGGTATAATATATTTCATGATGCCCACAATAAGCAAGTCAATTACATTATTTTAACTAATTAAAAAGCAAACAGAAGTCCCTTCTGTGAAGAATCCTGCACACCTTGGGGAGTTATAAAATAAGCCCTATGTTAAAGTCTGGCACATATTCTGGGAATGAACAGATGATGAATACATAAATCCCCCAAACAGGTAACCTCAATTATTCTGATATTAAGACTAACCAATCAGTATCTATGCTACATATTGGAAATTGAAATCTTCATTACAATGCACTGTCTTTCCAACGCACAGAACCACAGACAACTTAACTTTTAATAAATAAGAATTTTATAAAGGTCACATTTAATCAGAGACCAACACACTAAAAATAGGAGCCTAAAGCTAGGCTCTTACATTCCCAATTAGGCACCCAATAAATAAGCAGCATAATTTTCAGAAGTGCAAGTACTCAATATCTCTCATTTTTAATTTCAGGATGCATTTTTGAGAATTTTGACCTATATAGTACATTTTGTACACACGGTAAATGCAATCCGTACCTGCTCTATAAGGATCATGACGGGTATCTTGCCAGTCAACCTCATCTTCTGAGCTGTCACTATCCACATAGGGATGTACCTTTCGGTAATTTTCAAAGGATATGGAGACTTGGGAAACAAAACAAATTAGATAGTTTGAAATTTACATGCATTCACCACTCCCTTGCAGGTCAATCAATTCAGGGGGCTTTAAAAAAAAAAAAAAAAGTATTTGTTTTTCTAACAAGACTGTCACATCAGATGTTAGTACCTTTGCTATCTCCATTGAACTTTTTTTCTTCACGTCGAAGCTGTGCATCATACTCCCTGTCAAACTCCATTTGTAGCATCTGGGCTAGCACTAAGTCATTTGAGGTGTCAGTATTTTCTTCTGTAATAAATGGCCCTTCAGCAACACTAAGCACAATAAAAAAGGAAATAAATTCTGTTAAAACACACACACGCACACACGCACACACGCACAGAGAATAATGAATTCCCCTTAACTTATTCCAGAGAATATTGAATACACAATCGTTAAGACACTGCATTTAAATGCAAACATTCTCAATAATTAACTTTGGTTATGATTAAGATTTTGTTATGGTTATTTTAAGTAAAAGTCACAGACAGGTTGCAGGCAATAAACAAAAATTCACATAAGCCTGTGACCTATCTGTGACTTTTGCGTAAAATAATGGGAAGGAGAAGAAGCTGAAGCTATCACAGAGGTCACTGAAAGTCAAGGAACCTGTGACAAAAATACTGAACAGCACAAGAAGTCTCGTTTTGTTTTCACTCTTCTCTTCACTATAAAAGATCCAAGATTACCTCTTATGTACAGGCAGTCCCCGGGTTACGTACAAGATAAGGACTGTAGGTTTGTTCTTAAGTTGAATCTGTATGTAAGTCGGAACTGGCGTTTAGATTCAGCCGCTGCTGAAACTGACCGCCAGTTCTGACTTACATACAGAATCAACTTAAGAACCCCAAGCGTCCCCAAGTCAGCTGCTGCTGAAACTGATCAGCAGCTGATTCCAGGAAGCCCAGGGCAGAGCAACTCTGCCTCGGGCTTCCTGTAGTCAGCGCTGGTCAGTTTCAGCAGCGGCTGACTTGGGGACGCCTGGGGCAGAGCAGCTGGGGTGCTGCTGGGTTGCTCCAGTAGCGCCGCTCCTCGGCCATCTGCTCTGCCCCAGGCGTCCTGATTCAGCCGCTGCTGAAACTGACCAGCAGCGGCTGAATCAGGACTCCTGGGGCAGAGCAGCTGGGGTGCTGCCGGGTTGGTCCAGTAGCGCCCAGAGCGGCGCTGCAGGACCAACCGGCAGCGCCCGAGCTGCTCTGCCACAGGCGTCTGGAGAAAAGCCTAGTCTGCTGGGGCGGGGGGGGATGTACTAGCTGCGCCCCCCCACCCAGCAGACCAGGAAGACGCGGGCGGCGGACCGAGATGCACCGCGGTCCCACCGCCTGGGTCCTCCGTGGCTTTGCTCCCAGTCTCCCTGGTCTGCTGGGGAAACGGGGAGCAGACCAGGGAGACGGGGAGCAAAGCCTCTGAGGACGCCAGCAGCGGGACAGCCGCGGGGCGTCGGGGCTGTCCCGCTGCTGGCTTCCCCCGAGGCTTTGCAAAGCCGCGGAGGGGCTCGGGCAGCGAGGCAGCCCAGGCACGCCTCGGCTGCTCTGCTGCCGGCTTCCCCGAGGCTTTGCAAAGCCACGGGGGGGCTTGGGCAGTGGGGCAGCCCAGGCGCGCCTGGGCTGCCCCACTGCCCGAGCCCCTCCGCGGCTTTGCTCCACGTCTTCCTGGTCTGCAGACCAGGGAGACGCGGAGAAAGCCCCGGAGTACACGGGCGGCAGGACCGCGAGGTCCCGCAGTCCGTGTCCTCCGGGGCGAGCCCCGTTCGTAACTGCTGATCCGACATAAGTCGGATCCGCGTAAGTCGGGGACTGCCTGTATTCACTTATACTTGCATTAGAAATATTGGAGTGTGACTTTAAGAGGTTGGTTAAGTCCTCCAGCAGACAGCAGAAAAGGTACTGCACTTGAGACACCAGAACTATATTACTCTGCTTCAGAAAAAGCCTAAAGATGTATCTTTGGGGCAGGGACTGTCTTTTTGTTCTATGTTTATACAATGCCTAGTATGTCAGTGTCGATGACTATGGCTCCTAGGAACTATGGCAATACAAAATAATAATAAGTTTTTCCATTTTGTAATTTGTCATCAGTAAGCCTCTCTTTGGAAGTGACAAAAGAAAATAGTGTTCTATAGCAATAGTTCCTGAACTATGGTTCATAGATGCCCAGTGGTTGACTTTTTCCAGACTACTAGGTCCCCTTCAGGAGTCTGATTTGTCTTACATACCCCAAGATTCATCTCATTTAAAAGTACTTACTTGGTTTATAAAATCACACCTAAAAATATTAGTGTCAGAGCACACTATTACTGTAACATTGCTTATTTTGTTTATATAAAATTTTAGTTTGTGCTGACTTTGCTAATGCTTTTTAATGTAGCTGTTTGTAAAACTAGGCAGATATCTATCTACATGAGATGATATATCCCTGAAAGACCTTTGTGTAAATCTGGTAGAAAATCACTAGTCTGAAGAGCCCTCTCCATGAAAGTGAACAGTTAGGAAAGAAATATGAATTTGGGAGAGAATGAGATCTATGAGAGGATCTCTCATGAAGAGACCCACGTGATTCATACATCAGAAAAGCACCAATATAGGGGTTTTCACAGTACATTTCTGGAGAAGTTATCATACCCAGGATTTATAGCTAGGGGTGTTTAACTTACGTAACCACCTCAGGAAAAGCAACTTTTTCTTCTTCCAGTTGCAATTCTTTTGCCAACTGTTCACTCATCACATCAGCAAGAGAACATGATACTATTGCAGTTTTAGGGGTTCCCCATGGACACTGCAAAAAAAAAGTGTTGAAATATGGCAACTGGATAGATAGACTACTTAGTACAGTTAAACTACCACTACTACTTCTCAGCAACATATTAGACTGAAAAAGTGAAAACTAGAGAGCAGACTTAGCTGTTTCAATACCCTTTGAAATATCAAAAAGGAAAGATGTGTTTGCCAAATGGCAATAGAGAGGAAAATATATTGACAACTTTTAGTCAGTCAATATAAAATCCCATGTGGGGTAGGGGAAATCACCAAATAATTACTATCACAACCAAATGTTTCCTTTCCAGTCTCTGAGATGGGTAATAGCCACAACACATTGTCTCAGAACCAAGAGAGACATCTGAGATGTAACCAAAAAAGATTTCATAGATCTAAATTCTGAACCTGATCTGAGTTTTGTCACTGACTTTCACAAGTAGAATTTTGCCCAGAGTCAAAGTGTGAGTGTACTGTGCCACTGGTTAGGAGTCCAACAGGAACTTTATCCAGCAAGCAGTTAGCTGAACAGAAACATTAATTTCAGTTCACTGCTGACTTAAGGCTGTAGAACAAAGGTCTGCTCATCAGTTTTGGCAACCAACTCTGAGCCTCTTTTTCACAGAAAAGATCTGTACTCTTGATTTCTTCAGGCAATGTAGAGTAAATAGTGCACTAAAAAAATGTTCCAAAAGATTTACGAATTTCATCTATGTCCTTTTCTTCATTGGCATGCACACAATCTGCTGTGTGAGAGTTGAACATGCCTGGGCATGTCCTTCTGTGGGCATTCTTAAATTTTTTTGGTCTAAAAACATGTGTCATTACAGTGAAGACAAAGTTAATAAAGGTACATCACCATCTTTCAGAGTTTAAGACAGTACATTCAATATTGCTTAGGGCATATTCAGGGTGGATTGATTTAAATCAAGGAGATTTAAAATAACACCAAAATCGATTTACATCAAGTTTCCCACTGATACTTCTTCACACATTCTGTCAAACAATTAACTAAATCTGATCACTAAAAAATGTTAATTTACACATCAGAACAGCAGTCTACAACATTTTTTAGATAACTTGATTCTGACTGAGGTAGGAAATACTGCAAAATACTCATTACCTGTGTCAAACTGCAGCTGCAGTACATTAGGAATGGTAAGAATTAAATCATACACACAAATACACCACTTATATTTTATTAAATTAAACCTTAAATGTTACATAAATGTTTCACATTTACAATTATAGCACCCTCCTGAATTGCTGGCTGTCCTTAACTTACCAAAAAAATTCAAAGTTTATTAACTCTAACAGACAAGCCCTTGGAACACTAAATTTACAATTTCCTTAAAACTTCTATAACTAGCTCTCCTTTGCTCCACCCCCACTGTCATTATGATGCAGATCTGTTTCCAAGTTACCAAAAAACCCTAAGACTGAGCATGCATCTACACAGCAGGGCTTAACTCAAATTAAGATACGCAAATTGCATAGCTTATTTCAAAATTGGGAGCGTCTACACAGCACTTATTTCAAAATAGAGCACTCTTCCTCCAACTTCCCTTACTCCTCATACAAAGAGAATTACAGAAGTTGGAGTAAGAAGTCCTTCAGCTTGACAGTATTTCAAAATAACTGCCTGCTATATAGATACAGACTACGCTATTTCAAAATAATGTTGTTGTGTTAGTGATGCCCTGACTGTGATTACAGTGCACTTAATTTTGGAGAAAGCCCCATAGAAAACAAGTATAGGATGAGGTAACTTTGTGAAAGCTGAGTTGGGCTGAAATGAAATAGGGAATAGACTTATGGCATCACCATTATGGTCTGTTACCACGATGTTCTAAAATAAGGAGCATGTAGTATGTAATATAAAATAAAAAAATAACAGTTAGTGGCTACTAGCAACACTAGATTTCCTGAACTGTATACTTGGGTGACAGATTCTAAACCAAGTTACCTAATTAAACAAGCCATACAGACTAGCTAAACTCCCCCCCCCAAAAAACATTCAACATAACAAACAGCAATTTACTTGTTAAATCCCACTTATACAAAAAGGCATATAGAGCGTCTTGAAGAATGACACACTGCAAAGTTGATCTACTTTATTATTCAGAAATAACCACTAGGGACGTTAACCCATTATTGGATATTTGTGTAAATGTGTAACCACTTGAAATATTAGCGGTTACATTTACCTCTGGGGGAGGAGGGCAGGTAGCTGGCTCCCTGTGGGCACCGGCTCCTGCCTCCCCTTCCTTTGCTGCCTTTGATAGCAGCAAGGGGGGAAGTTCTGTGTAGAAACTTGAATTCACCGATAAACCTAGATGGTATGAACTAGACTTTATTATGGTGGATTCTAGGGATGTAAAACCCCGTTGAATTAGTTCACTGGCTAAAGATTCGAGGCGTTCAGAGACTAACCAGTGTGTATTTATTACCGGAGTAGGTGGTTGACATTCTGTGCCTGCAACGTGCCTCGGGAGGCCAGACTAGCCCCTGAGGAAGTCTTGTTCCCTACAGAGCTCTAAGCCTAAAACCTCACTCGTCCCTGGAGAGGAGGGGCAGCTCCCAGCCCCAGGAACCGCCTCTCTCCCGAGCTCTAGAAGGAGTCGGTGAGGGAGGCCCGGGCACCCTCTTTCCTCCCCCGCGGGACTCGGGTCAGCCCTGAGCGTGGGGCGCTCGCTGGGGGGGGGGGGGAGAGCGGGGGCCTGCGGCGACTCATCTGCGGCTCCTCCCTAAGCTGACGCTCCCCACGAGCAGCGCCGGGGGGGGGGGGGGATGGACTCAGTGTCCCGCCACCGCCTCCCTCACCTTGCTCTGCCAGGCGGGGCCCGGGCTGGTCTCGGCGACTCCTACGGGATCCATCTGCGCACCCAGAGAGCGGGGCGGCGCGCGGGGGGGAGGAGACGAAAGCGGCAGAGAACAGAGCCACAGACCCGAGCAGCGTCAGACCCGCAATGAAACCAGGACTTCCGGCTTCTCTCCGCTCCCCCCCCCCCCGCCGTGACCTTTAGCTCTGGCCTCCCATTGGTCGGGGGAAGTACTTCCGTTGTTCTGAAACGCCTCCTGACGGTGATGTCATTGCTTTCCCCGCTCGAGTCCCTGACGTTCCATTTGCCACTGCCATGCTGCGTGGTCTTTTCTGTGCCCCCTCGCGCCTTCCCCCACCCCAGAGCCTGCCGTGGCGCTGCAACCCCGGCAAGCTCTGGCGCCAGCTGCTCCGCGCAGCGGGGAGGGCGGCAAAAGGGTGGAGCACTCGGAGAGAAGCAGACAGCCTGGGCACAAAACCTCTGCCCACCACTAGCACAGCTGGGAAAGGAGTCAGAGCTGCCTCAGAAACAATGAACCGGCCTGTGGCACTGTAAAGACTAACAGGTTTATTTGGGCATGAGCTTTCATGGATACAAAACACTTCATCAGGTGCACATCTGATAAGGTGTTTTTTTCCCACTAAAGCTTATGCCCAAATAAATCTGTTAGTCTTTTTAAGGAAACGTCTGCTCTGCACGCTACTCCGTGTCTACACAAGCTGCCTGTTATTTACAAAATTTTTAGAAATAACAGGCATGCTATTTTGGTATCCTGGTAACCCTGGGTTAAGAGATGTCTCAAAATAGCATGTTATTTCAAAATTTGGCACTGTGTAGATGCGCCATTTTTCAAAATAAGCTATTTTGAAATACATTCAAAATAAGATGCAATTTACGTAGCGCAAATTGCATATCTTATTTCAAGTTTAGGGTGCTGTGCAGACACACTCTAAGGTGTGACAGGACTTCTTGCTTTTGCAGATACCGACAAACACAGCTACCCCTATGGAAGATGCTTCAGCTATTATTCAGGACAACTAAACGCCCTAAAACTGGACAGACACACTCCTCCCTGCTGTGTTCTCTTGTCCCTATTCATCTTCTCTCAAAACACTATTCTCATCACCAGGTGGAAGACTAAAATGCAGCATTGCAAATAGCCAAATTTCAAAAATCATGAGTCAGGTCTCTAAAGATTATGAGATTGGCTCAAAATTAATAAAGTTTTTTTAAATAATGCATTTGGGTTATTTTTGTCTTCCAATTTCTGAGTCTTCTGTGTGCAGTCAATCGTGTTTAGGCTTTCTTCACAACTCTTGAGGGCTAGAAACAATTTTTTTAATGCAAGCTGAGATTCTTATTAAATCACTCATCTCTAGGATCCAAATCCATAAAGGAATATAGGCTCCTACCTTCCAGTATTTCCATCAGAGTTAGGAGTCTGAATACCTTTGAGAATCTGAACCTAGGAGCTGAGACACTGAGAAAAACACTTAGGCTACGTCTACACTGGCCCCTTCTTCGGAAGAGGCATGCTAATTTAGAACTTTGGAATAGGGAAATCCGTGGGGGATTTAAATAAACATGGCCACCGCTTTTTTCTGGCTTGGGGAAAAGCCGGAAAAGAGCGTCCAGACTGGCGCGATCCTCCGGAATAAAGCCCTATTCCGGAGGATCTCTTATTCCTACTTTCAAGTAGGAATAAGAGTACTTGAAAGTACTTGAAAGTAGGAATAAGAGATCCTCCAGAATAGGGCTTTATTCCGGAGGATCGCGCCAGTCTGGATGCTCTTTTCCGGCTTTTCCCCAAGCCGGAAAAAAAGCGGCGGACATGTTTATTTAAATCCCGCGGGGGATATTTAAATCCCCCGTGGATTTCCCTATTCCAAAGTTCTAAATTAGCATGCCTCTTCCGAAGAAGGGGCCAGTGTAGACGTAGCCTTAATATCTCAAGAGTCTGCAATACTGGGAAACAGAACCTAGTGCTATAGAACCTCTGACACAAAGCTCACTGGTAAGAGGGGTGAAGCAAAATACAGGACTATGTAGCACTTTAAAGACTAACAAGATGGTTTATTAGATGATGAGCTTTCATGGGCCAGACCCACTTCCTCAGATCAAATAATGGAAGAAAATAGTCACAACCATATATACCAAAGGATACAATTAAAAAAAAAGAACACATATGAAAAGGACAAATCAAATTTAGAACAGAAGGGGCATGGAGGGGAAGGGGAGGTAAATGTCTGTGAGCTAATGATATTAGAGGTGATAATTGGGGAAGCTATCTTTATAATAGGTAAGATAACTAGAGTCTTTGTTAAGACCCCCACGTAAAGTGTCGAATTTTAGCTTGAATAATAGTTCAGAGGATTCCCTTTCAAGTACAGTTTTAAAAGGCTTTTGAAGCAGGATGCAGGTAATTAAGTTGTTGAGACAATGTCCTTTCTGGTTGAAATGGCAAGAAACTGTTTTTCTTTGTGATCCTGTCTAATATCTGTTTTGTGGGCATTGATCCTTTGGCGAAGTGTCTGAGACGTTTGTCCAATCTACATAGCAGACGGACACTTTCGGCACATGATAGCATAAATGATGTGAAATACATTTTGCACATCAGACCTACATCCAATGAAATGAACATATAAAAGTAACTTGGGAAAACAGATAACAATATGCTTATAAAAGTACACAAGAGGAGAGTGTTGCTAATAAGCAAGAATAGATAATGCCAGCTTTCTAACTAAACAAAATGAAAATGACCTAAAGAAGAAAAACAGATCCCACCAAAAAAATAAAAATAGCGTACTTCTCCCTAACCCCAGAAATCAAACCCAGAAACCATAAATTCAAAATTATAATTTGGTAGATGTAATGTCCATAGGTGGAATTGAACTGGGATCTCTGGAGTTTAATGCATGAGCCTGTATCAGCATGAGCTAAACGGCAGCTGCTGCTTAGCTAATGTCTAGAGGAAGCTCATTACTCTCTCTGCCTAGATCTACCCTATACCAGGCAGGTCAACTTAAAGTACATCATCAGCTTACCTTAAACCAAGCCGCAGCAGCATCTACATATGCTCCTGTCAGCTTCCCTTACTCCTTGCAGAATGAGGAGTACCAGATGCTGCTGGGAATTGTCCTTAGTGTTTGATTTGGAGGTCTACACTAGACCTGCTAAATCGAATGCTCAAAGATCGACCTCTGGAGGGTCGATCTTCTCCATAGTGTAGACATGTCTTCTAAGTGGTCTCAGTGCCACTAGATGTGACAGTACACCATACACAGTAGGTGTGTGGTTATATAGACACAGAAGGAAAATATTTAATGAAAACTACTTTTCTTCGGGGAGTAGTTATCAGTCAAAAGGAATTGATTCTTAGGTACACGGTGACAACTTTATGCCACTGTGAAAACACAAAACTGCTCTAAAGCCAGCTTACTCAGCCTTTGACAGTTTTCCCCAGCCTTTGACAGTTTTCCTCTGGCAGCATAGAGCCACAAGAGTGGCTCCTACACAATTTCCTTTCCAGTTGCAGGCATAGTTGAGAGGTCCCTATGTCTCACTGATCACATGATGTAAGAATGGCTGTAAGAGTAATGCTACAGTAGCTTTTCTGGTTGCTGTTATTTATATTGGCACTATACTATATGAAATTTACTCCAAAAGAGCTTGCATCTGTTCAAGGTTCTCAAATTCTCACGTAGTTAATTTCCATTGAATATGCTTATGTCAGTCATCACCTATATCACGTGCACTAGTATGAAGTAATAATACACACACTCACCAAAGTAAACAGTGCTAGAGTGAAACGCTAGTTGCCCTTTTGCTACTCTTGTACCTCTTTCCTCTTCCTATGCCATGATCATGTTTGGAGAGTTACTGATAAGTAAATGTTTCAGCTACAGTTTTCTACTGAGCAACGGGTCAAAGGAATAGAGAATTAATGCAATACAGCCTCTTCCCGACTTACGAACCAGTTATGGACCAAGCAATTGGTCGTAACTCAGTTTGTTCGTAAGTTGGACCGCATAGAGTTACACGCGACCGCGCTGTTTGTAAGTGCGGATCATGTTTATAACTCGGGGGTCGCCATTTACGACAGCTTCAGTCATAACCACGAACAGGTCATAAGTTGACCGTTGGCAACTCGGGGACCGCCTGTATTCTATTGTGCTGGAAAAATCACTAATGTGCCATAAGTGTATACAATTCTTGCAGCAATGAAAGGGTTAAATAAGATTGCCTAATTAATTAGCTATGACATAAATACAGCCAGTCGCTGAGTTATGAATGAGTTACGGACCAGACACTTGGCCGTAACTCGAAATGTTCATAAGTCAAACCTTATTAATTTACATTGCAACCATGCTGTTCGTACGCATGGATCGCGTTCATAACTTGGGGACCGCCTTCATGACTGCTTAATGGGAGGTTTGGTCGTAAATGCGAATGGTCGCAAATTGACCGTTCGTAAATCGGGGACCAGCTGTAATACATTGTTCCCCAAGTTGTTAGTCTGTTTATAGTTCACTTTCTCAAAGAGTAATACAATTACTCTTATGCATAAGGGTTTTGAAGATTGAAACTTCACAAAATATTGCAGAAAGCAGAAAAAAATACAGAATTCACATTACATTAGATAAAATACATCATTATATCAGCAATCAAATATATCATAGATTCACAGAATATTAGAACTGGAAGGAACCTTGAGAAATCATCAAACCCAGTCCCCTAGACTCATGGCAGGACCAAGCACTATCTAGATCAGGACTACTCAACATGCGGCCCTTGGGCCACATGCTGCCTGTGGCCCATTTGTTTGTGGCCTGCGGCTGGGAGCTAAAACAAAAAAGTAGTCAATAGAATGGTCTTCTGTTGATATGCATTTTAGTAGTTAAATTCCTGGGCTGTCATTGCTCATTAAAAGTACTGACATATGGGTGGAAATCGGGTAAAGATCGCATTTTATTAATATCAGCACAACTGACTTAAATAGGGCCTGTGTGTTATGTAGACTTGACTTAATTTTTGTATTTATGCCCGACAGTGGGAAAGAATCTATTTGCATATATTTGCATTTATATTTGCATGTATATACAACCACACTTAAGTTGCAGCCCTCGGCATGTGCTGTGAGTATCATTGTGGTCCTTGGGTTTTCCAGTGTTGACTATCCCTGATCTAGATCTTCCCTGACAGATGTTTATCTAACTTGCTCTGAAATATCTCCAATGATGAGGAGTCCACAACCTCCCTATGCAATGTATTCCAGTACTTAACCAGCCTGAAAGGATGTTTTTCCTAATGTCCAATCTAAACATCCCTTGCTGCAATTTAAACCCATCACTTCTTGTCCTATCTCCTAACAAGAGGTTAAGAGGAATAATTTTTCTCCGTCCTCCTTACAGCACTTTTATATATATTTATATATTTTAATTATTTGCTCAGTATGCTGTTTCATAGGTATCGGTGCAACATTATCTTAATTTTTGTTGATGCATTAAAAGTCATTCATGTTGAACAGATTGCATAATAAAAAGGGTGCTTTGTCTTTGGTAAACAGATTTGACCTTCTTAAAACTGTATTTTGACATCTTTAAATCAATATTCCCATATGTCATACAATGGATCTGAGGTGTAATCTAGCTAGGCATCTCTCATGTATCTGTCACTGTGGCATACAGGTGTCCATATCTAGGTTATATTTACTATTCCTGTGATTGCACTATTGTGTTTGTCCTATGCCATCTAAACATATTTGTAACAAAAGAGTGACCACTAATCATGGCAAGGTGGGACAGATCTTTTATTGATTTTTTACTCAACTAAAGTTTTTACAAAGCACCATTCACTGTAATAGGAGGAGGCGTGCTGTAAAAATCTAGGTGTTTACAGTGTTCTTGTATTTCATCATCCTTCCACCCGTCCTTTCCTGGACGGCTTACTCAATAAACAAGTTAAGCCAGTGAAAGAAAGTTAAGCAATGAAGACTACAGTACAGCTTTGCAACTGAGCTTTGATTACATTTCCCAGACGGCTAAAGGAACACACAGGGACATTTCAGTTGAGTATGTTGGGCATTTGTTTAGAAATATTCTGCTATAAACTGATTTTAACTTGGTTGTGAATTTGTGTAATGCTTTCATTGATTTGTCTAAAATTAGACACAGATATAATCAGTTTAGTTCTTTTTTTCAGCTTGTCTGTTGTCAACATAAATGGGTGATTTTGTTCTTGTTTTCTTCAAGGTGATATGCAAATGAAAATTTCAAAAATGGTATTGTGCACTTTTACTACTGCTTTATAATGTAAGATGCTCTGAAAGGTTTTTGGTTTTGCTTTGCTTTTTTAAAAGAAAAAATTGTAATTTTTAACAGACACATAATCTCTTGACATTACTATTTTTACTGGAAAATAGAGACTCATAGAACTGGAGAGGGAACTTTTGCAACCCTCAGTTGTAGATGTGAGTGTGTTTGAATATTTCCTCAGCTGTTTGCCAATTATTTGAGTTAAATACATATTAAGAAAAACTTTTCTTGAAATAGAGAATTTACAGAACAGTCCGATTAAATATCACCTCCCAGTTGCTAAGATTTCATTTTTTTCTTGTGAGATCAATCTCACTAATTCTGCAGTTATCCAGAAAGTCTTCCAGAAAAAAAAAAGAGTAGACAAATAAGTGAATTTCTAATGTCCCCCCTCCAACCCGTTCCCCCGAAAAAACAGTATTTAAAAATATCATATTCAACCTTTTAAGCAAACTTTTCCTTCCACACTTTGTAAGTGACCTTTTAGTTATTTTCAGAGAAAATACAGCACATGTCTAAGTTAAAATTTAGTGGTTAAATTTAGGATTGGTAACTTTCATTCAATATTGTAGTCAATGCTATTTGTTATCTTGTCAGAATTTGGGAATAAGGTAAAATTCTGTCTATGAGTTGCATGATGGGTTTCGGTTCTGTGTTCTCTCCACATATACAGAATTGCCATGCGTGTCAATGAAAGTTATGCAAACACAGGAAAAGAAAAATATGGAAGTCAAAGAATATCATAAGAATGTAAGGGGATATGGATATGTGGATTTTAAGCAGTCTAGTTATGTGAGTATAAGTCCCCATGTAGACACTTTTATTCCAAAACTTAAAAAAACAACGAATAGCCTAGCAGCACCTTAAAGACTAACAAAACATGTAGCTGGTATCATGAGCTTTCATGGGTACAATCCACTTCTTCAGATGACTGGGTTGTACCCAGAAGTGGGTTGTACCCACAAAAGCTCATGATACCATCTACATCAGGGCTACTCAACTTTGGAAGCCTTGGGGCCACAACTTAAGTGTGGTTGTATATACATGCAAATATTTATGCAAATAGCTTCTTTCACACTGATGGGCATGAATACAAAGATTAAGGCAAGACTACACAACACACAGGCCCCATTTAAGTTAGTTCTGCTTATATTAATAAAATGCAATCTTTACCTGATTTTCACCCATATGACAGCACTTTTAATGAGCAATGACAGTCTAGGAATTTAACTACTAAAACACATATCAACAAAATACCATTATATTGACTCACCGCTGTGGAACATGTCCCAGTGGAGGCCATGTTCAAAGGATCCCATCCACTGGCCGTGTGTTGAGCTCCGTATAAACCCAAACTGCACTGTGGGCTGCAAACAAACGGGCTGCGGGCTGCATGTTGAGTAGCCCTGATCTACATGTTTTATTAGTCTTTAAGATGCTGCTAGACAATTCATTGTTTTTTTAAGTTTTTCCAGTTATAGACTAACTTGGCTACCCCTCTGAAACTCTTATTTCAGTATGAGTGTCTTTTCCCAATTTATGAGAAACAGGAAAAAGTAACTCTTATTCTGGAATAGTGATAGAAATGTAGCCATGTTAGTCTGGTGTAGCTGAAACAAAAAACAGGACTATGTAGCACTTTAAAGACTAACAAGATGGTTTATTAGGTGATGAGATTTCGTCGGCCAGACCCACTTCCTCAGATCAAATAGTGGAAGAAAATTGTCACAACCATATATACCAAAGGAAATAATTAAAAAAATGAACACATATGAAAAGGACAAATCAAATTTCAGAACAGAAGGGGCATGGGGAGGAGGTAAATGTCTGTGAGCTAATGATATTAGAGGTGATAATTGGGGAAGCTATCTTTGTAATGGGTAAGATAATTAGAGTCTTTATTCAAACTTAAGTGTAAAGAGTAGAATTTAAGCATGAATGACAGTTCAGAGGATTCTCTTTCAAGTGTAGTCTTAAAAGGCCTTTGAAGCAGGATGCAGGTAATTAAGTTGTTGAGACAATGTCCTTTCTGGTTGAAATGGCAAGAAACTGTTTTTCTTTGTGATCCTGTCTAATATCTGTTTTGTGGGCATTGATCCTTTGGCGAAGTGTCTGAGACGTTTGTCCAATGTACATAGCAGACGGACACTTTCGGCACATGATAGTATAAATTATATTTCTGGATGCGCAGGAATATGTGTTCTTGATCTTATAACTCACTTGGTTAGGTCCAATGACAGTATCAGCAGAGTGAATATGTGGACAAAGCTGGCAACAGGATTTGTTGCAAGGGAAGGTACCAGGGTTGGTATTAGTGTGGTATGTCCTGTGGTTGTTGGTAAGAATCATCTTAAGGTTAGGTGGTTGTCTATAGGAGACGATGGGTCTGTCTCCCAGAGCCTCTCGGAGTTTAGTATTCTGTTCCAGTATAGGCTGTAGTTTATTGATAATGTGTTGGACAGGTTTAAGTTGGGGGCTGTAGGTGATGACAAGTGGTGTTCTATTGTTGGTTTTCTTGGGTCTGTCTTGAAGTAGTTGGTTTCTAGGTATTCATCTGGCTCTTTCCATTTGCTTTTTTATTTCTCCAGGTGGGTAGTTGAGGTTTATAAATGCTTGGTAGAGATCCTGAAGTTTCTGGTCTCTGTCAGTGGGATTAGAGCAGATGCGGTTGTATTGAAGGGCTTGGCTATAGATGATGGATCGTATGGTGTGCTCTGGATGGGAGCTGGAAGCATGTAGGTAACTGTATGAGTCAGTGGGTTTTCTGTAGAGAGTGGTGTCTAATTTTCCATTGCTGATTTGTACTGTGGTGTCCAGGAAATGGCTCTCTCATGTAGAATGGTCCAGGCTGAGATTGATGGTGGGGTAGAGGTTGTTAAAATCTCTGTGGAATGTCTCCAGTGTTTCTTGGCCATGCGTCCAGATCATAAAGATGTAATCGATGTAGCATAAGTAGAGAAGGGGTAAAAGAGGACGGGAGTTGAGTAAACGTTGTTCTAGGTCAGCCATAAAGATATTAGCATACTGCGGGGCCATGCGTGTACCCATGGCTGTGCCGCTGATCTGGAGGTATAAGTTGTTCTCAAACTGGAAATAATTGTGGGTGAGAACAAAGTTATATAGGTCTGCTATCAGATTGGCAGTGGTGTCCTCTAGGATAGTGTTTCTAATTGCTTGTAATCTGTCTTCATGTGGGATGTTGGTGTATAGAGCTTCTACATCCATGGTGGCAAGGATGGTGTTATTGGGGAGGTTATCGATGTTTTGTAGTTTCCTTAGGAAGTCGGTAGTATCTCAGAGATAACTGGGGGTGTTGGTTGCGTAGGGTTTGAGAAGAGAGTCTACATAGCTTCCCCAATTATCATTTCTAATATCATTAGCTCACAGACATTTACCTCTCCCCCCCCATCCTCCTTCTGTTCTGAAATCTGATTTGTCCTTTTCATATGTGTTCATTTTTTTAATTGTATCCTTTGGTATATATGGTTGTGACAATTTTCTTCCACTATTTGATCTGGCCCACGAAAGCTCATCACCTAATAAACCATCTTGTTAGTCTTTAAAGTGCTACATGGTCCTGTTTTATGTTTCAGCTACACCAGACTAACACGGCTACATTTCTATGCCTATAAGTAGTCAGTTCAACGTCCCCTTGATGCCATTTAATTGTCTCTTCCCTGTCTCCTAAACTCTTATGACACTGAACCCAGTCCTATGACTGAAACTGTGGTATGTTGGTTATGAGGAGATAGGTAAAGAGTGAATGAAATATTGCAGCTAGGGAATAGGAGAAGGAAACGGACAAAATGCACCAAGATTATAATCAAATGGGAGATATCCTGTGCCTAATTCTGGTTTCTCTTGTACCAAGTTTACATTAGGGTAACCACAGGATATCTCCCATTTCACTCACAACAGTGAAATTAATTTTGATTTATATTGATCTAAGTGAGATCAGAAGCAAGTACATATATTTTTAGGAGGCTCAAGCTATCACCAAAAAGCACAAAAAAAATCACCCTTCTTTAGCACATATGTGTGGGTTTCACAGCATTCAACATTGGAGAATATGAACAGTAACATCACAAGTGAAATGCTCCACAAATGTAAAATGGTACATCTACATTGATGTCAGTGCAGCTTTGCCAGTTTACAGTTTCAGCGTAGACTTTGGCATTTCAGCCTGTTCTGGGTGTGGGGCGATCCCCATCAACTTTAAGTTTCCTGTGGTGGCAGGTTTGCCAACAATGTCTGAAACATCCCTGATCAAGAACAAATGAAACACTAAGGCTACGTCTACACTGGCCCCTTTTCCGGAAGGGGCATGTAAATTTCACTAGTCGTCGTAGGGAAATCCGCGGGGGATTTAAATATCCCCCGCGGCATTTAAATAAAAATGTCCGCCGCTTTTTTCTGGCTTTTAAAAAAGCCGGAAAAGAGCGTCTAGATTGGCCCCGATCCTCCGGAAAAAGTGCCCTTTTCCGGAGGCTCTTATTCCTACTTCAAAGTAAGAATAAGAGCCTCCGGAAAAGGGCACTTTTTCCGGAGGATCGGGGCCAGTCTAGACGTTCTTTTCCGGCTTTTTTAAAAGCCGGAAAAAAGCGGCGGACATTTTTATTTAAATGCCGCGGGGGATATTTAAATCCCCCGCGGATTTCCCTACGACGACTAGTGAAATTTACATGCCCCTTCCGGAAAAGGGGCCAGTGTAGACGTAGCCTAAGGGTACATCTACACAGCAACATTATTTTGAAATAACTAGCGTTATTTCAAAATAACTTAGTCTGTGTCTATTTGCAGCAGGCAGTTATTTTGAAATAATGTCGAAATACTGTCACACTGGAGGACTTCTTACTCCAACTCCTGTAATCCTCATTATATGAGGAATAAGGGAAGTTGGAGGAAGAGTGCTCTATTTCAAAATAAGTGCTATGTAGATACTCCCAATTTCAATTTCAAAATAAGCAACACAATCAACATAGCTCAATTTGCGTAGCTTATTTCGAGCAGACATACCCTAAATGTTGTTTTGCAACAAGGTGGTTTTAGTTATGGAAAATGACTGGTGAGAGATATATGAAAAATTGCCATGTATATAGCCTTATTTATTAAAAATAAAACAACACCAAAATGAAGGAATTCACATTTGTTGGTTTGTTTATTCCCTTTTCTCCCCTGTGTTCCCCTACAGGCTGTAATGATGGTCTCTGTGCAATTTCTGCTGCTCTTTGGATATGTCCTTTCAATGCCTGACTGCCCCCAAAAGTGTTTATGTACCCCCTTTCTAACGGATTGCCGCGGAGCCAGTTTACATGAAGTTCCACATGGCATCACTCCAAAAACAGAAACATTGATCTTGAGTGACAACCATTTAACCCTCATTTCTCCAGGAGTGCTTCAGCACCTTTTCAATCTCACATTCCTTGGTATAGCCAACAACAAGCTGTCACTTCAGAATGACTCTTTCGACGATATCAGCAAGAGCATCCTCTCCCTGGATCTCTCTGGGAATAATTTAATGGATCTACCATCAAACTTGTTCAGGAACACAAAGAAACTGGTTTGGTTAAACTTAGCTGAAAACGGTTTGAGTCTTCTGGACAGTACAGTTTTCAGTTCCCTAGGAAAACTCACCTATTTGGATCTCTCTAATAACAGACTGAAGATGCTTACACCAATGTTTGTGGGGCTTTCCCAGCTTGATACCTTAATGCTGGCTGGTAACCATCTCTCCACCATACCACAGGGAGTTTTTGATCCCATCCCTAACCTTAAAATCCTTGTTCTATCCCACAATGAAATAAGCCATTTGCCTGAGGGTTTGTTTGATAACCTAAAGAGTCTTAATGACTTGCTGCTAGATTATAATAATTTTACCGAGATACCACATGCTATATTCACAACCCTCCACAACCTAGAACATTTTTCCATTTCTAAAAACAGAATCCAAAATATTCCACCTCTCTTGTTTGCTAGCAGGTTTACCTTGAGGAAACTTGATCTGTCTAGTAATTTACTATCAGAGCTACCTTCTGACTTCCTTTCAGGTCTGGAGAAGCTGGAAGTTCTTAATTTATCTGCAAATTGTATTGGAAATGTTCCCAAAAATCTATTCATAAATAACACTAGGCTAGAGTTTCTGCATTTGGACAAAATTTGTCTCCAGACTCTACCTATTTTTTTAGGCCTTCAAAATCTGATTGAGTTAACTGTATGCTGTAATGGATTAAAATTTTTACCAAAAGCATTCACTAACAATATGGTTAATTTGGAACTACTAGATCTCGCCAAGAACAATATCAGTCAAATAGAGGACGATGCATTTAAGATGAACCCTAATATCACAAAAGTAATTTTGACTGGGAATCCAGTTTGCACAACTGAACGATTTATGCATTACTCTTTTAAAGGACTAGACTGTAGCAATAAAAATTAAAGGATTATACTGTAGAAGGATAATTTTTATCAAGAGCTGTACTTCTGCTACTTTCAATAAAAGTCTAACATACATATTGCAAGAAGTGTGATTATTTCTGAACTCTAAAGGACCATCCTAAAACAGTACAAGTATTCTAAGACGCTATGTACCTAATTTATGACACAGTGCCTTTGATCACTCCAACTAAGAAGATGGATGCCTTAGTTAGCAGGGTATCATTTACCTCCACAGAGGGGCACAGGTGTTTAAACCCCAGACAAAATACATGAGTCTTACTTTGAGTTTCTATGAAGCTATACAAATCAAAGCAGTTGGTGTTTAGCTTTTAGCACAGGGGTTAGAGCACTCAGCTGGCATGGGGAAAATCCAGGTTCAATTCCCTCCTTTGCCATATGGGGAGCAAGGGCTCTAATAATCAAATTATAGAAGGTCTCCTTCAGTCTCTCATGTTGAAGCTAACTAAAGAGTAGTGGGTTCAGGAGCGCTTAACCCTGGATCTCCTATCTCAGTGGCATAAACACTGGGCTATGAAGTTATTTGGAGTTGTGTTCATGCTCTTTGCCTGACCCTATGAGTGTTCCACTGTGGAAAAATACTTAAATAGACATTGGGATAGAAAGTGAGTGCATGAGAGAAAATGACTCTGATCTGAGGTAGGGCACTCACTTGGAACAGGAGAGACTTGGGTCTGCACCCTTTTCAATCATGCTTTCATTATTTAGCCACAGTGGAACTGCTTTATTAGGAGAGATTGAGATTACCCCATATCAGAGTATCCTAGCTCTGTGGATAGAGTAGGCCCTCTCAGAGGTGGAGAGACACCTGTTTGAATCTTCTCTCACCCCCTGACAAGAGAGAAGAGTTAAAATTAGACCTGGTACAAACTAGGCAAGTGTTTTAACCATAGGGGTCAGAGCATATCCAGTATGTGATTCTTGCATTTGGGGAGCAGAGCCCTTCCTAGGCATAACACAGAATACACAGCTATGTAGGGCCGCATCTGTGGCAAGAATCGGCGGTCAGCCACCACTGATCAGCTATTTCCCTTTCTGGCAGAAGGGGAAACTGTCATTCATCTCCAGCTGGATGTATTGCTGCCCCTTGCTCCGTCTCCACAGCTCGAGTAGTGCTGTTGCCACCTGGGTCTGTATCTCTCACTTGCTCCTCTGTCAGCCTCCCTGCCCTGCTCTTACCCCCTGTAGCCCTGGATCTCCTCCCCACAGCTCCTGCCCCTGTGGTCCCACAGCCCTTAAGCACAGACTCCCTGTGGCATGGTCACCCCCACATAGGGGGTGTGCAGGTGCTCAAGCTGCACAGGGCATCATGTGAGGACAGCCCTGTTGGGGAGTGAGTGCTGGAGGCTCCCTAGAAAAGGAGATATCCTGGAAAAACTCCACCATGTTCAAAGAACGTGTTTGCTATTCTGCTTTTTTTTTGTGGAAGAGCAAACGCCTTTTTTCGGGGAGCCCTGTATACCTTGTTCTACCAGGGATGAGAGCTCCGCGGAAAGAGGAGGCTTTTCTGCCATTTGGTCCTATCTAGACTGGGCCAAATAATAGAAAAGCCTCTTACGCAAAAGCAAATGGAAAAAGCTACACAATTTGTGTAGCTTTTTCCAGAAAAACCTATAGGCTATGTCTACACTTGCGGCTTCTGCGCGAGTAATATGCAAATGAGGCTAAGCATGGAATATCGCTGAGCCTCATTTGCATACCTAATGAGCCACCATTTTTTTCAGAAGGGAGTCTTGCTCAAGAAGGAGCGTCTACACTGCCCCTTCTTGTGCAAGTAAAACCCTCTTGCGCAATGCCGTTCTTCCTGAAAAGTAATAGGTGTAACGGCATTGCGCAAGAGGGTTTTTCCTGCACAAGAAGGGGTAGTGTAGATGCTCCTTCTTGTGCAAGAGCCTCTTCTGAAAAAAATGGTGGCTCATTAGGTATGCAAATGAGTCTCGGCAATATTCCACGCTTAGCCTCATTTGCATAT
Organism: Pelodiscus sinensis; assembly: GCF_052426305.1. Taxonomy (NCBI): domain Eukaryota; kingdom Metazoa; phylum Chordata; order Testudines; family Trionychidae; genus Pelodiscus; species Pelodiscus sinensis. Next base: position 79,730,875 of record NC_143053.1, read on the forward strand.
TACTTGCACAAGAAGCCGCGAGTGTAGACATAGCCATAGTGTAGACCCAGCCTTGGGGCGGAGCATGGACAGGGCCTCAGGGATTTGGGTGTCAGTACTTCAAAGGCAGTAGGCCGGTTTGATTCCAAAGAGAGACATGCCCATTTCTTGGCCCATTTGGGTAGGCTTAGCCTCTTCAAGTATCTTATACCTGCTGCCCATTGGCTAAGTGTTATAAGGTGGCTTTCTGTTCCTCCTTCTTAAGCCTTTTTGTATGGAGAGAGGTGGGCACCTAATTAATTCACACCAGAAACTGCTTTGAGGCTATGATGCTCAAAACCCCTGTATTCACACCCAACACACTGCTGTAATAATTGTTGTGCAAAATATACTTTAGGCAATATCTTTTTAAAAACAATAATTCACTGCTCATTAATGTTCTTGCATGATATATGCACGTTGTGTAGTAAGAGGTACTGATATAGGCCTAAATTCCCTCAGAACTGTGCAGCAGCAGCAGCGGCCAGGAGCCCCAAGGCCCTTTTTAAATCACTGGACTCCAGAGTACCTGCCCCCATTGCTCCTTCCCCAATCAGCAGGCCTGATAAAGATGAATCAAGATGTAACCAAAGCAAACGGAAGCCCCATTTGCAGAGAACAGCATGAGATCATCCTACCTCTTGAGGCAAAGTCATCGAACTTTAGAAGAGATAAGCAAAGGGACAGAAGCCATCTTTGGCATTCATCGTTAAACAGACACAAATGGACAGAGATCTTCCAACTAGAGAAAGATGGGTGTTTCTACCAAGGGAAAGGGAGGTTGAAGTCCCTGGGATTTGAATATAGTAGAGAATCCTGCTGAGGCAAAGATCTTTCATGTAGACAGACAAGGCAAACTATTGCCTTGTATTTCTGTGGAAGGTTTTGACTGAAGGAAAGTCAGTCATGGCTGGGAAGAGGGAAGATTAGTAGGGGTATGTCTACACAGCAAAGTTATTTCGAAATAACTGTCCTAGCGTCTACACAGCCATTCCGTTATTTCAAAATTAAATTGAAATAGCGGAGGGCTTATTTTGAAATTGGTAAACCTCATTCCACGAGGAATAACACCAATTTTGAAATTGCTATTTCAAAATAAGTGCTGTGTAGACACTTATTTCGAAATAGGGGGCCTCCAGCCTTACCTGCTGGCCACACTGGCCTCAACCAAGAATACTCCTCTCCCTCCCTCCCACCTCCCCAGAGCCCTTAACGGGGTAGACTCTGGCCACAGTGCCTGTGCCAGCTCCAAGCCTGCCAGCCCAGAGCCAATAGTCACTGCCCCTGAACCAGTGGCCCCAAAACATGAGACAGCAAGCCACTGGCAGCCAGCCCTCCACTGCTCCCCAGGAGAAGTCTGCCAGCTCCCAGGAGTCTGCCAGGGTCCGGAGAACACAGGCGCCTTCCTGATCCAGGGTAGAGATCATGGACCTTATTCAGGTTTAGGGGGGATGTCCCCAATGTCCATGATCTCTGCCCTAGCTATTTTGAAATAACTATTTTGAAATTAGATATTTTGAAATAACGCTGTAGTGTAGACATACCCTGGGAGAAATCAACTTGAACAAAACCTTTACCTTTCTAGAAAATATTTTAGACTTTTAGATGCATTTTTTCACTTTTTTTTTGCTTATCTCTACTTTTATTTCTTTTACTTGGCATCACTTAACCCACATTCTATTGTAAATATATTTGCTTTATTTTTTACTATAATTCAATTCAGGGCAGTGGTTAAAGAGAAAGGTGTGTATATAACCCCCAGTTAATTAATAAGGTATGATGTACTTGCATGTCTTTAAAGGAACAAACAATCCTTATTATTTCACTGAACCATCCAGGAGTGGGCTGGAGCACATGGCTTTGGGAAATCTGAGGACTGGGAATGTGTGGGGTCACTTTGCAGATTGTAACTAGAAAGTCAGAGTGGAGCTATGGGGCTGTAAATAGGCATCTGGGGTCAGAGGTGTTGAACGAGGGCTATCTAGTATACAGACAGACACTTAGGCTACGTCTACACTGCACAGTTATTTTGGAATACTTATTTCAGAATAGTTATTCCAAAATAGCTTATTTCGAAATAGCATGTTTATACTGCAGAGAAGCCTCAAAATTAGTAGGAGACAGGTTTCCCTAATGTCGATGTGCTATCTCGATTTAGAGCCCCAGGAGGAATAACTTAAAATGGCCCTGGTAAGGGGCTATTTTGAAATAGCAGAAGTGGAGCATCTACACACTCCTTGTTTCAAAATAGCTGTTTTGGAATAGACCTTATTCTTCATAGAATGAGGTTTACAGAAGTCGGAATAAGCCATCCATTATTTTGAAATTATTTCAAAATAACAGAATTGCTGTGTAGACACTCACATAGTTATTTCAGAATAACAACCATTATTCCAAAGTAACTTTGCTGTGTGGACACACCCCAATTAGAGTGTGACCTGCATGCTTATGAGCTGGCTGTAAGTATTCCAGGCAGAAAGCTACAGCAGCAAAGCACTGTATGGCACACAGTGTTGCAGGGCAAGTGATGACACAAACCTTCACTGCTCAGGATTGCAGCTCAAGCCCAATGACAGATACCTAAGCTATCTAACTTCAGGAAACAGGTTCCCATTTGTTGATCACCAAGCAGAAGTAGGCACCTTGCCGCAGCTGGGATTTAGGTACCTATATCTGTGAGAGGGACAGGGCTTAGGATATACCTATGTCATTGGCATCTCCCATTGGTTAGCTTAGACAGCTCCCCACCTAGCATCCTGGGTTTTGAGGATCATATTATATAGCATTTCTCTTTCCTCATTCATTATCTAAGGAGCGTAGATCCATAAAGCAACTGTTGTGAATGACAGTGTTATCACTGTGATTTCTAGGAGTCTAAAAGTTAGGTCTTGTGATGCTGAGCTTTACAGTGCCTAACTCCCTTAGTGGATCAAAGCTCGTGAGTCCAACTAACTCTACCAGGCTCAGAGAGGGCTGTTAAAATTTCCAAAGCTACCTAACAGCTTTTCTATATGTTAAAAAAACATCATTTTTTAAAGTCCTGATATCATGGATTCTATCAGGGCTAGAAATGAATACTGTGTAGCCTGTTTTGAATTTGGGCATCTTCATTTCACAGTAGGATCATGCTGCCATTTCAGGCTCATTTAGGCCATAACATATAGAACTCCCCGATTATTTTGTACAATTCCAAATTTTGGGGGATGAAAAGGAAGAAACAACCTATGGCAGGCTTATTGATCTGTTTTGCTTTAAAAAGCTGTTTGAAGCCACTCAGACGTTTGGGAGGGCAGAAGACAACCGCTGGGCCACCAGCAGCAGCTAGAATGATTTAAAGATGTCAAAGGATGTTCAGCAGGGTTTTCAGTCTTGCTACATAAACTTGCTACATAAACTTTAATTAAACTAATTAAATTTAAACCCTGCTGCCTGATTTTATTATGTAGGCAAGCTGTGCAGTTTAAAAGAGAACATAATCATCTGAAAAGTGGGCTATGCCCACAAAAGCTCATGATACCGTCTACATATTTTGTTAGTCTTTAAAGTGTTACCAGACTATTTGTTATTTTTTAAGGTTTTCCTGTTACAGACTAACTTGGCTACCCCTCTGAAACTTCTGATCTTCTGGAAGGGCTGCAGGATTATAGAGCAGGGCTGTATTTCCCAGAGCCCTTCTGCAGGAAAGTTCCCCCAAAACAACCTATAGAAAGGTTGGCATTTGCTATTCAAATCCGCAGGCATTTCTTTTCCACGACCAGCTGGCGTGTGAGACCCACACGAGAGTATGTATGTGTGTGAGCAGTGCGGCTGATGACGGGGAGAGTGAGAAATGTGTGTCCTCATCTTTTACATGTTTCCTAGGGCAAGAGGGAGCATCGCCCCTTTAAGAAGGCAGTTCCTTAGGAGGTTGTTCTTGTGCTCATTGGAGCAATCATCGAGCAACGTGTCCCTGTCATGGCAGCTACTCCAGGTGGCAGTTTCCTGAGCACTGTCTCCAGCTGATCATAGCGGGAAGAAGCAGTGCCTCGCCTTCCTAACCCGGACGGGGGAACATGCGTTGACAGATGTATTTAAAGAGACCCGTAGCTGGTCTCTCCTTCTGTCTCTTCTATTTGGCTTCTTATTTCACCAACAAGGTGAGGATCAATCAGGGAGGGAGCTGCAAGTTGGTTTGTAGTGACTGATTGCCTGAGTACTTTTATAATTCACCTCGCTGGATTTTCTCCCAGATCTGACAGCAGGAAGGCTAACTGCATTTCTCTCTCTCCTCTCAGCATCTTTCCTTGCCCGCTGAAAGAGGAGGAGCTGCTATTTCACTTTCAGTTTATCCTGAGAATTGAGACTCCAGCTGGTGATAGTAGGGTATACAAAGCCCCTTTCCTCCTTGCAAATAACTGCTGTGCACAGACAAAGGAATTGGGAAGGGATACTTGTATTGTTGAGACTTCCAGCCCCTCTGTATGAGTAAGACAGGACCCAGCAGAAACGCCACATCCCATGTTAAAAGGATGCATTTCTGTATCTCCCTTTAAAAGAACAGCCCATCAGTCATAAAATACAATTCCTTCACTCCATATATCCAACTCCTGCCCTTTCCCCAGGCAGCAGAGAGGGGGAAAGTTAGGTCCAAGGAAAATCTGGAACAATTGAAAGTGATGAGAATTTTTAGGGGCTATTTGTAAATATGTAGATTACAATGTTTCTGTAAGGCTGAGAACAAAGCCCTAGACAAATGAGTGAAGTGTGGCTAGCTGTGGGAAAGGGGCTGGGAAGAATTAAACAAGTATTAATTACACATTATTATTACTGTACAGGATTTTCATAGTAGTGTCACTGCCATTGTATATTTCTTCTCACTTTTAAAAATTCTTTTAGAAGCTTGAAATTGAAACATGAGGTGTCATTATCTTTCCACCTATTCAAGTGTAAAGCAGGACTAGTTGCACAGAAGATCTGGTTTCTTCATACAATTGTTAAGTATTATTATTGTTATAGTGTTGCTCATGAGTGCTGTGTTGCTACCACTTTTCTCCCCTAATAAGAAGAATTATTTAAAATCCTCTTAAAATTTTATTGGAATTAAAAAGAAAAGAAAGAATAGGACAAATGTTGGGCGTCTCACATCTCAGAGTATCCTTTCAATACAACGGAAGGCTTGTAAATATAGTAACTGTTAATCTATAGTGGCAGACAAAAGCTGATAGAAGTAAAAAAAAAAAGCACAATCAAAATTAAGAATTATACTGATTAGGAAAAGTTTGCTGGTTACTCCAAAATTAGGCCTGCAATTAGGGTTGTCAACTCTGACTGAAGCTATTCCAGAGATTTTTTTCCCCCAACATGATGTAATCACGTTTTCCTAAAATAGCCTATTAAAATCTCCAGGATTGCTTTCAATAGTCACCAGGAGATTGACACCAATTCTAGAAAAACTCCAGGCCAATCCTGGAGGATTGGCAACTCAAGATGTCACCTAAATCAAATCCCAGGTTCTCAACTAAAGCTCTAGTGGGTCTCTATTTGCTGTTGTGGGTATATGATTATCCATGATTGCTTGCACATTAGAGCTTCATGGAGCTGGTTCAGCTTTTAGAGATGTGCAAATAAGCAACATTTTCAAGGTATGTTAATTGCAATATCCTGCTTACTTACAAGAGCAAAGGGAGAGCCTCTTTGTAATCCAAACAAAAACTGATAGCTACAGAGCCAGTAGGTATGTTGCTTTGACAATGTTAATTTAATAGTCTTATAGTGTAATTATTAACTGTCTGACAAACATAGAAAGCAGAGGTGGTAAAGACCTGTTACATCATCCAGTCCTTATTCTTTCCAGCGCAGGATTAAGTATACCAGAAAACATCCGTTGCTGTTAAAATAGATTGGTAGCTTTAGTACTTGCAACATTCACTGGGGAATACTGCAGACACCAAGGTACATTATCCAAGACAAAACTGCTGAGGTTGTAAAGGTGATTGTGGTAGCTGAGAAAATCTTAGTATCCATTGTAGCCTCATTAAACTGTAAATTAAAGACAAAAATCTACTTTGCACTGTGCTGTCTTATGGAATTTCCAGTGACATCAGTGAAGAAATAGAAGGAAAATATACCAGATTACACATTGTGGATGAGAATCTTTATAGCCTAAATTTATTCTATAACTTTTATTTGTTCCCTAAGTACTTGTGTATTATGTAGTTTTAATTTCATGTTCTGAGTTTCACAGATTTATTTTAAATGCTGTTAGCTCAGGGTTGATGGCATCAGTAAGTCTGATTCTGCTGTCAATGAGAATGGTGAAAACTAGCAGTAATTCCATAGTAGAATTCTAGAGGCAAAATTGACACAAGTGAGAATCAATCCCAGAGTTCCCACTTTGTCATAATTTTTTTTGGGGGGGGGGCAAAGAGGAGAGCATGGTAGTCTATTTTTATCTTCTCTGTCAGACGGTGCCTCTGTGGCATTGGTACAGGTACCTTGCAAGAAGAGAGACCTTGGTCGTACAAACAAAGGACATGTGAAATTCCTTGGGATAGATGGAGAAATGTAGCTTTTCATGAATACACAATGTAAAGCCCTTGGCCCCCTCCCCAGCCAGGCTTCTGAGTTTGTCTCCCACACTTTCTATTAAGAATGTCAAGGAGGGTTGAAGTAGCTGGTAGGAACTGAAAGGGGCCAAAACAGCAGCTGTATTGTATCTAACTGGTGCTGGACTGGAGACACTGATTGGATAAATATATTTTATATAAGATAAATTGAATTCCCTCATACACCTAACATTTGTTTATGGCTTTAATGCAGGAAAATTGAAGATAATCAGAATAAGGCATTTTCATTTGTCAGAGAAGGAGAGAAAACATGTATCAACTTAGTAAATAAATGTTTTACAGATATTCTTCAACAAAACATTTGAGCCAAATCTTACAAAAGACTCATACCCTCCATGCCCATTAAGGGCAATGAGTGTTGAGTTTTGCTCAGATCCTTTCAAGATTATGTCAATAGATTTTTGCTACAGGCATTACTAAGCAACTGTTGTTAAGACTGAAACCTGCATTATTTTCTGGCTCAGAAGGTTTGTTAGTTACATTTAATCCACAGGGCTAAACTCTACTTTCAGTTACATCTGTACAACCTAATTGTTGCAATTGCAATTATTCACATATTTTCTTAGAAAAGTGTAGCAGGTGTATTTATTCACATCACAACTAAAAAGTTAGTGTGGAGGGAGAATTTACTTAGTTTCACTACGAGGCAAGCTACATAAAGACACATCTGGAACACTCGATATCCAGTATTAGAATACATACTGTTCAGGTGGATATGTGTATGAAAAGTATAATGGAGTGGATGATCAACTATGATTTTATTTCTCAAATTCTACAATTCTGCTTGTAATTTTAATTACAAGAATCATGAGTCTCATATATGAGGTGGGATGGTAGCTTTTGCATAGGTTTGGAGCCTGTAGTTTTAACCAAAGACACATATCTTTGGGCTCGGTATTATTAAAATATCAGTAATGAGTGTGCATTACATTATATCCAATAATGCTGTAGCTAGGAAACCCAGCTTGGACTGACTGAACTGGAAGAGATACTGTAATAGAGGAACTGGGCCCCCACACAAATGCTTATAAACCCGTTAATGTCAGGGAGGCTCTAAGTGGCAATTTGTAAAAGAGCATGGCTGCAGTGATAGCATAGGGCCAAAAACTATCTCATATGATTCCACTGCAAGTCTGGCAACCCCCACATAATCATTAGGGTTCAGCCACGTTCTAGATTCAAATGCTAAGGCTCACCACCACTAGAGCTTTATCAAGAGTGTGATTTAAATCTTCTCCAAGGATTCTCACCATTCTCACCACAAAATAACCTTGGCTTTCAAGGGAACATTAACAACCATTTAGACCCTGAACAGTCTATGATCAGTCTCTAACCCTCCATACTGTTCACTGCTGAGCCCTATGGCAGAGTCTTTGCCTGAGGACTAAGCAAAGTATGAGTCTAATGGAATAAATGTCTCTGTAGTGGCCAATGCCTTACTTCTTAATTTGGCCCACTTGCCTGCTCCTCTCTTCCACACGGACCACTTCCTGTGTTATGCCTTTTTTGGGGATGGTATTTTTCCTCCTTTTTCAGACAGTTTAACTACTCTTCTTTACTGGGGATGTTTTCAAGTCCTTAGATGCTGCATAGTCATCTGTGAAGGCAGATTTTAGATCCTTATTTGCAGAGGCACATATGTGGGAAATCACCCTAAGGTCCACATCCCATTCTAAAGAAACAACTTCTGCTTCTTCAGTATGACGATCCATTTTCCAAAGCAGTTCCCAAACACTAGTACTTAATATTCCATCCAAAAAAACTATACTAACCACACTGAGACTAGAAAGCACAACACTCGATGTCAGGAAATGGCTACACTAACATGCCAGTTCAACCTTGCCTCTGTGCAAGGATAGGCCTGCAATATAGTAGCTTTAATTGCATTGTCATTTTTTTTCCCTTCTGGATCCTGATCTTGTGTAGTGTGGAAGGTGCTCAGTGAATGTGACTGCAGTCCAATATTTATATTTATCTATATTGTTCAATGTGTAGCCCCCATCGTTTATTTACTTGAATGCCATGTAAAGTCCTGCACTGGGGATGTGTGTTGATTGCACTGATTTTTAGAATTCCTTGCTTGTGCTTCTTTCTGTAGGAGTTTCTTGTTCTCCATTGCTTTCATGAATGTCTGTTAATGTTATAATATCATGTTCATTAACTTGGTATTTGTTTTCCAGTATGTCCTGTCTGTCCTGAAATTCACCTACCCTACCCTTTTTCAAGGGTAAGTACCATTTGAAAAACACGTTTGCTTGAAATATGATTCTCATCAGTTAATGTCTAGCTGTCCCATTCTGAAGCTAACTTTAGCATCTCCTGTCATTACAAGCTTTCCTTGTCTAAAGAACATACAGTAAAATTTTAGTTAACTAGTCTAGCTTTGTATTAATGTCATTTTTGTAAACTATCTGTTTACAAGATCAACAGTCTCTCCATCAATTCTAGTTTTCATGGTTGCCTGATATTTTAAGCTAGGAAAGCAGTAATTGTAATATGTCCACGCTTCTTTTAAGAAGTATTCATTTTGATGCGCATATGTGATCTATTTAATTTCTTCCATTATGCTGACAAACACAAATCAGTATCTAGGCTAATACAAATACAGGGGACATTTTAATTTCCAAGCTCTGCCCATTTTTTAATTGCAATTCTGTATCTCAGCTCACAACTTTATGCAAGTTACTCTGACAAGCTTTTTGTTTTGGTCAAGTTATCTGATTTTACTACACTAGACTTCTGATAATCCGGAACCTATGGGACTTAGGTGGTGCCGGATTATCAGATATGCCGGACTATCAGGAGGTACTATAAGATGGTTATATATATACTGTATACATTATATACTGTATATAAAGTGTTCTAAACCCTTTTTACTGTACATACTGTATACAGTATACTGTAATGTTTTAGTTTTTTAAGCCTTTTTTACCCTTTTTGCTCAGTTCAGCTGCTGCCGCTGTTACCTTGTGACTCATTTTTTGCTGAAGTTCACTCACTAGGCTCTTGCCATTTTGATGCCGGACTATCAGGAGTGCCGGACTATTGGATGCCGGACTATTGGAGTTTTACTGTATTACTGCTGTCATCAAAAGACATTGAGTAAAATCCTGGTCCGTTGATGTTAATGGAGGTCAGAATTTCACCCATCATTTCTGTCCTCTTGGCATATGTGACCTGCCAATAATGTTTATAGAAGGTGAATATTTTCAAGTCCTGGATCACTATCAAACTTTTTCTATCTTCTCCCTCCCACCTTGTCTGCTTTGTGGCACTTTGACTGCAATGTACCCATGCGAATCTCCATTTTCTCTGAGTCCTGTTGGTTCTAGTAATCCAACAAGAGTTATGAACTTTTTTAAGGGAAACTTATTCTACTGTCTATGTGTATACAAAATATCTTATATTACTCTATCATCCAAGACACAAGAAAAAAACACCACACCTACTCACCCCCCTCCCCACACACACACACACTTGTTTTCTGGGAGTAAGCAGATGTGAGGGGAGTATGTAGAAGACAAATATGGTAATTCCTCATTAAAAGTCAGTATTCACTAGCAGCTACCACACTGGGCTATCTAAGCTCTGGTCTTCAAAATCACTCCCCTTATTTCAGAATAACAAGCAGAGCATCCACACTACCATGCTGTTATTTTGAAATAAGGGGCTGGTTATTTTGAAATAATAACTCCTGCTTTCCACAAGGAATAATACTTATTTTGAAATAGCAGTAGTGTGGATGCTGCACTACTGCTATTTTGAAATAACTACTCCCCAGAGTTGTTCAAAGTAATGACTCTCCAGTGCTTCCTGGGGCTCTAAGTCGAGGTAGCGTGTCCACATTAAGGGAGCCTGCCTCGGACTAATATTGAGGCTTCCCTGTAGTGTGGGTTCGCTATTTCAAAATAGTTATTTTGGGAGTTATTATTTTGAAATAAGTTATTTCCAAATAATTTCATAGTGTAGACATGCCCTAGGTTGCTGCAGTTATTTCCAAATATATGGAAATAGTGGACTACCTCACTGTAGTAATGGTTGGTAAATAACAGACTTTTAAAGGTGACTGTTGTCTGAGAATTGTTTGCTTACTATCTCTTTAGATTTGCCAGTCAGAGAGCCAAGGAGCAAAACACCTTATCCTCACCATCTTATTGTGCCATGGGTCTCTTGTCTTTGCTTGTGTTCTCTCTCTGATATAGGATTCTCTCCTGCAAGGTGCTGAGGCCCTTCTACTCTCATTGACTTCAGCAGGAGTGGTGGGTGCTCTGCACCTTGTAGGATTATCTGCAATGCCAGAGGTGAGTTTCCTCTCTGGGACTTGATGCTGCACCATTGTTATTGTGAGTTTTGCCATTGACTTGAATGGGAGCAGGATCAAGCCCCTGAGGAACATCCAATTTACCCAGCTTTTCCATTATTGTATGTCCCTCATCTAAATAAAGTAAAATGAACTGTTGCAGCTGCTGATCTGTGAGCACTGATCTGTCTGCTTTCTACCACCATCAGGTGGTAGCATATTGCATGTGATGGTGTCTTTCTTTCTTTTTTCTTTTTTTGCAGCACACTGCTTAAATCGAATGCTTCACAATGAAAGGACTAACAGGCAAACAAACCCTCTGTGCCTAACAGTTACACAAGTTACAATGGTTTTGCATTACAGCACAGTACACTACTATTTGCTTTATATTCAGTGTATGTTTATTCAAACTCTGCGCTCCTCTACTAAACCCAAGGAAAAGGAAATGTGCAACTTAAAACTAGCACTGAATATACAGATTTCCTTTTTATAACTTAAAACAAATTCCCTCATGGTCTTTCCATGATTTTACAAGCTTTCTCTGGAAGGCTAGAGAAGGCTATTCTGATAGGGCAGAGTGTTATTAGTTGTTGTGAAATGCCAAAATAGTGGCAGATAGTATGTTGGCATTATATAGAAGAATATACAGTTTGTACGATAGGAACTTTACAAGCCAGACCTACTGTGACCTATTGTGAGGAGTCATGTTTGAGTTGATATCTGAAGTCAGTGGCATTACACATTGTATCCTGGTGCTTACTAGCATGAATGATCTAATTGAAGTCAGTTGTTGAAGTCCTAGTTCCAATAACATTTACTGGATTAAACTTAAAAATATGCACAGTTCCCCTTCCCCCCCCCATGAAATAACACTAGAAGGCAAAGAGGAAGTTCAGCCCTAAAACGTAGTTTATTTAACCATTTTCTTTCCCATTCTCCCTTCTATAATATACTGGAGCAGAAAGTTAGCATCTAGGTACCATTAGCATGCATAGTGCATGTCAGACAAATAAATTGATAGATCTCTGCTTGCCATCTACAACTCAGAGCAAGGGGCCATAAACCAAGGGCATGGGGAGAGTATATATGAGTATAATGTAAGAGAGCAGGGGTTCTAACTTTTAAAGTGGTCAGTTCCTTCTTTGTAAAGTATATTTGAAGAGAATTAGATTTGTGGCATTGGTGATGGATGGGGTGGAGAGATTGAAGGCTAATGAAAAGAAACATTTTAAAAGTAAGGAACAGGACAGCATACTGTACAGCACTGATGGGACAACTGAGGCTAGTGAGTGGGCCGCATGAATGGCCCTACTTCATCTCAGTTGGCTGCAAGATTGTTAAAACCAAGACCATCTCCTGGTAGTTTTGATAACTGCACTTGCATGCCTAGAATTTGCCAGGTGTGCCAAATAAATTGTAGCAGCACTTTGCCTGTGACAGCCGTGTGCTTCCTCTGCAACCAATGTTGTGTGCAATCAACACGCACCTCATGTCACATATCTTTGTTTTGCGGGTGTATTACTTTCATAATACCTCCTGGGAAAAAATACATGGACAGAAGTGAGCAGAATCTGGCAACCCTGCACACAGGCAAAGGTAAACAAAATGTCTTTTGGGCCACATGTAGAACCCCGATGGGCTGCACGTTGCCCACCACTGCTGTACAGGCTCAGGGATGACATTCCAGGGCTAGAGGACACAGCAAGAAAAGATGCCAAGCTACATAAGGGGGAAACCTAACTTTGGTATGGGAAATATGCTTTGTGATTTAAAAACACATACACACAAGTGACTGTTCTGTGTTGTTTCAGGTGGCAGACATTAGTTGGTGGATTTTTGCTCCACATCTCCTGGAAGCTGGGCTGGGTGGAGATCAGTTACAGTTCAAGGTACGGTGAACTCTGCAGTACACGATTAATATTTACTTTTTGTTGTTGGACTGTGACACTGTTGGGTTCGCTGCAGAGGAAAGTATTGAGCTGCCACGTAGGAGCAGATGGAAAATGAGCACAGTTCAGACTATAAGTGTACTGTGTTCAAACAGACTCACTCCGCATAGCAGAGGCATGAGTAAGGTGGAGGTTCAGTTTTCCATGAAGAGTGAGCAGTAAAAGTTAGTGGCATAAAGATTACTTGACTTAACATGTTTCTGGTTGTAATTAAAAAGAGACATTTATATTTATTTGATACAGGAGTGAAGTTTCCATGGTGCTATTAGTTGATAGCATACTTTTATGTTGAGATCCAAACCATTTGAATAGGGCATCCTTTATTTTGCCAGTAATGAGCCATATTCTGCTTTCACTAATGTGCAAGTAACTATATGTTGAACCACTCTGGTCTAGGACTCTCTGGTCCAGCAACATCTGTGGTCCGGCAGGACCAAGGATATTGCTAAACTAGAGACCCCCAAATACAGAGGTTGAGAGCAGCTGGGAATGGAGCTGGTCAAGCAGGTGGCGGTTCGCAGGGCCAGTGGCCTGGGGGCAGGAAGCCTGGGAGCAGCTGTCACCCTGCATGGAGTCAGGTGACTGGGAGCAGAGCCCTGTGAGTCAGCTATGGGCAGCAGAGCCAGGCAGGAGGGCCAGGGAAGGTTAGGCCCCTGGATTCTCCCTGGGTGGCAGCCAGGAAAGGTGCTCCGGAAGCATGAGCACCCCTGGTCCAGCAAACTCCCTTGTTCGGAACCACTCAGGTCCAGAGGGTGCTGGACCAGAGAGGTCCAACCTGTACCCTAACTTCCGAGAGGTTGCAGGGATGTAGATGGGAGCAGAATTTGTCCCAATATGTTTTTATAGGCAATTTGGATAGAGTAATATTTTGGACCAAAACTCTCATTGTCACAATCAAACTCTTCAGGGAACAGCCTTGTTCTGTTGGTAGTAGTTGTTGACTATTGTTACTTAATAAACTTCTATTCTGTATGCATTATTTTTCTTTACCCTTAATACATCTTGGAAATACAACAGGGATGCAGGCATGGAAAAGGTTCAGAAAAGGGCAAGAAATGATTAGGAGTATAGAATGGTTGCCATATAAAGAGAGATTAATAATATTGGGACTTTTCAGCTTGGAAAAAGATGACTAAGGGGGATATGATTGAGGTCTATAAAATCATGACTGGAGTGGAGAAAGTAGATAAGGAAGTGTTATTTACACCTTCTCATAACACAAGAACTAGGGTTCACCAAATGAAATCAATGGGCACCAGGCTTAATACAAAAGGAAGTATTCTTTCACACCATGCACAGTCAACCTGTGGCATTCCTTGCCAGAGGATGCCGAGAAGGACCAGACCATAGCAGAGTTCAAAAATTGCTGGATAAGTTCATGGAGGCTACGTCCATCAATGGTTATTAGCCAGGATGGACAGGGATGGTGTCCTTAGCCCAGTGTTTTTCAAACTTTTTATACTGGTAACCTTTTTCACACAGTAAGTTTTTTTTTTTTCAATGTAATGAATGTATAAATTGAAAATGGGGAGGGTTAATTTAATTTCATCAGGGCCTAGGGCTGTCAGCTCCATAAAGCTGATAGTTTGGAACCCCTCTGCAACCACTTTGTGACCCCCCTGGGGGATCATGACCTTCAGGTTTGGAGAACATGTGTTCTAGTTTCTGCCAAAAAATGGGAATGGGCTACACAGGATGGATCACTTGATCATTCCCTGTTCTGTTCATTCCCGCTGGGGTATTTGACTTTGGCCACTGTTGGAAGATAGATACTAAGGATGTTAAAATGTGGTTAATTGACTAGTCGATAGGCACTTCTGCATTCCTCCTTTGAAATGTACAAGAGCCCCCACTACAAAGAACTACCACTTTGAAGTACACCTTCCCCCCCCCCTTTTGCTGCCTCTATTTCACAAAGGCAGCAAGGGGGGGAGGGGAGGATTGACTAGTCTACTAGTTGACATTACTATCCGATAAACAAACACTTATCAGATAGTTGACTAGTCTTTAACATCCTTAATAGATACTGGGCTAGATGGATCTTTTGTTTGATCCAGTATGGCTGTTCTTACATTTTTATAAGATAAGTCTTGGGTTTTTTTAAGTATAACTTGTTCAGAAATGAATTTTTGTGAACATTTTTGATTGGAAAAAAAACAAAATTCTTTGTGAGTTTGTATAGGTTGTTGTTTAAAAAAATATAAAGCTATATCCAAAACAAAACCAGTTATTTTTGTTTGTTTGTTTCTTTCGGTAAAAACTTGAAAAAAATTGAAGACAATTTTTAGATAAAAACTTTGGATTTTGTTGAAAGGCCATTTTCTGTCAAAGAAAAAAGTTGATGGAAAATTTTGACCAGCTCTTTCTGTGTGTGTTTTGGAAATAACACCTAACATCCACTAGATGTCAGTCTGATATAGGAAACAAAATGAGATTAACAACCGCTGAGAGACAAACAGTTATGGAGCAAGCATTTTCTAACTATTAGTTATTGACTAAATTAAATAACTAGGCATAGCGGATGCTTTAGGCTCATTATGCTAAGCACAGTAATTATATGCTAGTATTAGTACAAAGTCTCATATTTTGCTTTTCCCTCAGCTAGTTTCCTCAGTTTGAGTCAGTCAAAGATCCAGATTTTCAGAAGAGGTCTCTAGTTGTGGGTAGGTTTAATTTTTGAGTGCCCATCTTTACATAGCTAGGCAGGGAGTAAGAGACTATAATTCATATTGCATTCACTCTAAGGGAATTTTAGAACCCTACAGGTCTGATTTAAAGCCCACTGAAGTTAATGAGCCTTTCTACTGACTTCAGTGGGCTGGATCACATCCTAACAGCCAGGCAGCTGTTTTTTTCTTTCCTTCCTTAATGTTACAACAGTTTACTTCCCTGGATGGATGTCACTAATGCTATCCGTCATGTTAGTAATAATTTTAAAAGGGGGGGGGACACTTCACAAATTTTTGAAATGCTCCTGGGCCACCCCGGAACGGACGGGGCTTTGGATGGAAGGGATGGGACGAGGACACTTCTATGTTCCCCTGCCCACAGACCCTGATTGGCCTGGGGGTGGGGAGAGCGCATGAAGTCTTTGCTCCCCTGTGCCAGATGCCTAGAGAGAACCACCAGCTGTTCTGAACAACTGGCAGTTCCCTCTAGGTGCCGTGTGCCCATAGTGGTGAGGGGGGACTTTGCATGTTGACCCTGCCCCCAGGCCAATTATGGCTTGGGGGCAGCATAGTGAGCCTAGTCTCTCACCCCGCCCCCACAACTGCCCTGCAAGGCCTGTAAGTTCTGAACAGTTGGTGGCTCACTCTAAGCGCCGTGCACCCCTTGCAGGGCGGGAGGAGACTTTGTGTGCATCCCCCAATCCCAGACCTCAGTTAACCCAGCCAGCTGCCTCCCATCACTGTATCTTGGCTTAGGGTTACACTACAGGCAGCCTTCTTCAGTTTCCTCTTGAATTATTCAAAGAAACTTCACTTGAGGCTTTTTCTTGGTCAAACATACCTATCCTTAGGGATTGGGCTTATTAATAAAAAAATAACTGTAAATTATGATTCAAATGGTAACCCCCAATAAAGTTGATTCATAAGTCCACACAACTCCAGGTTTCTCTTCTCCCTCTGGGGCCTCCCTATCTGACAAGCTTTGCAGTCACTTCCTTGCTTGATAAGGGTCTCTCCCAGGTCTCCACTTTCTGCAGGCTTTGCCACAGCTTCTTGAGGTTCCCCCTCTATTGTAAGTTTCTGAACTTTTTATATGGGGAATCCTCCCAGGTGGAGCTGATCTCTTAATCAGGATTGGCTTAGACCCAGGTTCTTCTGCTCACCTAGCTACATTGAACCTGATTATTTGACTGGCCTGCAAATAGGGGTGCTTATTTCTGATGAAACACTTCATCTGATATCTAGGCACTCTTTTCCAGTCCTGATATTTCCTCTTGGCAGAATAGAACTCTGCTGTTACATCCTGGGAACTATTTCGGAAGTCGTTTTCCACTGCATTTTGAATGATTGCATTGGAGATATACACATTTCTGGAATTCCTGAAACTTCACAACATGGTCAGTTTTTCTTTTTTATGTTCCTAATGGGAATCCAGTTCTCAAGTTGGTTTTATTTTTTCAGAGTTCTGCCAATTCAATGGCTTAGTTTGCTATGGGTAGGCCTCTGATGTGAACTCATTGGTAGAACACTCCAGTAGGTTTAGAAGCAAAATTCCAGTTGCAGTCAATAGCCTTAAAAGGCGCATTATTCCTATAAAGATGATAATGACTAGCCAATAAACAAGGAAGACTGGGGATTTCTGTGTCAGTGACTTTTAGCTCTTCTGGTTTTTTAGTCAAGTGTCCTCTAAAGCGTATATGAAAAGAAATGTGCAAAAGGAAATGAAACATGATGTGTGTGTTTTTCTTCCATTGAATTTGCATAAATCTTTGTACATGTATCCTCTTTCAGCTTATTTTAATTTCACATTCTTCAATAGAGTTTTTTTTGTTTTGCTTTTTGCAGCATGTGACTGTATTTCATGAACATGATATAAACCAGGATTTTAGTAGTACAGTATTCAATTTCTGAAGAACTAAGATTTCACACTTTTAAACATAAATATTCTGGAGTTACTTCATGATCTTTTAGGCCTGTTCCAAAGCCAATGAAAGTCAATGGAACAACCCTTTCCTTCCTTACTCCCTTTGGTATAGGGATGTAATTGACTAATCGAGTAATTGACTACCCGATAAGCATATATTTATTGGGTAGTCAAGTCACTACTTGACTAGTAGCTTCCCCTGCTTGCTGCCTCTATCAAAGACCACAAGGAAGGGAGCCAGCTTAAAAGCCAGTTCCCCCCAGCACTTTCTCCACCGGGGGGTGGGCAGAGGAGGCAGAGGTGCAGCGGGGGATCACAGGAATCAGCTGTCCCGGCTCACCCCGAGACCTAGAAGCTGCACCTCTGCCTTTAAAATGTAGCAAAAGCCATGGGTATCTCTTGCTACATTTCAAAGGCAGAGGCACAGCAGGGGTAGCGAGTGCCCCCTTCCCTCCTTATCAATTAATAGAGTAGTCAATTCGCTGATTAATTGAAATTTAACATCTCTAATTTTGGTACAGGTTAAATCTCTAAAATCCAAGACTCTCTGATCCGGCAACATCCATAGTCTGATATTGCTGGATCAGAAAGCCCCCGCTGGTCAGGTTCAAGGGCTGGACTGGTGGTGGAGAGCACAGCACTGATGGCAGCAGGCTGGCATGGTGGAAAGCAAAGTCTCTTGCTGGAGTTGGTGGCAGGGAGTGCAACCCTGCTGTGTCAGCAAGCAGCAGGGACAGCACCCGAGTGCATAGCCCTGGCCGAGTAAGGCGGCGGGGCCTGGGAGTCAGCCCCAGCCAGGGCTGGCACAGCACAGCGTGGAGCCAGGCTGGAGACAGCGGGGCCGCCTGGCATCTCCCGTGCAGTGGGGAGCACAGCCCCATCCCCAGATGGGAGGGCAGGGCTGGGGGCAGTGGGGCCAGCAGGGGAGTAGAACCAACAGCCAGGAAGGGAGCGTTGGCTTCCCCTGGTTCGGCAAACTCTGGTTCAGGACCGTTTAGGTCCCGAGTGTGCCGGACCAGGGAGGTCCTACCTGTACTATTCCCAGCAAAGATAACCTCTTGACAGGTGCTTTTCCGACCCTACCCTATGAGATTTGTAGAAGAAAAAATGTCCGCCTGTTAAAATCAATCTGAACAGCTGCTATGAATGGAAGTCACACGAGTATTCTGTGGAGATATATAAGGGAGCATAACTGTTGATTCAGTAAAAGAGAAATGTTGTGGTTAAATTAGTTAACTTGTTCCTTTCTGTTCTGGATATTTCCTAATTAAGTTGGGGGGAGTATGTCAGGGCAAAACACTGAATTAAATATATACAGCAGAAATCCCTTTTACATTGTCCATCCTAAAGAACTGCTGCTGATGGTCATTTGTAAAAGGAATGTGGTAAATAATGGTATTTTTAATTCTTTTTACAGGTCTGAAGTACTGACATGGCTCCCGGCTTCAGTATTTTTTGTGGGCATTATCTATGCAGGTTCCAGGGCATTATCTAGATTGGTAAGACACAAACCAATGGCAATTAATAGTATAGATTCTCTGTGCTTCATGACTGCTAGAAATTAGGGGCTTGATCCTGCAAAGTGTGGCATGCCACCAAGAGGTACCTTGCATCCTGGACTCCCACCAATTTTAGTAACAGTTGAGAAGACCCAGCATCTCCCAGGAATAGACCCTCACCAAACTACCTTATGCAAACAGCGAAGTTGGTAGAGGACTTCATTAGTTCTCATTTTTTGTTTACATCTACTGCAAAGGGAAGGTACAATGAGCTCAGTGGAAAAAGCTCATTAGAAAAGGCTTGTGTCCCTTTTACAGGATATTTTTGATACAACACAGGGTTTGGAAAAAAATGGCACAATTTCTATATGGGAAGAGATTAAGACACTGAATAGATTCATAAAATCATTTAAACCATAATAACCCAGTGAAGAGCTATGAGAGGTCAAGTATGCTTTAAGTAATATTTAATATCATTTATCAATATAAATTGCCTTTAACATATTTGGTTCTTGACTATCCCATGACCTTACTATAAAAAACTGTTTTGTTTTTTTAATACAGGCAGTCCCCGGGTTACATGGATCCGACTTACATCGGATCCCTACTTACAAACGGGGTGAGGCAACCCCGCACTAGCTGCTTCCCCCCAGCAGACCAGGGAGACGCGAAGCTAGCACCCCCCCCTCCCCTCCCCAGCAGAGCAGGGAGACGCGGAGACGCTTTTCTCAGCAGACACCTCAGCTTGAGAATAAAGGACTGAGGGAAGTGAGGTGTGGGAGAATAAAACTGAGCTCTGGAGAAATGTTTGGCTAGAGTTTCCCCTACAATATGTACCAGTTCCAACTTACATACAAATTCAACTTAAGAACAAACCTACAATCCTTATCTTGTACGTAACCCGGGGACTGCCTGTAATTGTCTAGTCTGTGCAAACTTCCCCATGAGTTTTGTCAATACATTCCAGTAGAGACTTAGATAACACTCTTCAAACTCTATGGCCAGATCATACTCACCCATATTTAAACCCTGGCTGACCCACTACACCTTTGGCTTACCAGTTTCCGGCCCTTCCCTACTGCTTGGATACCTAAACATTCAAGAAAGACAAGAATGTTTTTTGGGGGTAGAGGAAGAGTTGAACCCACTTCTGTGCAGGAAGGCACAGAGATCCACACAGTGAGGTTCTTAACCATGCATAGATTATATTGGCCACTGTCCTAACCTCTCTTGGACGGAAGCTGCCAGTTGTAGTTGGTTTTGTGATGTGTCCAAATAGGGACTTTAGGTCCAATCCTGAAAACACTTAGGCATATGAGAGAGTTGCTCAGGTGAATAGTCCCATTAGGTTCATGGACCCTAACTGGTGTGTAGGTTCATATATTTGAATGAATTTCACTCCTGAATGCATGCTTCAATGTCCAACATAGGTACATAATATAGACATAAGGAAAATAGATTTAACAAATCACTGGAGTGGGGCATGCTCTCATCAGCAATGTGTTTGGCTCTTAGCTCCAGTAGAAATTACATTAATTTCATGGGCTGAGTCAGGGACCCAATCCTGCCAATACTTTGAGTGAATAACTTACACACAGTTGTTTACTGGATTGGGCCCTCTTTGGGTTTTTTTTTTTTTTTTTTTTTTGTGAACATCACAAAAACATTGCCCATCTCTCTGCTCAGGAAAGGTCTGGAACTGGAAGAAGATTGCTTGTGTCTGGACTGAGATGCACTGAGAGAACTATGTGAGGAAATCTGCACAGAATCCAACTGCACTGGCTGGTCCCAGCTAGTGTACCTTCCGTTCATGAGAACTAAAGCCACTCATAAATTTAAAAAAATTCACATCAAGACAAACATATGGAGCAGATTAACTGAGCTGGGCAAATTGGAGCAATTTTGGCGCGAAAACGTATTTCTTTTGACTTTAGAAGGAGCCAATAGTACAAAAAAAAATCCCACTAGTAAATTAGCGCCACAAAAGGAAGAATGTAAATCCTGGTGTCAGCTTTCCTTGGATATCATTACTTCTGTGTTTCCTAATATTGTGTCTAGCTTAAGATGCTTATATTAGATGGTTTCATTTTAACTTTCTCACTTGGAAGCAGAAGTACAAGCCCAGCTTTGGGATTAGGACTTGTTAGGTTTTCGGTACCAGAGAAAAAGCAGCTGACAACTTACTTTCTACTGTACATGACTTTTGTTTGCTTGCTTGTTTGTTTTTTCTGTTTTCTTGCTAATGTAAAGGTGGTTAAAGTGATCATTATGTAAATGTGCATGTGTTCATTGCTCCATCTGAATTGTCATTAGAGCTAGGGTTTTTTTATAGGCACGATTTGTCTCGCTATGTGGGAAAAAAGAACAAAATATTGAAAAATCAGTTTGTGGCTTCTTTGCAGAGTAAATTCTAAGATGTGTTTAGTGCATACATACACTATCATCCTTGGGGAATCTCAAGTACATTGCAAATGTGAATTTATCTCACCAACTCTGTTTTCCCCATCTGTGGATACTAATATTTACTTTCCTCACATGAGTATAAAGAATTAAAGTCAACATTTTCTGAGTTTGGGTTGCCTTAGGTTTTTCACTGCCAGTCTGAGATACCTAAGATATGATTTTCAAAAACTGCTGAGCCCCTGTAATCCAGGGGTTTGTCTACACAGCAGGGCAAAACTCGAATTAAGCTATGCAATGTGAGCTACATCAATTGCATAGCTGAAGTCGAAATAGCTTAACTTGGCTTTTGGCGCTGTCTACAAAGCAGGAAGTCCAAGGAAGAACACTCTTCCTTCAACATCCCTTACTCCTCATGAAATGAGGGTTATAGGAGCTGGAATAAAACATCCTCCAGCTTGACATTATTTCAAAATAATTGCTTGCAGTGTAGACACTCTTTTGGTTATTTTAATCTGAAATAACGCTGCTGTGTAGACATACCCAATGGACCTCCCCTGGAGTCACATTAATCATTATCATTATTGTCTGTTTCTTTAATATTTTCATTGGAATAGCAGCAAGAGACTCCCTGGGTCCTTTTGTCTCAAAAGCATAAGTACAGTACTGCTTAGGTACCCTGTTCTATACTTCTTCCCTAGTTTGTGGCAATTCTTCATAGGAGAAACTGATGGCAAACCTGTAAAAATGGCATTCAGAATGCTGTGACCTAAGTAACTCCAAATTTCTGTGTTAGTAGACAGATATAGGAAAATGAATAAGAACAGCTTACTGTAGAGAGATAGGGTGCTTATTCTGAATGTTGTTTTTCTCCTTTGGTGGCAGCCAATTCCTGTGTTCCTTACTGTGCACAATGCAGCAGAAGTTATAACCTGTGGATTCCAAAAGTTTGTGCAGAAAGAGGTAATTGATATATGAAAGGCCAGCTCCAGTACCTTAACTGCTCTGTAACAAGATGCTGTGTTTCTTTTAATACCTAAATTAGTCCTGCATGCTTTCCTGTCTGCGCTGCTGAGTCCCAGAGACTGCATTCACTGTCAGCAAATATCAAGTTGTTGACCTAGTTCTTGGCTAGGGAAATATGTTGAATGAACATTGACAGTTTGATCTGTATTTGTTTTAAAGACTGGTTTGGTTCTGATGACTAATTCATTTTAAAAATGAATTCCCCTCTCCTTTATGGCAGATATTAGAACTTGATCCTTTGACCTCAGTGGCAGGAGAACTGGGCCCCTTAAATCACACAAGTGCAGCATGTCTAGTGATTTGATAAATGGTATGAGTCTCATGTGAACTACACACAGCTGGAATTGATCACATCTCAATGTGAAAGTTGGGGTGGGGGTCACACATGTTTCTAGGTGCTATCGGATATGTTGCATTGCTTTTCAAAACCTGTGGCTGCAAATATAAGGATACACCTACACTGCATTTTAAAACACATGGTAGCAAGGCTTGGTGTCTACAGACTCAGGCTCATGGGGCTTGCACTACAGAACTAAAAGCAGTGTTGACATTGGATTTAGGCTGGGGTTGGGACACTGAAACCCAGGAAGAGGGTGGGGGTGAATGTCGGAGACTAAATCCCAGCCTGAACCATAATGTCTACACACTTGTCTTTAGGGCCATGCTGCAAGCCTGAGTCTGTAGACATGGTGCCATATTTTTTTAAAATGCAGTGTAGGTGTACCCTTAGAGAGAGTAATTCCTGTCTAATTCAGGAGTATTGCCATTTCTTTTAACAGGAGCGGGATCTGTTGCTTAAGATGCAATGGAGAGCCTGGTTAGTAGATATCAGTGTGATTTCCTTTGTAGAGTGGTCCTGGCAAACACTTCACACCACAAGAACCCTACTCTAGTATGGCCTACTTTGAAAGGAATCTTTCATTAGTTATGTTTGTGGTGTGTAGAATAAAAGCCAGCCAGCCAGCACCGGATGCCACTGTAAACCTGAAGTTCAAAGATCATAATTTCATCCGATATAAATACAGATATGTCCGTAATTTCATCCAGCTCCCCCAAAGTTTGGGACATATTGACATTTAGGATTTTGGCTCACTTCAAGATAAAGATAAAGGCCAGGTATGAAATTCATGTCTGGTATCAAGTTAAGACCAGTTCCCCTGAATATTCAGTTCTGAGATAGGATAACAATTGGTAAAAACCAAATTCTGTTGCGAAGTAAGTGTTCCAGTCAGACACAATGGCTGGTTTATTGTTGTTTATCAACCTCTTGGAACCAATGTATGTGTCTGTTGGGATGACTCTTTCCCATCATATATAGAACTTATTTTATTAAATTTTTAGTTTTTAATTTTTGCTACTTATAGCAAATATTTAGAGTTATCAGTGAAAATGTTTGAAATCTACCTCCCATCTTAATGCAAAAGAATGAAGAAGTGGGCTGTGCCCACGAAAGCTCATGATACCATCTATATGTTTTGTTAGTCTAGAAAGAGCTACCAGACCAGTTTTTGTTTTTGAAGTTTATCCTGTGCAGACTAACTCGGCTACCTTTCAGTGATCAGTCACTTTACATCTTTTGAGCATGTTTTCTTTCTTTTTATACAGCACACCTCTCTCCTAAAAATCTGCAGGTAAGTTTTTTAAGCTAGTCAAATGGGGTGAATTGCACTGGTTTTGGCTCTGGTTTCTATATTTACTTCAGGTAATGGAACACTAAACCATTGTATAGCTTAAGACACATTACTGTGGGCAGTAGGACCATGATGCAATGTTCATTAATTAAATTTGTTTTAATTATCTAAAAACAATTGTAAATATATATTTTTTAAATAAAATAAATGGTGTTGCTGGAAGGCCTATGATTATGACTAACAAACTTACATGATGGAGGCAAAACATGTTTTTGGAAAGAAAACATTTCTAGTTTAAGCTTCCAAAGGCTAACCATAAACAGCAAAAGAATAAAGCTTTAACGTGATGCCAAGTAGCTCAAGAATGGCCCTTCCGAGACTTGTAGGGCCCAGTTTGGCCACCGTACTCATGCTTGTTGTAAAAATCTGGCTCTTATTTTGTTGCCGCTATATATTTAACCTCCAAAAAGGAGAAGAGAGAATGGCAAATAGAAAACCACTCACTCAGCAGGCCAAGTGTTCCTTCCCTCCCGCACAACCCCTTAGAGTATGACCTAGCCACTTGATTTTGGAGCTCAAGAGTACAGTTGTTCCCTTGGCCCTGATCATAGAATATTGGTGTAGCATTTATGCTGCTTACAAGCAACATGTTCATTGATGCGTTAGAGATTTTTTTTTTTTAGTTGAGGTGTTTCCCCCCCCATGATTTTGTCATGCACAGGTTTTGATCACTGAATTATCTCCATCAAGCATTCCTGAGTTTTTCGTGCTTGGTTTTGCTTTTTTCCCCCATAGAAAACAAACTTGCCCTCTGCCCCTCTGAAAAACTAACTGAAAAAATAAATGTTAATTAGGGTTACTATTGATGCAGAATTCCTAACTTTTCATGGTGCATTGCAGAAATAGAGAGATGTGAAATTTGGCTGAAGAAGCTTACATTCTGAATTAGATGGACTTAAGCATTGACGACAACAGATGAAGGAAGGGAGACATAGGGAGGGATGAGGCTCAGTTCCGCTCTGTATCTGAGTTCTGCCTGGAGCTGTCAAAGAGCAGATTATAGCTACCTGGTTCTGCAGTTGACTCAGGCTTAGTGTGTGTAAGAGCAGTCTGTGGGATCTTACACCAGTGAAGGATTGGTAGAGTAGAGCTTCTTTCCATTGCACCCTCAGTCCACTATGGCCCCAGTGTGCCCCCTAAGCTAGGAGCTGGGGGAGGAATGGCTGGTGCAGGTGCCACCTCTGCTGGGGACAGCAGGGAACTCTCCTCAACAAGTGGACCTCTTTGCTGGCCATTTATCTCCATTATCTGATCCTCTTTGTGCTGCCAAAGTGGCATAAAAGGCTTGGATGGTAAGGGAGAATCTGGCATAATATGATTAATACTCTCAAATATGAAGCTTGTCCACAGCATTAACTCATGTATATTTTGCACAGATATTCTCTTCCTCTGATTCAGTTTTTTCTGTTAAATACAAAGGAGAACCTGTGGATGGAAAAAGTTCCTAACCTCATTGGATGGGACAGCAGTGGGTTACGAACTATAGGTCTTTGTTTTCTTCCACACAGTGTGCTGTTCCTCCTGATCGCAGCAGGGTGCCTTCCTTTGTTTGACACAGAGGTGGGTCCTATTTTGTCACCCTTCTTTGACCTTGGTATTCAGGAGCCCTGTGTACAAAAAGGGAGAACATACATGCATGGTTTTTGCTAGTGCATTAAGGCAATTCAGTTAGTTTTGTGAAGGATTATAAAATTGTCTCCTTGGCCTAACTACATAATATTTCATTTATTAATTTGTATTGTGGTAACTCAGAAGAGACCCAGTCCTGTGGAAGGATGTTCTAGTGGTTAAGGTGCTAGTCTTGGGACTCAGGATACTCAGGTTAAAATTTCCTGCTTTTCCCCCAAACTTCTTGGGCAAGTCACTTTGCTTCTCTGTACGTCCGTTTCCTGTCTTTAAAATGGGGATAATAGGACTTCCCTTCCTTTCAGGGTATTACAAGGAAAAAATAAAGATTATGAGATACAAAGAGGCCATCTATATATCATAGATAGCTGTAGATCAGGGCCCCATTATTTAGGCACATTGAACAAACAAAAAACAACAAAGATGGGGGTCTTGCACCTCACAATCTGAGTAGAAACTGTCTTTTTTTTTCACAGTGAGTTTTTCTGTATGTATGAAGTGTGTGTACTGCAAGAGTGCTTATTTTGATACTGTAACAGAGGTATACATCTGGGGCAGGCCTACTGCTCTGTGCTGCAATCTTTGTACGATCCAGGAATATGGTCTCTCTTGGCACAAGTCTGCAGAGGCTGCAAATCTCAGCGTGCATCTATATAGCAAAATAAACTCCCCAAACCGTGCAGCAGTGAGTCTCAGAGCCTGAGTCAATTCACTCAAGGTTGCACAGCTTGGGTTGCTGAACTAAAAACTAGCAGTGTAGATGTTTTGGCCTAGGCTGGTGTTGGGGCTCTGAACCCCTAAAAAAGGAGAAAGGGTCTCAGAAGGCAGCCTCCAGCCTGTGTTCAAACATCTCTGCTGCTATTTTTAGCTCAGCAGCCCAAGCCCAGTACGCATGAGTCAGTTGACCTGGATTGTGAGAGACGCTTCTACAGGTCTTTTTGGCTATGTAGACGTACCTTGGAGAGAGGGCATTACTGACTGCTGTGGGGAGGAACATTTTACAGCATTTTGCAGCAGGCCCCTGTCTGCTACGCTAATTTAGGGGAATTGGTTGTGACAGGTTTCTGAGGACATCATGTCTCTGCTTTGCTTGAAGAATAGTAGCTGCAATGCCAGGTTTTGACAGCAGAGAATGGAGAGTAGGGGGTTGAAGTCTCAGGCCAAGTCTTAACTTGAGGGAAGAGTGATGCTGTGGCAGTTAATCTTCCTGGGTTTGATTTAGAGGAAATAGTAAAGACCCACTAAATCGAAGTGTGAGGGCACCCGCATCGATGTCGGAACTCCTACTCCTCATGAGGAGTAAGAGAAGTCAAAGGGAGTGTTTCTTCCATCAACTGTCTGCTGAGAGGATGGTGCTGAAGCTTGGCTTACAGAAAGTCAACTCCAGCTTCGCTTTTTAACTTAAGCCAACCTTCCCCTGTAGTGTGGACCTGGCCTCAGAGTATGTAAAATCAATGTAGCTTGTCCACTGAAGCCAATTGAGCTATACTGATTTTTACCAGCTGAGGAGCTGTCCATGGACTATAAAGTCAAGGTACATAGGATGAGCCTTTCGGCTCAAAAGAGTCTCTGGGAAATCTTTAAACTTGCTTAATGTGGTGTTGTTTATAGGGCAGTTCCCATTGTGTTTGGTTTGTGAAATCAAACATAAAGGAAGTATTTGTGGATGCATTTACATGCATGTGCATTTATTTATTTAGATGTTCTCTGTTATAGTTTGATCCAGATGGCTATCTCTGGGCTCTCATTCACTTCATCTGTGTTGGTAAGTTTTGAAAAACTTGTCTGAGGAAAAAGCAAACTCATCAAGCAGGGAAATTATGGCCTTCTTATGACTATAGGGAAATTTTAAATTCATGATAGGAGATAGAAGAAATACTTTGATGAAAGATAAGAGGGTTTCTTCTCATACTGCATCATATAACAGAAAATAGGAATATTTCCCCACCATAGCTTTTAAAATGGAAAACAAGAATAGAGGAAATTCCATGGGGCAGTCAGTGGTCATGCTGGATCAGAAAATTCACATAATTTAATAAGCAGTGGTAGTTTTGCAGTGTTTTGATGATTTTGCTCACTAATGGCTCTTCCGTAGAAGACATTTACAAATAGCTTGTGGTCTGGGCTTTACTTACACACACTGATATGATTTTATTTAAAAAGTTTATTGGCAGAAAGTATTCTAAAATATTGAACATTTGTGCAACACATGTTCACCACCCAGAGGAAGGGTGGTGAAATGTTGAGTTGTATTTGTGTGTGAGTATACAATCATCTTTCATTTTTTAATTTAAACTGTGATTTTTCCTTTCTAAGGGCATTTGGATATATTTCTATGTTTTTTCTGTAGTTTGGATAAATTCTGGAATTTTTGGCTTTGGCATAGTACATCTGATGTCAGTGACACACTCTTTAAGTTACTGTATAAGCTAAATATTGTACTGAAACAGTCAAGCCTGGAGAGTCTGCAGATTGGAAAAATAGCAATTAAATAATCAGATACACATTTATTAATACAAGGCCTTAGTCATAGGCCATTTTGCCCAAATAAAAGTAAAAATAAATGCTACTTTTAAATTGACACATCTCAATAAAATAGATATGCATTTTAAAAGAACAAAATTGAAAAACACAATATTAAATAGTCTCTGAAGTGGTGATTTTAAAAGAGTAGTTGAATCTGGCTAGTGGCTAAAGCATTGGACCAGGTTGCAGAAAACCTGAGCTAATTCTTGGCTCTGCATAGACTTTCTGTATAATCTTGGGCAATTCACAGACCCCTCCTGTTTGGTGCCTAAATACCTCTGAAGATCTTGGCCTTGATTTCTCTGTGTATCATTTAGCCATCTGTAAAATGGGGATAACAGTACTTCTTTTTCATCTGGTCTGTTAAGGTTTTATGTAGAGCCCTGCAAATCCTCAGATATCCACTTTATATTCATGGGTATGTGCATCTGCCGATCTGACTTTGGATATCAGCAGCTTATTTTTTGTGGATACAGATGTCGATGCAGATACAAATTTTGCATCTAGAACCCTGCGAATTTTCAGATATCTGCTTTTTATCCATGGTTAACCACATCCGCAAATATGGGTATGGATATTCCCAGCTCATTTTTGTTGATACAGATGCAGATACAAATTCTATATCTGCACAATGCTCTAGTTATACGTTCTTTGGGGCAGGGATTGTCTCTTGCTGTATGTTTGTAGAGTGCCTAAAGACTTCACTCTAGGTGCTACTAGAACAGAAATAAAAAATAATACTGTACTTGTAACTTTCCTGAGTAATTGTCATGTTATAAATACTTGCTTATTTGTATTGGGATAAAACAACAGTACAATGTTAAACTAACAAGCTAAACATTGTTCAAGATTTGCTTAGCATATATTTTATGCTTTATCATGATAAATAATATTATTCCTTCTACTAGCTCTGGGTTTGTCTATGTGAACATTTAGTATGGGACAAGCTATGGTGTTAATCTGTGTGTGAGGCATCCACCCCCCACAATAGCACAGAAGGAGTGAATAGAGCCCTGGGGAGATCACAAGGGCAGCAGCCAATAGGAATGGGGCTGGTGAGGAACAGCCAAGAATGGCTCAGCAGGCCCATATAAAAAGATCCCCAGAGCAGCGCAAGGTAATTTGCTGCTGGGAGCCCAGAGAGTAAGCTCTGTGTCTCTGGAGGGCTGAGAGAACTGTAACTAATAACAGACAGTGGCTTGCTCCTGTGATTGAGCAGCTGAATGCCTTGCGATGAGGGTGAAGAGGGTGCTGGGGCCATGAGGAAGTGTCCCAGAGAAACAGAGCAGTTGAGAAGAGGATGCTGCGAGAGGAGCTGTAGGCAGGAGCAAAGACAGCGTGTGGATGTGCAGACCACAGATGGGTTGGCTTCAAGCTAACTCCCAGCATGACCAATAGGAAGTGCCAGTCCGGCGATGAGGGCTGCACCCTGTGACAGCCTGTTCCACAGTGCCTTGTTGCACACTAAGGCCTGGTCTACACTAGGGGATAAGTTCAAATTAAGATGCGCAAGCAACTTCAGCTATGTTACTTCGACTTAAGCTATGCAATTATCTTAACTCAAATTTTGGCGCCATCCACACAGTGGGAAATCGAAGGGAGCACACTTTCCCTTCGACTTCCCCTACTCTTTGTAGAAGCAGGACTCCCAGCATCAACCGGAGTGCCCCTCTCAGTTCAAATTAGTGTGTCTTCACTAGACCTGCTATTTCGAACCTGGGAAGATTGACTGTGGCTGCTTTCCTAAGTGTCCTTGTTGACACACATACACTTTTCTAGTGCTTTTTGCTCTAACTCGCTTTGAAACAGGAGTAGATTGAAGCACACTGAGGAATTATTAGGTTTTGTCTATGCTGCAATAAAAAACTTGTGGCACTGAATCAGGATCCTGGAGCTTGGCCCATAGGACTAAAATTTGCAGCATAGAACCTCTTGTGGGATCTCAGAGCCTAGATGCCAGCCAAGAATACAAGTCTAATTGCTGTTTTGTAGCTCTGCAGCCCAAGCCCTAGAAGCCTGACCCAGCAGTAGCTGTGCCAGGGTTTTTTTTTTTTTTTAACTACAGCGTAGACATGCCCTCAGTACATGGCAGTAGAGCTCACACAAACACTTAAGGTACATCTACACTGCCTGTGAAGCCTGGAATGTGATTCAGGTTTGAGTCCAAACTCCCCTTCCGTCAGCGCACACCAGTTTGACCTGGGTCAGTGTCCCTAAGAATCTTGTTGGGGAGTGGGTGGGTCAGAGCTTAAGTCCCATTGTGAGTCCGGTCCAAGCCTTGTCATTTTGTGATGCGTTAGATCCAGATTAATCCACAAACCTAAAGTGAAAGGTCGGAGTAGTGCAGTAAGGATTCATTAGCATGGCAGCAAGACCAGGATCCAGCAATTTTACACCCAGATTTACAAGGAAGTGAGGATGTTCAATTGCAGGCCTAGAAACATTGAGTCCATTAGTTTGGGTCCCACAGACCCAAGGTTGTGCAGGGCAGACTAGGTCAGGATAGATTTACACCTCAGCTTGCTGTGAATGAAATGTTTGTGTAGACACAGCCTCAGTGGGTCTCAAACTGTGGTTCATAAACATTGGAAGTCCACCAAGAGGAAAGGCTGTACACAGAGATCTGACACAATGGATGAACAGTATGACTGAAGCAAGGAGCTCCAACCAACTGAGAGAGCTGGACAATTGATGTTGCTTAGCTGAAGAGCTTGAGTGCATTCCACTGCTTGAAACATGAACTAAATACATTTGTGTGTGTGAATGCAATTGTAATCAACATTTTGCTGTAGT
Organism: Pelodiscus sinensis; assembly: GCF_052426305.1. NCBI lineage: Eukaryota > Metazoa > Chordata > Testudines > Trionychidae > Pelodiscus > Pelodiscus sinensis. The sequence goes on from NC_143053.1 coordinate 79,761,901, forward strand.
CTGTAAAGTGTTAACTGGTCCCTGCCTGCCACTTGGGATGGGGTATAAAAAGGAGAAGGAAGTTAACTTTTCATCTATTGTCTTGGTTGAATAAAGCAGGGAAAGCCTATGGGATTCATTACACAATGTTTCAGGAGAATTGCTTTTTTGTTTTGTGAGTATTTGGAAACAATAAAACAAGCCCAGATGAAAGGACCTGAGACTAATGCCTGAAGCTTAATTTTCTCCTGCCTCCTGTGGATGAATCACTTTACAGACAGCAAAGAGAGATTGGTAGCAAACAATGGACAGATCAAAGATGTAAAACAACCTTGAGAGATTAGAGCTGGGGACACTGCAGATAATAGAGATTCAGTATCAACAAATGTTAAGTCCTCTACCTGTACTGGAAAAGAAATAAGCAGGGCCAATACAAACTGAGGCAGGTGCAAGCAGCCATTGCATTACCACAAGTTTATGTCTATATTGTCTCTTGAATGGTGTCCTGATTTAACTTTTAAAATGTAATAATCCCTATAGTTGATGGTATGAAAAAGGTTCAGAACAGTTATTTTAGGTTATATTTGTTAGCAATTGTGTGCATCCTTTGTGCCATGCTTGTAAAAAGTACAAATAAATATGTGTGTACCACTGTCAAATGAATAAAGCATATTAACCAGCACATACTAGACCAGTTACATGTCATTTCAATTACAGGTGTCTACAAAGTAATTCACAAGTTGTGGAAAACGAATTCCTTAAGGTAACTTTAATTAATTAATTAATGAACGAATGAATGAATAATGGAAAGGCATGGCCATCACAGAAGAGTAGACATTTATCTAGTGGGCAGGTAAACTGTAGGCTTCTCTCCTCTTCTTTATCAAGATGAACTTTCTTTTATGGCTAGCAACTGACCAATAGTAACTTTTTTGATAAAATAAAGTGTTGATTGTGATCCTTATGATACACCTAAGTGTATTGTATATAGCACTAAGATGAACACTGCTAATTCATGCTTGAATTCACTTTAAACAATACATTATTAATGAATCATGGCTCAATTCAGAAAAATCAATTATTGGGGTTTTTTTTGGCACAGCTATTTGAAAACCATTGGCTTCTATTAGCTTGAGTGCTGCAGAGTTTGTACTTATGTTTCTCTCTCTCTCTCTCTCTCTCTCTCTCTCTCCCCAATATAAGAGATGCAGCATCAATTTTTCAAAAGCATTTACACGGCACCCTAAACTCGAAATAAGATAAGCAATTTGCACTATGCAAATTGCATATCTTATTTCCAAGGCTCGACGATCGCAGCAAAAACCCACTCGGCAGCACCGCACCGTGCATGCACCAGACCTGCACTATGCATGTGCGCACCGCCGGTGAACGGAGCGATCGGCTGAAATCTACTTGCCACAGGCGAGTAGATAAGCAGATTTGTCGAGCCCTGCTTATTTCAATTATTTCAGAATAGTTTATTTCGAAATTTGGCGTGTCTACACAGTGCCTGATTTTGAAATAACATGCTATTTTGAGACATCCCTTAACCCTCATGGAATGAGGGTTACAGGGATGCCAGAATAGCATGCCTGTTATTTTGAAATAATGGGCGTGTTTAAAAGATGTGCGTTAGCTATTTTAGGATACCTCTGGTATCCTGAAATAGCCCGCTGTCTAAACGTACCCTTAGTGACTTAGTCCCTGAAATCCATGGACTTCCAATGAGATTTAGGTGCCTTAATCATTTAAACACTTCTGAAAATTGTATCCCCAGTCTTAGCAGTACAAATGCATTGTTGCGTTTGCAAGTTGGTAGTCATGTGAATACCTTTGAAATTACGTCAGCCTGAATATTTGTCCTGTCACTAATCTGCAAAAATATACATGGACATAATTGCCTCTGACTGCAGTTATGGACATGCACACTGTGTTATAATATGTTTGGACTGAAACTTATTTACCAGAATGTTTGCCATATATGTTTAAAGATGAAGGGTATGTCTACACTGCAGTATAAGCTCAGGGTTAACCAAACTTGAGTTAGCAGATCTTGGGTTTGTTATTCTAGTGCTTGAGTGTCTACTCTCACTTGTAATCCCAGATCAGGAATTGTTGAATGTTGGGTCCCAGCCTGAAGCTCCAGCATCTACACTATATAAAGCAGGCCTGAGTGCAAGAACCCCCCTGTATTCAAGACATGCTGGCACTCTCCCAAAAGGTGGCTGCTGCAGCCCTTTGGTCATGGTGCAATGTGGGAAAATTTGACTGTCCACTAACCTGTCTTTCTAGAGATGACAAAGAAAGCCAGCCCATGGGATTCTAGAGAATGAATCCAGTGGGGCTGTGACTACACTGCAGAGATAGAGTTTGAACCCTGGGTCCCAGTTTGACTCAGGCTTGAACCTTCCACTCCCCTGGAGTCCTGGAACCCTGAGTCTGAGCCCTGAGTTAGTGTGAGTTGTTTGTAGGTGGGAAGGCTGGTTAAATTTGACCCTGAGTTCAAACCCAGGGCTTAAATTGCAATGTGGACATATTTTATAGCTAATTTATAGAAGTTAATGGGAGATTTTCCTTAGTAAGGACAACTGAGCAATATACTTAAATACTGTTAAATGTTTTAAATTAATATGTTGATATTTTAAATTACTGTTAGCTAGAAAGTGCTGCCATTAGACTGCTTTACTGACAGTTCTTTTTTTCTCTTTTTCTCTAGCGATTTAGACCAACAATATATAAACTATGTATTCAGGTAAAACTAATTTGCTTTTGATACTCAGTGACTGTTCTTATGTTGCAAATGGTTCCATTTTCAACAGTGTCTTGTTTCAGGAACACAGCTAATGCTCCTGCTAACTAAATAAGTCTAATGTACCTTTATACAAGGGGCTGGGTCCAACAGTAGAATATTTTGACGTGAGATAATGGGTATACATGCCAAGTTACACCTGAAAAGGTAACTGTGTTAACTATGAGTGATCACTGTTCTCCAAAGGTAAGATTGACACCAATGACTTGATGAAAACAAACCAAGCAACACCAATTATGAACAAAGGGGAGTATTACATATAGACACATCCCACACAAAAAGCATTGGCAATAACTATTATGATTAAAAATGGCAATTTGTGTAAGAATGGCTGTACTAGGTCAGACCAAAGGTCCAGCTAGTGCAGTATCCTGTCTTCCGACAGTGGCCAAAACCAGGTTTCTCAGGGTACATTTACACAGCAGCGATATTTTGGGATACCGAGGTATCCCGAAATAGCTACCTTGTGTTTTAGAAATGCACCCGTTATTTTAAACTATTTTTCGAAATAATGGGCATGCTATTTAACCATCCCTGTAAACCTCGCTGCACAAGGGTTAAAGGATGGCTCGAAATAGCGCGTTATTTTGAAATAGAGTTGAAATAAGCTTCACAATTTGTGTAGCACAGATTGAGTATCTGATTTCGAGTTTTGGGTGCTGTGTAGATGCACCCTCAGAGAGAATGAACAGAATAAGTAATCATCAAGTGATCCATCACCTGTCACCCATTTCCAGCTTCTGACAGACAGAGGCTAGAAACACCATTCCTACCCATTCTGGCTAAAAGCCATTGATAGATAAATTCATGAAGGACAGGTCTAGCTCTTTTTTGACTAGGGTTGCCAGATGGTTTCAACAAAAATACTGGACACACTTGACATTACATCACAATCTACATTACATCTTATTTAGAAAATACCGGACATTTATATTATCCCAAACAGAAAGCTCAAATACTGGACTGTCCGGTTCAAAACCGGATACCTGGCAACCCTATTTTTGACCCTGTTTAGTCTTGGACTTCATCATATCCTCTGCCAAGGAGTTCTATAGGTTGACCGTGCATTTTATGAAGAAGTACTCCCTTTGGTTTGTTTTAAACCTGATACCTATTAATTTCATTTGGTGACCCCTAGTTCTTTTGTTATAGGGAGGATTTATTCACTTTTTCCACACCAGTCATGATTTTATAGACTTCTATCATATTCTCTTAGACATCTCTTTTTCAGGCTAAAAAGTCTGTCTTATTAATCTCTCCTCATATGGCAACTGTTCAATACCCCTAATTTTTGTTGCCTTTTTCTGAACCTTTACCAATGCTAAGATATCTTTTTTTGGAGATGAGGTGACCACATCTGTATGCAGTATTCAAGATGTGGGGGTACCATGCTTTTGTATAGAGTCAATAAGATATTATCTGTCTCATTCTTTGTCCCCATCTTAATGATTCCTAACATTCTTTTTGCTTTTTTGACTGCTGCTACGCACTAAGTGGATGTTTTCAGAGATCAGTCCACAATAACTCCAAGATCTCTTTCTTGAGTGGTAACAGCTAATTTAGTCCCCATCATTTTATATGCAGAGCTGGGATTATGTTTTTCAGTGTTTGTGACTTTGCATTTATCAGCATTAAAATTCATCTGCCATTTTGTTGCCCAGCCACCTAGTTTTGTGAGATCCTTTTGCAGCTCTTCACAATCTGCTTTGAACTTAACTCTCTTGAGCCGCTTAGTATCATCTGCAAATTTTGCCACCTCACTGTTTACCCCTTTCTTCAGATAATTTATGAATATGTTGAATAAGACTGGTCCCAGTATGGATCCCGGGGGACACAACTAGTTACCTCTCTCTAGTCTGTAAAATAACCATTATTGCTCCCCTGGGTTTCCTATCTTTTAACCAGTTATCAGTCCTTGAGAGGCTCTTCTCTCTTGTCACATGACAGTTTATGAAACAGATAATTCAGACATTTAGTTGTTGGCATTAACTTAGCGTATCAAATCGCAGCCAAGAGGAGTCAGTGAGCATGACTGTCTTTGGATTTTGCAAGTCCTTATCTGAAGTAACACATGTAGGGGCCCTGTAATCAAACCTCCCTACTTGCCTCTGCATACCCATGCTGACCCCAGTCACCTTTTGCCAGCCTTGCCAAACACGAAGGGATATCTCTAGGCAGGCACACAGTACTTTCATAGTTTTACTATGGGTGTAAAATCCTATGTAATTGGTTAACTGGTTAAACATGAAGTTTACTTCCTGTTTAACCAGTAAACCAATTAAGGAGGGACTGCTTCAGCCCAGATGAGCTGGAGTGGTGCCTGCCTCCCAGTTGTGGCTGGCCTGGAGTGACCCACCATTGCAGGCACCATTGTCCCCCTGGGCCTGCCTGCAACATGCCAGGCCTGCCAGGGACAGCCCCCATCTGCAGTAGGCCCTATGCTGGAGCAGCCCCCTGCTCGTGGTGAGAGGGGAGCTGTTTCAGCCCCCACTGGTTAACCAGAACTGGTAGGCATCACACCTTAATGGGGTTAAGGCTAATCAGTTAATCTTTCACATCCCTAATTTTTATGTTTGCTTTGTTATTGAAGGATGGGAATTAATACTGTGGCAGCCTTCACCTGCTTGTGAGTGTCTCTGATTACCTTTTAGCCTCTGCATGCACAGTATTAGATGGTGTTAGAGAAAGATGACATTGAAAGGGAAATAAAATAAAGAGCTAGATGAAAGAATGACTGGAGATGGAAATGTGTTCTGGGGTTTATGAACATGTGCCTTATACAGACAATCAGTGAGATGGATTTAAGGCAGTTACTTGACTACCTTTACCTTGTAACTCTACAAACAAAGCTGAAAGCATAAAGGGTCCAGTCCTAATCACCTTTGTCAGAAAAAACTCTCCAGTTTGCATGAATAAGGTAAGCTGGAGTAGGCCATTAATACAGGCTTTGTACGTGCCCAAGAAAATCTAGCAGCGGGGCATGTATTGACAGTGTCTGACTATCTATTTGCATGATGTAGTTTCATGTCCTAAGGCAATCAATCTGTCTTCCTAGATTTCCCAAGTAGAAAGCAGAATTTTGACAAAGGAGACAGACGTGTTTGTTGTATTTATTTTGAACACTGGTCCATTCACATGACTGCAGATATAGTGTTTATGCACAAAAATAATCTATTAATTCTTGTTTCTGCTGAAAACAGCCTAAAAGGGTCTATTTGTCTAATGATGAGATGGAAAAGTGAAGCAAACAATAAGATCCTTTTACTTTTAATTAGCATATGGATAATCTATGAATCTTCATTGTCATATAGTTGAAAAATACAGATGATCCCAAACCCTAGATTCAGATCTTGGATTCAAATCTGACTTTTGCAGCTTCAGTTGCAAATGTAGGGCTAGATTCTCCACTGTGTAAATGGATGAAATTCCACTGAAGTTGTGCTCAGGCCCTATCAAAGGGAAGGCCAGGAGAGCCATTTGGCCCGGGCCTCAGGAGACAAAGGGGCCTCAAATTTTGACATTTTTCTACCAAGCCATTTCCATTTATTATACATCTTGCAGTTATAACAGAGACAACAAAAGAAGCTAGCAAAAATTTATTTAAATCATTGAGAGACCTCAGGCCTTCACCAATTTTTCAGTTACATCTGAGTTTTCACCTGCCTGACTGGAGTAGCTTCTGTGATTAGTGATTCTGTGTTATGAAACACTGTTTACAGTCTTTGCATAGTTTAGAGGTTTTGAAAGTCGTAATTAATTCTGTTACTGTAAAGTGATTTTGCTTGATCTGAGGGTGAGTTTAACCTTTGAATTAGATGTTTATTGCTGCATAGGAGATTTTCATATTCCTGTTTTCTCTTATGTGCCTTTGTATGCAATAACCATATCAGGCTCAGCTATAAGCTACCTCTTTGCCCAGTTTTAGATTTGCCTTTGAAGGCTTTTTTGTGATAATGAACTTTTAATTCTAGTTGTTTAATAAACTTTATATCTAATATGGCAATTGCCCTATGTTCATATTCATAATAATGCACCGGTTATTAGATTAATTTAATAACAGGTGTGTATTAGACAAAATTAGCATGTTCAAGTACACACTGCCTTGTCTATGCCAGACTTCTAGAATGTGTTATTTGGCATGTGTTAGCTAAGAATACACCTTGTATTCTAATGTATACAAGGCCCCGGTCTAAACTCCTGAATATGGCACTCTGAGATGCCATGTTCTGTGAATGTGTGGTGCTTGCCTCTGGCCTTGTCTACTCCAGTATGAAATTTGCTAAAAAGTGCTATTGGACTACAGGTTGGATCTCCCTGGTCTGGCACCCTCGGAACTTACATGGTTCCGATCGAGGAATTTGCTGGACCAGGGAGGTCAGACCTCCGGCTCCTCTTCTGGATGCCAGCTTTCAGCCAGTGAACTGTTCCAGGCCTGTCTACCAGGCTCCACTGCCCCTAGTTTTCTGGTGAGACACCACTCTAGACTGCCATCCTCGATCTGGCTGGTGGGGCTCCCTGCCACTGGGCTGCTTGCCCTGCTCTGGCTTCTAGCCTACTGGCTAGAAGTTTGGTTCTAATATCAAATTGGGTGCTCTAGTTGACCATTTTCAGGGCTGCCCTCCTACGTGGATTATTTTCTTCAGATCTCTTCTCCTGGCCTCTTTAGGGGGCATTTTGCTGCTCTAGAATAGAGCAGTAGGACACAGCTGCCTCTCCAAGAGCAACCTCATCATGTTGCTTTCAAATTATCAGCACTTAGAGAGGTCTGGGAGATATAGCCGGGTTCAACCAGCAAATAAATGTGTATTTACTGCTCTGGTTCTTCCTGTTCCTCCTTTCCCATTTAATGTGCGTTTGGGCTTTGGTCATTGCCCTCCCCCCACCTCCACCATAGCCCACAAAATGAGTGGTGTATTGACTCATAGTTTAAATATTTAAGAAATCTATTTTGATAAAATGGTGGAAGTATTATATACACTTGGATGGAATGCTGAGTATTCTGTTCACTAGCAAAAATGATTTAGAGCTAATTCCAATAATGGTATCATCCCCGGTTCTTATCTGGCCTATTTGGTCATGACTGAAAGTGGGTTTGTTACTTTAATCAGCACATGGAAGGTAAATCAGAGGGAATTAATCTGCAAAATGCCACAGTCTGCCTCTGTTGCGATTCTTCACAAGGCAAGTTGCAAATAATTTTAGACTCAGATTGAAAAGACTCTTGCATCTACTTTTTCAAATCTGTGATAGCAATGAGGCGCTAGGACATGTAGCGTGGTAGTGAAACAGGTTTCATTTCTGATGGGCTATCTCCAGTACCTGCATGGGAAGAAGCCTAAATGAAGGGCAGGTTGTGTCCCAGACTCAGAGTACCAACCATGCAGAGCCGTAGTCCTGCTCTTACACATGCTGATGCTAGTGCTCCCTGTCCCTTGGCTGGAGTGTGGGTGACACATAAAGGTGGGAATGAATGCTGAATTCTGTCCCCCACAGCAGATGGTCCAGGATGGGGGTGCAGTTTTGGTTCCATCCTCCTCCCCACCCCATGTTCGGACTAGCAGAGCTGGCAGAGCGTGTAGTGAAGTAATGTGCACCTGGCAAAGGGATGGCACTAATTGGTTCTCCCAGAAACAATGAGTCATAATTCCATTCCAAATATTTGCCTGTGGAGAGGTGGCTGTTCCTTACACAGAATCCTAGAAACATGGATTGGAGGGGCCTCGAGAGGCCAGCTGAGCCATCCCCCCATGACGAGGAAGGATTAAATACATCCCGACTTGACAAGTGTTTGTCTAGCCTGTACTTACAAACCTGAAATGATGGCAGTTCCGCAGGCTGAGCAAAGGCTGAGTTTGTTGCTTTCAATCTAATAGATGCTTGTCTGTGAAGGTAAAGTGCCAGACAACCGACAAGTCTCTGGCCAAGAGAAACCTACGGCACAGAATGAGAGGAGTGTTTTCAGGTTTTGATTAAAGTGTGTTGAAAGAAATATGTGTAAAGTCTGTAGAGTGCCCACCCATGATTTTAGAAAGAGCCGCTAGGCTTTCTCGTTTATGAGCACCAAAAGCTGCACTGGATTTTTTTGCTGTGGTGAAAGGCAGCCTTGCAGGAATCAATTGCTTTTCTTGTTGACAAAACTGCCACACAATCTGACATAAAAGCATATGAGGTGCTGCCCAAAATAAAATATTATGGGCTTGGAAAAATCATGGCATTCTAGTGCCTCTACTCCTTTTTCTCCCTTGTCTGGTGTGCTAAGTTGTCTTCTTAGGAAGCCTCAGAGTGCCTCAGGCAGGCCCCCAAAATGCCCACCAGTATCCTCTCGAGATCATAGGTGCAGTGCAGCTTACTGCAGTTTGAACTCACTGGCTTAGGCTTTCCCTCTCGATACATAAGATGTTTGTTTTCTTTGGATCTGAGCCTGGGATGTTGCAAGGGGTATCAGTTCCCCTCGCTTGCAGATGAAGTTTCTTGTCGAGGCAAACACATACATTTCCTACTCTCCACTGGAGGCTAATCAGTAAAATATTTACAAAGCAAAATCAGGGACGGTAGCCCAGCCATAGCTCTCACCACAGTTGACACAGCTTCATTTGTGTTTCCATTGCCCTTATTGTGTTTCTCATTGAGTAATAAGTAACACGTCTTCACTTCTTTTGCTGTGTTTACCAGCAAAAAAAATGTCAGTAAATTTGGGGAACTGAAAAACCTTCTGGGTATCTAGTTTGGAGGTAGCAGCAGCAGATAATTACATACTATATGTCCAATAATCTAGTAATTTTACTCTTTACAATCTTTGTGGCACAACAGAGGGTTGTTTAAAAATACAGATATTTATACTCTATATTTTCCACTAGGATATATTTTGAAGTATTTTGAAGAAAATGATAAGCCTAAGATACTTGACCATCTCCTTTACACTGTGTCAAAGCTCCAACCGTGCCCCATGGTCCTTTGCTTCTAGGTGGTTATTGTGTCTATTGAGGCTCACTATGACCCTTCACATTGCCTCTTGCCTTTTCTAGAGGCCAGGGACACATCTTACTGAGCCATCCATATCATTGGCAAAGTCAAAGGTGAATCCCCTCTGTAATCTTGGCCTCCCTTTCCAGGAGCAGACTTTTTAGTGGTGTGGAGAGGGTTGGGGGGAATCCGGGCCCACCCACTACTCCAGGTTCTAGCCCAGGGACTGTAGCGGTAACTGACAGGGTTTTTCCTCTAGGCCCAATACAGCAGCTTTTTCCCTGGGCCATTTCCCCAAACACTCCCCTAGTACATTCTCCCTGGTACCTGAGCAAATCTTTCCTGTTTCAGCACAAACACTCTTTCCTCTTTGCAGTCCTCAGCTCTCCAGCCACACACTTTCTCCTCTCTGTCCTTCCCTCTTCTTTACGTCAGGAGAAAACTTTAAAAGTAGCCCAGAAGGCCTTAATTGGCTGCAGTTGCCTGATTAGCCTGCTATTTCAGGTAAGCTCTTAATTAGCCTCAGGTGCCTACCTGCTTGATTATGTGCAGCAGTCTCTGGCAGTTTATTTAGGAAATAGAAAACTATTTACCCAGCTCCCGGTATGTCTGCCCTCCACCAGACTATTGTAGCCAGATGCCCCAGGTCTGTCACAACATGTAATTTCCCCCCTTTGCCTTGTGTGCTGGACAACTGGTTTCAGAGCAAGGACCCTCATTCCATGCCCTTTGGGACCTTAGTATCAGCATATGCCTTACACTAGGCAGAAAAGCTCATTGGAATATACTGAGACCCTGCTTCAGGCACTATCTTTGGCAGCCTCAACTCCTTCCTATTGTGCAGGCCTCCGTAGCTGTTCTGGTTTGGGTTGGTAGCTGGCAATGATCCTCAATTTCCCCTGGGACTGTAGGAGACAGTGGCAGTTAATTGGGGGAATCTGTGATGCCTTCAGCATATCTTTTTTACCTTCATAACGGCAATGCCTACTAATAGTCAGGTGAAAATCAGGGCTTCTGGCTGATCTGCTGCCCTCCATCTTTGTTGCTTTCCCTCCATTATCATCACCAACATGTGTCTTGTTCCAGTTTGGAAGCTGCTAGAACTTTGCTTTGGAAGCACAGCATTGTTGAAGCCATAAAACCCAGAATCTTTGCACATGGTGAAGGACCAGTAATTCTGCAGGGGTTTTTTTTACCCTCAGAGACAGGGTGGCAACTGAACAACAGGGTGCTTTTTGGTCTTAGAAGTCTGTCTAAGGTCTCACAAATCTTAGTTCAAAGGCCACAAACCAGAATTAGAACCAGCCCTTATTAGTTTTTAATTTGTTTGTGTGAAAATATGCATTGATAAATATTCTTTAAAATTCCCTTTCCAGTGTTGTGTGTTTGGAACTCAGAAGTGAATAGCTTTAGAAAAGAAAACAAAATGCTCTTAATTCTGCTAAGGCCAGGAATTTTGCTAGCATGCTTTGTAGATATTCTACTTGTAACGTGACTACTTGATTCCTTCTTTTAAATTGCATTTTGAAGTGATACTTACAAATATGGATTCACAGTGCTTGCAGAAACATTCATGTGGAACTGGATGCTTTAATTTGCACATACAGTTACCACAATCATGCCTACAAATCACATGTTTGTACACACACAGTCAACATTCACTCTCCTATAGAGAACCAGCTCAAGGCTTATGCACTACAGTCCCACTTAAGCTCCATTTTTGATACACAGTTCTGTGTTATCCCATTGCATAGGAAAGAACTTCACTCATTAAAGAACAGTTAGATGCATTGTCCACATGTGGGCAGTTTGTTTGTACCCTCCTTTACTCATAACTTTTGTATTAATTTTATAGTAAAATATTTTTTGTTTTTTGTTTTTGTTTAGTGTGGTGCTTTTGGCCTCTGCTTCCCATCCAGCAGGTAAAGTGATTAGATAATGTGTTAACATTTATTTTTAGGGCCCTGGTTAGATTTTATTTTTTCAGTGCATGCAGTCTATAAACAGACTCTGCAACATGGAGTTACCCTGGTGCAAAACCAACAAGAAAGCCACATGGAGTTGCTTGTGCAAAGACCATGACAAAATAAGCATAGCAAACTTGTCTCAGGTCTTCCCTTGAGAACAAGAGCTACCAGTCAGCGTGGACGCCAGGTTTCCTTCCTTATGCTTTTCTCAATGCCAAACAGAGGTTTCACTCTGCTGTTTGCACACGGAGTAAGAGGATCTCTTTGTTCACTATTCACTTCTCCCATCCATCATAGCCAATGGTAGGATTTAGCAGAGTTGTTGAGTCAAGTCCCATGACTTGAACTCGAGTCCGACTTAAGTTGCCTAAGTGACTCGACTTGAGACTCGACTCGGGTTCATTGTTTGTGACTTGAGACTCGACTTGATACTTGCTAATTTTGTTAAATAGACTTGGTGAAAAAATTGTCTGAAAATGCCGATATTGATGGCTTGTACAAAAGCGACTTGACATTTTTTAAATTAAGACTTAAGATTCGACTTGGGACTTGACTCGATAGTGACTTTAGGGACCCGAGACTCGACTTGAGACTTGAACTGTAGTGACTTGAGACTCTACTTGGACTTCACAATGACGACTTGAAGACAACACTGGGATTTAGTTAATCACTGTGCAGAAAAAGTCAATGATAAGTAATTATTCAGGTGAGGTGAGGTATGTTAGAACAGGCAATGTAGAAACAGCCATTCTGGGTCAGACCAAAGATCCATCTAGCCCGGTATTCTGCCTTCTGATTCTGGCCAATAGCAGGTGCCCCAGAGGGAATGAACAGAACAGGTCATCATCAAGTGATCCCACCCCTGTTGCCCATTCCCAGCTTTTGTCCAATCTATGCCCTAGTCAAAGCAGTGATGGTGAAACCTGCCCATATTTCTTTATATGGAAGAGTCAACCAGCTAGAAAGACAAAGAAAAAAGCATGTAGGAAATGAACAGGTACCAATCTTCAGCTAGTGGGAGCTTTATAAAGCCACTGTGTCCTCCCATCAGGAATTACGAATGAGAAATGCCCAGTGAAACAGGCACACATTTTAAAAACTCACAGGGAAACACTTTGAGAACTTACAGAGCTTGGAAGTGAGAGAACTCCAGACACTAGGCACTCCTGAAAGCTCTCTGGGCCAGGCTTCCTGGAAATACAAATATTCATCAGCCCACTATGCTCATATTTGGAAGGACATTTTTAAACCTCCTGACTTGCTGTTTGTGACAGAGTTCAAATTCCAGAGAGGGAAGCAGCCAATACATGTAAATGTTTCCTGTTGCACAGCATGGAACTAGAAGAATTAACTGACTTCAGTGGAAACAAATTTACCCCTGGGGGCACTCCAGTAAAACTAGAAAATATGGTGCATGTCTGGTCATTGCAAACTGCAGTGTCAACACAATCATTCATGTGCCATTACAAACATATTAGCCAAGAATACTTTTACATATTTTACAACCCCTTTCCCCTTTTTGAACAAAAGGCAGGAACCCGCTAGAACTGAGAGAGTCAGGAATGAATCATTAAAAACATTTGAAATGTGGAAATCTTGGTAATTTAAAGAGTCAGGCAGCTGTAAAGGAATGTTAAATGAACACTGTAATGGCTGTTTAATTGCTGTTCCCCAGTTGTTTGTAGCTATGGGTATTTTTGCCAATTTTCCACTGAGCATGTTAGTTTCTTCCTCAGGTGACCTCTTCAGTGCCTTGGACTTTCCATTTCTCTACTTCTACCGATTTCACAGTAGCTGCTGTGCCAGGTAACTTCTCCATACTCAGGGGTGTGAATAGTGTTAGAAGAACTGGTTCTGTCAGCTTCCGACCTTGACTCTCAGTTAAACACTAGTAAAACCTTGGTTGGATACAACAGTCTGTTTTGGCAAAAGCCAGTAAAGCTGCAGAGTAGTGACTTCCTGTGGAATGCAACCAAGGGCCTGAGATTCAAATTTGTCAGGGGTTGTTTCATCTGAGGGAGAGAGGGTATGGGTATGTGCAGTGTGGTCGTGAGGGTTCCCAGCTGCCAATAAAATAGTTTTACTTACCTCAGCAAAGCTTTGATAGAAAGCATAGAATTGCAGGACTGGAAACCACCTACAGATGTCCTATAGTCCAGTGCCCTGCACTCATGGCAGGACTTTTATTTTAGTATCTCTCAAACACTTCCCAAATTGGATTAGGCTTTGTAAAACTGGCTGTTTTCAGTGATTACAAGGTATTAGACTTAAGTGCTATATTGGTATGTATGGATTTATTCATCTGTACATCTTGTTACTTGGCAGGATAGGTTAGTCCTATAAAACAGGAAGGCTGCAACAAGAGTCATTCTGAGTAGCAACAGTTCACAGCCTATTAATGTTATTCTGTGATAATTATGTTATTTGTTCTATATCTCTTTACCCTACTGAAATTTGGACTCTTCTTTTAAATTTCTTCTCTTTATGCACTAGACTATTGTTTTTTAAGCTGAATTTCAACTTCTATGCTAAATGGTTCAAAAGTTGTGGTAATTCTTGGGACTTTTCTAATTTTCTTTACTTGAGCTTATTAAAAGGGTTGACGTAATGTAAAAAATGATCATGGTCCAGAAGCTACAATTTATTTTCATCAGGGCAGAATTCTCTCTTCTAGACTAAATGCTCCAGTGTGGATCCTCTGTTCTGGAATAAAAGTGACTGTATTGCAGAATAATTACTTCTCTTGTGAGTGAAGAAATTATTTTGTAATCAAGTCACTTTTATTCCAGAATAGTGTCCATGTCGAGGAGTTATTGCACAATAGCTATGTGATCACTCCTTAACTAGACAAGAGCCAGCTTCAGACTCCAGAGAATGCAACTAGACAAGAGACTCTCGCGCTCAATAAGGCTTAGTCATGGGCAGTGGGTGGGTGAACTCCACCACCAGCCCCCCCCCACCTACTTGAACCCAGACTCACTGTGGCTGCTGCCCCTCACACCCCATGGCCTCTAGCTCCTGCCCCAGGCTACTAACTTTAGCACCTTCCCCTCACAGCCTCAGCTCTCTTCCCTGGCCATGGAGAGTGAGCCAGCCAGGCAGCATGGCCCCAGGCTCCCCTGATCCTACAGCACCAGAGAACCAGGTGGCATTGCCCCAACCTCCCTGGGCCACCCTGCCCAATCTGACTCCAAGCTGGCACATTCCCGTCCACCCCCACCAAGCCACCAGCCCCAGTGCTGGGCAGGCAGAATGGCCCCAGCACCAGGATGATGGGGGGGCATTGGTTGTGCAGCTCCCAACCTGTCTGCCGCAGAGGCCTGGAGGTGGAGCCTGGATACATCATGCATCTGGGAAGGCAGAGCTTTCCCAGGCCTATGATATATACCACCCATACTGGGGCCTCAGTTTTTGTCACCAGGCTTCTAAGTTGTTCACTGCCTATTCTACCACCCTCATGTGTGTTAAGTAGTACTTTACATCCGTGTTTCCCAAAAGGTGAGGCGTGTACTACAGTGGAGGCAGAAAGGAGTAGCTGGGGGGCGTAAGGGCAGATCTCCAGTTGCTCTCCAGCATCTCACTTTCCTTTTTTTACGTTAGTCTGTAGCTGTTATGGTTCTGAAGAAAGCCTCCATAAATGTGAAGCAAGGGTAACCAATGCAGCAATGTCAACCTGAGTGTGCAGAGTGCCTGAAGCAATAGTGCTCAGCTGTAAACTGCCCCATTTATTTCAAGGGCTGCTCAGTAAGATGCCAATGATGAAACTTCAGATGTCACCATTGTTAACTATTTCACTGCTCCTCAAGGAGCTACACCAGCCTTTAAAAAAGTGTGTGTGTTTGAGGAGGGGTGAGGAAGGACTTGCCCAGGACTCTAAAAGATGCATAATACAAGTAAGCTGCATAGTCTTTACAAATACCCAGGCTGTATTCATCTGAAAGCAGATGAGTTTGGACTGCACTGTAGGTAAAAGAACTTACGTAAGTGAACAAAGAGCAATGAGAACTAGTTGTTAAAACTGATGTCTTAGAAAGCATGGAGGGTATTAAATAGCACAGTAAGACACACTCA
Organism: Pelodiscus sinensis; assembly: GCF_052426305.1. NCBI lineage: Eukaryota > Metazoa > Chordata > Testudines > Trionychidae > Pelodiscus > Pelodiscus sinensis. The sequence goes on from NC_143053.1 coordinate 79,777,690, forward strand.
ACCTTGGCCTAAAAAGAACAACATCAGCAAAACCCTACTGGGCATTTTATCTATCTCAGGACTTGGTTTTAATGAGAGTCTTAAGAAGAAATGTTCCCGTGTTCTCACTGCCTCCATTTGTTGGTGCACAGGAGTGTTTCTGACATACAGTTACAAGCTTTCAGCATAGAGGAGCAGGGCTCAGACATTTCCAGCCATGCACGCTCTGCCCTTTCCAGAAACAGAACCTGTCTGTGCCCCGTACTGCACAGCCCTGGCTTCCTCAGCAGCAGAACTTGAGCCGAAGGCAGATCTGGGGGCCGAACTTGAACTGGGGTTGGGGGCAGAGAGGGAACAAGGGCAGAGTTGGGCTGGGACCAGTGCAGGGGGCAGTAGAGGTAACCACCTCGCTGTGGTTACTCTGTATGTGTGTGGGGGGGGGGTCAGATGTCCTCCTCAGCCCCCCTGATTTCTCAGGATGCTGCTGGAGCAGGGGTCTAGCAGTGAGGAGGCAGCATTTGCCTTGTCTTCTGCACAGTGCTCATGATAAGAGCCAGAAGGCTGGGATCCATATTTTCTCGCCACAATTGCTTGAATTGGTGTGAAAGCCAGAAACCCCAGGGACATCTGGGAAGAAAAGAGATGGCTAATGGGACGTTTTTCACATTCCCAGCGTGCCTAGTGCTATGTTGCACATTCCCAAAGTCCTTAGAGGGTGAAGGTGATGCAAGGCACTATGGGATACATTCCCATAATGCTTTGCTCTTTGTCAACAAGGGTATGTTTACATTGCATTCCTCCATCAAGAGAGGAATGTAAATGCAGACAAACAAAATTGCAAATAAAGCGCGGATTTGAATTTCCCGTGCTTCGTTTGCAAAATCGCATCCAGCTACTTTTCCGAAATACCGTATTTCAAGGAAAAAAGGGGTTATTTAAAAAAGAAACCCTTCCTTCAAAACAACCTTTACTCCTTAAAAAATTAGGTTTAAGGGTTATTTTGAGGGAAGGGTTTCTTTTCGAAATAACCCAGTGTGGACTGAGTTTTTTTTCTCAAAATATGGTATTTTGGAAATGTGGCGGGCCGCACTTGTGCAAATGAAGCACGTGAAATTCAAATCCGTGCTTCATTTGCAATTTTGTTTGTCTGCATTTGCATTCCTCTCTTGATGTAGGAATGCAGTGTAGACATACCCCAAGGGAGCTGCAGATGTGGCCATGAGTTGTCAACAGCAGATACCAGAAAAAGCAGTTTGACATGTTTCCAGTTTTGGAGACTTCTGCCTGTTGACAACACTTTTGTTGCCAAAACTTGCAAGTGTAGACACAGCTTTCCGGTGTCCGGGCAACTTGGGGAGGAATGAAGCGGCCAGGGTCTACATCACCCTGTGGGTCTACATCACTTTCCTTATTGCTGGGATCCCACTGCTTGCCTCTGGCCCACCCCCACTCACCTCAGGGCTATGGTCTGCAAAGCGGGCAGCAGCACCAGCACTCCAGCAGCAAGTAGGCAAAACAGTCCCATTTGACCATGGAGGAGCCTAGCAAGCAGCCAGCATCTTGCTGCTTCCTCCCTTCCCGGGCTGTAGGAACACAGGGAGAAGGCCGCCTTCTCACTGCTGGATATCCCTGCCTAATGTGCCCTGAGAAATGTGGGGGAAATGTGGCCCCTCATGCCCTCTGCAGCTGCAGTCAGAGCTGGGCCTGGAGGTGGAGCTGGACTGCGGGTGGAGTAGCCCTACCATGCATCCCCCTGAGTGATCCTCTGCACTTCCTATAAGGTTACCTCCACACATTGAGACCCGCTGGCATGGAGTATTACCGTAGGTACTTAGCACTGTCCTTTTCCCTTCCTATTTGTTTTAACACCATATCAACTATGCTAATTGCAGGTCACACTTCTTGATATCACTAACTCCAGCTATCGCTTCAGTGTTTTGTGGTTATGTTTCAGTGGAATAAGGTTGTGTTAACTCCTTCCTCTGTGTGATGTAAATACTGTAACTGCACACCCTCTGTGACTGAGGGTGTGCACCCTTTGTGGCTTGGCCCTCCCTCCATCCAGATCACTGTGTTCTCCCCTGCCCCCATCCATCTGAAGTATTAAAGTTTGTCCATAAACTGTCTCTGACAGACTTCTCCTTTACTGTCTAGATAGTGTTGCTTCCCACATGGCTGGTATGAGTATCCAGGCTTGCCCTCTTTTCTGGATGTCAGCCCAGGGACTCTTTAATCAAGGTCTTCACAGTCAAACATTGCTGTCCTTTTCTTACAGCTTCTCTTCTATGTTTCCTTCCTCGCTACCTGATGTCCAAAGTATGTTTCATGCTCCTTGATGCAGCCGTTTTCTATTGCCAGCTTCCTGGCTTTATACAAGCCTTGCCTGTCCTGTCTCAGCCTTTCCTGTCCTGTCTCCAGCATCATTCAGGAGATTACTTAGGCCACCTAATTCCCTTCAGCTGTGACCTTTCTGGTTAGTTGGCCCCTTCTCAGCCTTATTCACCCCAGGTAGGGGTGAACAACTCCTCTCACTCGCCTGTGCTGTTAGTGATGATGTCCTATAACTCTGTATGCCCCCTTTTCCATTGCAATAGCCAGGCTGCTATTTGGCTTGTAAGCATTTCTGAAGCAGTTAGTTGAATCCCTTCTTTTCTCCATCCCTTGTTAACCCTAAATGGCTTTGTGAACTCACTTAATCTTTTAGCTGAGAACATCAAGACATCTTATTACCCCTACACTACAGGTTTATTCGTTTATTCTTTACCACCCACCCCACATTGAAGATAAAAATTAAAAGTCAAATGTGTGTCTTTAGGAAGGTTAAGCAACATGGCAATATCAGAAACTGAAATTTTCCAGTGATTGCTTCAGCTCAAGAGATAAAAGAAGTTGAAATGAGTGAGAATATGGGCCACATATTTACATATGGCTTCCATTGAAATCTTAAATGATTTGAATGAAACTTCATGTTTTAGTTACCTGTACTTTCCTAGAGTGCACTGGTTTTGCTAGTATATTTTGACACTTGTTAAAGACCAAGCATGAGGTCATCAGTTGTTCTTATTTATTGTACATATTTAACTGGAAAAAACCAGGGTGTCTTAGACATAAAATAAGTTCATAATCTACTAAATAATCAATTCCAGTTCTTGAACAACACTGCTTTTTTTTGGGGGGCGGTGTTTGGTTTTGTAATAAGAATACCAATAAACCTGTAAGATTCTAGTTAATAGAAGCTGAGAGAATTCTCTTTATTCATTTAAGCTTTTTCATCTCCTTACAGTGGACTGTTGGGATTCTTTCTGATGCTCCACACAGTGAAGCTAAAAAGCATCACATCATCATGGCAATATGCAGCCTGGAGTTTCCTTGCAAAGGTAAGAGAGATCCTCAGCTGAACTTGGATGATCTCTATCTCCAGTGGATAAACTGTGAGTTAGTTGAGCCTCCATACCCCTGTTCTTTCTCCCTCTGTTCTAATTAGACATAATGTGAAGTATTTAATGCCATACACATAGCAGATGTAAATACATTAAACTACATTAGTCTGCTATGTAATGCCATACACATAGCAGAGTTGAGACAGCCCATATCAGTTGCCAGTGGGTACCCCAAAATAATGGGCCATACCAGTTGAGACTCTGACCTACTGGCTCCAAGCAGTTAAATACTTTCAGGGATGGCGTGGATGGCATTTCTTTTCAGTTCCTGCTGTTGAGAGTAATGGTGGTGTCTGCCAGTAATTGTTTCTCTTGTTGCCTCTTCCTTCCTAGAAGCATTGGTTTTCAGAGTACAGAGCCAAAACCTAGGCCCATAGAAGCCAATGTCTCCACTCCCTTTGGCTTCTGTAAGGGCAGAATTTGAAATGGGTGATACTCTTAAACTATCCACAGTTTAAAAATTCAGACGCGCTGGTTTGATTCCCATTTCCTAATTTCATTTTACCCAGTTTAATTATTGCCATGTGTGATACCCTGAAGCCATAACTCCCCTGGACAGTTTGTTCTCTCGTTTTTCATGCTAAAATGAATGAAGCTGCTTTTTAATAGTGTTGTGAAACACATTTATTTACAAGTTGTAGTAAAATGACTCCTCATCTTTGTTCTATTGGCTGTGGGAAAGAAGTGTCACTTGCTTTATACTAAAGTATTTCTGAAGTCTGTCTCAGTAAAACTCTGCCAGTCCCTTGGCATTTTTTGTGGGTTTGAGTTTCTCTTAGGAGCTCCTGAAAGAATCTGGCTAAGAAGCTTTTAGTACCTTAATCTTCTTGTTGTTCTTTGGTAACAAGTCAGTTGATTTACTCTGGAGAGGTACTAATCCTAACAGCAGATATTGTGTATAAGGAGAAGAGGTTCTATGTGCAGCGTTCATGAAGTAGCAAAAGGCAGGAGGATGAGAAGTAATGGGAGATACTACAAAGCAGACTTGGGCCTTTCCCAGCTGAAATGGGTCAGAATGGCAAAGTTTGTATCTGGATCAAAGCTTCAGAGATATTTACATTTGGGGGTTTTGGTCAGAGTCAGCTTTAGAGGGAACTATCACAAAATGTAGTTATGCATTGATGTTAATGGAGTTTCACCAGCTTACACTAGCTAAAGATATACCCCTAAACTTTCATGGTCATTTAACATCTGTTTTCTTGTAATCAGCCCATAAAGGCTAGGTTTGTTTGCACTGAAGTCCTTTTATCCAAAGTAAAATGATTTAACAGAGAAAATTAATTTTCCTCCCTTTTTGTAAGCTTTCTTGCAATTTCCACACAATTGCTCAATAGTCATTTTTATATCTTGTCTTGAGTATAAAGGGAACACAAGTACCAGGGACATGAGGTATCTCTAGCTCCAGTTAATAATGATACATCTGGTACTTTGCATTTCTGTAGTGCCTTTCATCCAAGAGTCTCAAAGTACATTATAAGCATTGTATTTTGCCACATATTACCCTTCTTAATATGTAAGGAATACATACAAATCACTGCATCTATTGCTGAACTGCAGCCACATTCAGGGTGCAACTCTGCAGCTGATTTCCAAAATACCTGAATATTACCCAACAGCTTTGGGAGTGGAAGTAGAAAGGACTAATTTCTACTAATAGAGGGAGTAAGGGTTCAGATGGACAGAATATCATTTCTTGAACTGGAATTTGGCCAGAACTGTGGAAATAACATGCCAAGTCTTATAAAATTGTCATGGGATATATTATGACCCCAAGTGCTCAGGACTCTGGTTTTATGTTTCCTCTGAAGGATGGCTGTTATTGCATCATATTGCCATTCAACACTATGCAGGACGTTGATTGAACTATCAACTCATTTGGAAAAAAGAGACCTATTGAATCACCCACACCAGAAGCTGTGGCGGCTAGGTGTCCTTTGAAGGTCTCCCAACCTTAAAAAGGCTGGTAGGACTAGATACCATAGCAGCAGATTCAGGTTAACCTCAGTAAAATGTATTTTAGCTACACTTTTAGTAGTCTCTTTTAAAAACGACAGAGAAAAGGGGAAGGAGTCAGTGTATATAGGAAATAATAAAGAGTTAGAAATGATTTTTTAACTAGACACATAAAATGAGAAAGAGGTGGTCAGGGATGTAAGTTGCCCTGCCCCCACTCTTGGATTTCAGCAGCAACAGTACATTTCCACCTAAGCATTTTTCTTGGACTGAGTTGTGCCCCAAATCATCCTCTTAAACTCTCAGACTGACTGGAGTTTTCACCGGCAGTTGGAAAGAAGCAGCAGTTGAGGCCAGAATGTGTTTATCTTGAGAATTAGCTCAGAAAAGGGAGTGCTGTTGTCCTCAGATAGCAGCGCTGGCCTTGAGGGAAGTTCAGAGAATCAAGAATCAATTTGCCATCGCAATGCTTGTACCTTTGGGTATGTCTACACTAGCCCCCTAGTTCGAACTAGGGAGGCTATGGTAGGCATTAGAAGTTGCAAATCAAGCCTGGGATTTAAATATCCCGCGCTTGCTTCGCATCTTCCCGGCCGGTTGCCTTTTTTTTTTTTTTTTTTTTTTTTAAATTTACAAGTCCGGACTAACTGCCCGCGTCTACACGCGGCAGGGACCCGGTATTTTGAATTAAAGCCCTAAATCGAACTACCTGTTATTCTTCCTGCAAGGAGGTTTAACAGGTAGTTCGATTTAGGGGCCTTAATTCGAAATACCGGGTCCCTGCTGCGTGTAGACATGGGAAGTTAGTCTGGACTTGTAAATTAAAAAAAAAAAAAAGGCAACCGTCCGGGAAGATGCAAATCAAGCGTGGGATATTTAAATTCCGGGCTTGATTTGCAACTTCGAATGCCTACCTTAGCCTCCCTAGTTCGAACTAGGGGGCTAGCGTAGACATACCCTATGAGACTGGTGAACTGATGTTATGATAGTGGACATACTTCATTTCTTATAAAGCACTGATGCACCAACCTACCATCAGTAATACCTGTAGAGTCCTGCTTTACAGATACACAAACATTCTTTATGGATCTACATAGCTGGTCTCCTTTTCCATTGATTTTCATTCGGTTAAAAATGGACTAGAGGCGTAACTTGTTTTTTTTTAATATACTTTGACTGCAGCAACTTAGGGTATGTCTAGACGGCATAGCTATTTTGGGATGCCGGAAGTATCCCAAAATAGCAATGCTGTGTCTTTAAAAGCCTCTATTTTAAAAGTCTCTATTTCCTGAAATAGCGGGTGCACTATTCCGGCATCCCTGTAACCCTCATTCCATGAGAGTTAAGGGATTTGTCGGAATAGAGCCTTATTCTGATATCTGGCTCTGTGTAGACACAGGAGGGTTTTCTGTCTCTTGTCTGAAACAACTGTTAGAGAGAGAGAAGGTTGTTGAGGTAATATATATTGTAGTGACTCAACTTCTGTTGGTGAGAGAGACAAGATTTGAGCTACACAAAGCTCTTCAGGGCTGGCCCAAAAGTCAATCTAATAAAATATATTACCTCTCTTTCTCTCTCTCTCTCTATCCTGGGACCAATATGGCTACAACTACACTGTAATAATTGTTGGCAGTTCTGGTGCTGAAGCATTGATCTGAGCACCCCAGGATCAGACTGTGTATACACTCTGGTGCATGTTCATACTGATAAATGCATTCAACATATTGAGTGTGAAAACAAATACTGTGTGTATGTTAGTCCTATCTGTATAGACATGTGAGAAACACTGAGAGGTGTCCATAAAACAAAAACTACCTTTAAGATGTATAAGATGTAATCCTTGTTCTCTGCCTTGAATTGGTATACTATTGCAAGACCAAGAATTAGAAGAAATGTTGAGACTGCATGTTTTAATTCGCAAGATATGTTAGTATCATAGGTCATATACTCGAATGACGCATCAGAGTCACTTGTATACACAAATTGAAACATCTGGTGAACACTCTAATGAGCTCTAATAGTGTTGTCAGTGAGGTTTATTTAGACTAGGGCTTCTACTCTGTACAGAGAGATTAAAGATGTTGGGGTCTCTAGGAATTAGAAGACAGCTGTAGTTTAAATCGCTGTGTTAGGAGAAATAGTGTCATGGCTTCTCAGTGCTGTATTTGATCAATGTGCTGAAGTTTATGGGAATGTAAGCATATGTCAGATTTTGTACAGCTATCCCATTAATATTTGGGTGTACTGTTGTATGTTTGGCCTGTATCCAGCAGGTCCCTGCTGAATTAATATATTACAAGGGGTAGAATGGGGAATAGATTTTGGTTGTTCCTTTTCTTTCTCCTTCCTCCCAAGGATAAAAAAATGAATGCAATCTAATTGAAGTTAAACTGCATTGGCTCTTTGGCTGGCTTCTTGTATTCTGACTATAAAGAGTTAGATATTTTAATTTGATTTAAAGATTGTAACTGCCTTCTCTCTGGTCTCCCCAGATCCCAACACTACAGGCTGTCGCATAGGCAGGTTGCTACCATTAGCCATTTTACACATAAAAGAAGCACAATCTATACCCTTGTCACCCGGTAGTTGCACTATCTCCTTATTCATTATCGCTGGATACATTTGCCTCAGGATACCTCATGCACCTTGTCTTTTTCTTGTGGCTATTACTGGGTGCCAGAAATGGCTTTAGTACTTTTGTGGAGACTTCTGGAACATTATCTTGCTCGCCTCACCTCAAATATAACTGACTCCAGTCTGGTGTGAGCACAACACAATGCACAGTGAGCACAACACAATGCACAAAGTCAACATAAAGTGTTTGGAGAGTTAGTGAGTTGGTTCTTTAGGATGCGCCCTAAAATGAATAATTTTTCTTTGTACATGTATGTCATTATGTCCTCATAGATGCCCGCTGAGGAAGTGTAGCACAGATTCATATTCTTTTGAGCTCTAGAAAATGGATTATATCTGTTTACATGTGAAGACTGTCTATCATCAGGAAGGGCTAGAACCATACTTGTTTGGTTTTTAAAAAAAAGAAAGCTAAGATTCTCCCACACTGGGAACCCGTGGCCATAAACTTCATGAAGCCCAAAAGCTAGCTCTGCTGACTGCTTCTCCATTTCTTCACACAATCTAATGACCAAAGGCATTCTCTGCTGGAGTTCCAGCCGTCTGGAACAGCAGCTAAATTATCAAGGAAAGCAAGACAAAGAACTCTGAACTGCTCTGTCTTATAAACATTTCACAGTCTTTGAACCTCCCCGAACGTGTCTCTCTCTCTCTCTCTCTCTCTCTCTCTCTCTCTCTCTCACTTATGTGCCTCTTAATTTTCCTCTTGCTATGCTATTAGTTATTGTTCATAACACTATAAAATATTATGGGTCAGGTTGTGAACCCCTTATTCCTGTTGATACTTTTGTAAGGACTTCTCATGTAAAGGATGCACATGGGTCATTCCTAAGGAAGTCAGTGGAATCAATGGTGTAACTAATTTCTCACCATGGGCCAAAGGGTTCACAGACTGTCCCTGTGTGATCACTTGTGTAAAAGTTTGTCTACAAAATAACTTTGGGTCAGCATTTGACCAGTCAGTGTTATAGATTAAAGTTTATTTTCTTCTCCGTATACAGGTATACTCAAACTAATATGAGAGTAGCTCTTGGCTGACAGTCACCTTCCTTTTTTGGTTTGGAACTTATAAAATTGCTTATACGGGAACGGAATAAACATTGACTGGAGTTTTATCCATACTGTATATTATCTTTAGTCCTGGTTTCTGTGCAAAGGATAAGAATTTAGCTCCCAACTTCATTCCCTGATCTGGAAGAATCCCACCTGGGGAGAGGGAGAATCTTGCATCACTTGTCTCTTCATTAGCCTCTTCTGCCAGGTGCTTTGAGTGGCATAGATGTGAGCCATGTCTAACTTTCACTTACCAAGGCTTGAGGGATGGAGGTGGGGGCAGAGAAAAGCAGAGTGGAAGAAGGGATTACAGGGAATATAGGGAGATTTTTGAAAGTTATCTTCTCCCATCTCTAACATATATATCTCAGTCTTACTAACCATAAGAATATTGTCATCAATCTAACTTGTATGGAATATGTTCCATCCATGATGGCACATGGGCAACTTCTGTTGAAATCAATGGGAACTAGACATGTGCACTAGAAGAGAGAATTTTACCCTGTGGTATCTAAATTGAATTTAACAAGGCAATCAGTAAGCCCTTAATAGTATCTTAAAGGCCTGTTGATGCAGATCAGTTGCTGCCTGCAACCATAAAAGTATAGGTTTTTTGGATGTTTCCATGGCGATAACATGATAGTTGTGTTGTAACATCCAACACTAATTATACACTGAAATTTCTAGGAATACTTCAGAACAGTCTCCATAACAACCTCTTAGAGTATAACATGTCCATTAAGCTAAATAAAATATGGCCCTTGGACATTTAAAACACAGTCATAATAGGGAGTCTGTCATAAGAATAACTGAAATGTTTGGGGCTTTGAAATCTCTCAAGAACAGAAGATTTTAGTATGTATTTTAAAGCTCTTCATATTTGGAAAGGAAGTATAGAGGAAATTAATTACACAAGTAAACATCCATTTAAAATACACAAAGAGTTGTACAGGTTTTAGGTGTGGTGTTGATACATAGCTAACTGCCAAAGCGTGTAGGGGAGAACAGTTACACATTGCTACTCGATGCAGCATTGTCATATAAAAAAAGTTTTGTAGTTACTTCCTCAGTATGAATAAACATAAATCCTAGGCACAAGAGACTCTCTTTTTAATGATTTGTGTTCATTTAGCCATAACCATATCCATCACTGTACACTTATATAGCTTTATTAAATGCCATGCTAACCTCCAGTGAGTATAGATGCTAGTTTGAAATATGACACCATTAGGTATCTTCCACTACCGCCTTTCCCATATATATATATATATATATATATATATATATATATACATACATACATACATACATACATACATACATACATACATACCCACCATGTCTGCTTTCATATATTCAGGGGAAGCAGAGAATGATGCAGTTTAAAGAGACTCTGGACTCATCAGTTCCTATGCATAGTAGATACCCACCCACCCCCATTTTTATTTAGTCCCCTGAGTTATTTATACATACACAGCTAAGCTGAATGAGGAATCATAAGTGTAAGTGGCAAGGAGAAGGAAAAAAAGAACAAGTACTGGCTTGGAAATCATTTCCAATGCTAATATATATACCAGATGGATGGAGGATTAAGTAATAAATAATATGATGCTACTGGTGAAGATTTCAAAGGTATCTGAGTTACAGCATACATCTGAAAAGAATTTAATGAGCAAAACATACCACATAGCATCCCTCTTCTGTTGGCTCCCCTTTCATTTTAGGATGGAATTTCTCCAGACTACCTCACAGACAACAGGCCTTAGTCTGAGAGAGACCATATCTCTCATTGACTTCAGTGGGCATTCAGCATCTATATCTCTTGGGATCAGGTTTCTTTCCTTCCTCTCCCCCTTCCCCTCCCCCTTCCTCTTCCAACCCCCACCAGGTCCCTGATTCCTCAGACACACATCACCAGTGTTGGTAGGAGAGCTCTCGATGCAGCTCTTTTCATCTGGAACAAGTCTCCTGTGTCTTTCTGGCTCATCAGCTATCCAATTATTTTCCAAATTTCCTCTGAAACCCCCGCCACCCTTGCCTGCACTTTTAAATTTTTTCCTCTATTATTTAAGAATCATATTATAGCACTTTGTCCCCCTTTGGATCAGTGTGAAGCCACATGCCTCCAGAGAATCAGCATGGATGAATGGCTTGAGTTCCAGGAGTACAAACTCTCTTTGAAATCCACAATGCACAGGGGATACATGCATCCTGCTCATTTTCCTGTGTCTGGCTGGCCCTGTGGGCTGACATGAAATGGAATGGGGTAAGTCCCTGTCTCCTACCCATTCCCTTTACTATGAATTGCTCCCTTGATGGAGCTAGAAAGGAACAATCTTTACACTTCCTTGGTTGCAAGGACTGGATTTGTTCCCAGTCATTGCTGAGGAAATGGGGTGGGGGATGGAAGAAGATGCTTTGCCTACACTTGCCGTCTCCTCACGTGCATGAAGAATCCAAGGACAATACCTGGGGCAGTATGTCTTAGAGACACTATTCAGAATGAATTGATTTTGTATTAACATTTTTTGAAATATTTAAAAAATACTTTACTAAATTACTGATGATTCCTGACAGAATATTTTTTGACTTTCTGTACGCACCCAACCGTTATACAGCATTTTGCTCTTTTTTTTTTCATGGAAAATTAAAACTTTCAAGAATTCAAGGAAAAGTGGGAAGTCTTTAGCATAACAATAACAATAATAATGATGATAGCATGTTAATTTCTTTCCATTACCTCAGCGGTAAAGCAGCACAAACACCACCAGAAAGTTACAGTACAGAGCATTGTTGGATTGTATGGAAAGAGTTCAGCAGAGAAATTAGTTATCTGGTCTGGGAATTGTTTGTTTATGAATCATATTTTCCCAAAGGAGTCATGCGATGGGACATATAATAGGAAATGGACTTTTAACACACTTTTAAGTATCCCCATATGTGTGTTTCACAGGGGAGGGTAGTGAGGTTGATGGAAATTTGCTATTTTGGTTAATGGATTTAAAAAAAAATCAGATTTGTACCCTTAACTTTCTTGTGCCATTAATCTCCCTTACAGAGTGTTCTCTGTTGCAGAAATATGATAATTCAACAATTGTGAAACACTGACGTCAACCAGGGAAGGTGTTTAGACATACTGTGAAATCAGAAACAAAACAGTGGACCCCTAATGCTCAGTCTTTTCACAGCTAACACCGGTAGTTTGGTAGGGGCTGGGAAATATTTCTGAATGATAAGCCAATCAAATTCATGATATCAACTAGTGTGTAAAGCACCACTAAGGGGAAAAGGGGATGGGATGCTGAACACTCCGGCCCTGGTCCAGCAAAACACTTAAGCGCATTATTAAATGTAAGGCGAAGACACTACAGATTGGACCCATGAAGACTTTTTAAACAATTATTTTAAGAGTCTTTGAACTTGATTTAAAAAAATATAAATGGAAGTTTTCATTAAACTCTAGGTGTAAATGTTTCAAATTTATTTTGCATTCATATGTGACTCTCAGAGAATTAACTACCAAGAATATTTTGTAAGTTCAGCATTGATTGGCATATATATTTTCCATGATCTCTGAATCTGTTCACTTCATAAAAACCCTGTGCTCATACCCATATAACTCATAGACTCATGGACTTCAAGGTCAGAATGGATCATTGTGTTTATCTAGTCTGACCTCATGCATATTGCAGTCCACTGAACCTTGACCACCCAATCCTATAATAGACCTATAACCTCATGCTGAATTACTGAAGTCCACAATTAGGATTTAAAGCAGGTGGTGAGGAACCTTAGGCCCTGGGGCAGATGTGGCCCTGTCTTACCTGGATTTGGCCGTCGAAGTTCAGCCCCCCCCCCTCCAGCATTGGAGAGTCCGTCCTGGTGCTTCAGTCCACCCTCTCCCGCCTTCCTCCCCCCCCCCCACCCTACCACTGGACTGGAGCACACAAATCTATTAGGCTGCTCCCCCATAGGCTCTGGTGTGTGAGGGGAAGGTGGGGAGTGTCTTTCTCCTTCTCAGTTGGGGGCCACAGTGGGTGGGGGGGGGTTTGCTTCTCACTTGTGTGTGGCCCCCAACTGATTTTTCTGTGGATCAGTGGTCCTCAACCCCAAAAAGATTCCCTACCACTGATTTAAAGGGGGGACCAACTTCTAGAGAATCCACCATTTACACTAATTTAAACCTGCTAGTGAGCCATGTCCCATGCGTCAGAAGAAAATGAAAAACCTCCAGGGTCTATGCTAGTCTGTTCTGCAGGAAAGTTATTTCCTGACTCTAAATGAGGTGATCAGGTATACCCTGGTCATGTGAGCAAGGCCTACGAGCCAGACACCTGCGAAATAATTCTCTGTAGTAACTCAGAGCCCTCCCCATCTGCTGTCTATCACTGGCTGTCAGAGATCAGTCACAGATCAGCTATTGGCCTCTGTAGGCAATCTCATCATATCATCCCCTCCATAAACTTATCAAGCTCAGGCTACGTCTCCACTTGCCACACTGGAGATCAATCTTCTGATGTTCGACTTAGCGTGTCTAAATTAACACCTGCTAAACTGAACACTGAGGGTGGCTCCGGTTGGCATTGGTACTCCTGGCAGTCATGAAGAGTCAGGGAAGCTGGCAGGAGTGTTTGCTCCTGTCGGCCTCCCTCTGTGGCTGCGCCAAGCTTGGCTTAAGGTAGCTCATTCCAGCTATGTATTTGGACTTTTCAGCTTAAAAAAGAGAAGACTAAAGCCGGAGGGGAGGGGGAGGGGAATTTATAGAGGTCTATAAAATCATGACTGGTGTGGAAAAAGTGAATAAGGAAAAGTTATTTACTTATTCCCACAATATAATGAAATTAATAGGCAGCAGGTTTAAAACAAACAAAAGGAAGTTTTTCTTCACTCAGAACACAGTCAGCCTCTGGAGCTCCTTGCCAGAGGATGTAGTGAAGGCTAGGACTTTTACAGGGTTAAAAAAAGAGCTAGATAGGTTCATGGAGGTTAGGTCCATCAATAGCTATTAGCCAGGATGGGTAGAAATGGTGTCCTTAGCCTCTGTTTGTCTGTAAATGGGTGACAGGGGAGGGATCAAGTGAGGATTACCTGTTGTGTTCCCTCCTTCTGGGGAATCTGGCATTGGCCATTGTCAGCAGACAAGATACTGGGCTAGATGGACTGTTGGTCTGACCCAGTATGGCCATTCTTATGTTCTTAATACTATCTTCCCTCAGCCTTTATTTGTTTGGGCTAAACAAGCCAAGATCTTTGAGTCCCCACTTAAAATGTTAGGGTATGGCAAATGGTGGGGGGAGGTTTAAAGCCAAGAGTATTTTGAATACTGTTCATGCCCACTCAAAGGTTTGTGTGTGTAGAGATATCTGTTGACATTGACCTAAGTATGTGTCATAACAATAAATTGCAAAGTTCCTGACCTATTAGATATGTGTTCCCTTTCGGGGAAAATTAAAATTTAACTAGACAGGTGATTAGGATTATGTACAGAGATGAAGGACTCTCAAAAGGAATTTTCACACTCGAGCTCAGCCAAAGATGGAATTCACGGAATTTTATGAAAATGGATATTTTCGTGAAATTTTGTACTTGGGATTTCTTCTTCTCCACAAGAAGAAGAATTTAATTAATTTATCTTTCGCAGACAAATTAACATGAGGTGTGGGCTGGGTAGATCCAGAACTGAACGAAGTGTAGGCTACATGCTTGTCTAGAATAACTCTATTGACTATGGTAGTAGCATTACATCTTCAACTTCAGTGGAGTTGTACCAGCAGAGAATTTGCCTCTACAGGGGCCCTGTATTTTAAACCATTTCTAGAAAGGATCTCCTCTCAGTGCTGACTGCCATAGCCTGCTTACTCTGGAAATTCCAGAGTAGCTGGAAGTCTGTCATGCAGCCTTCTCCCAGATGGTGCTGTGTTTAGTGGAGTACTGTCGTACATCAGATGGTAGTTTCAACAGCAGTAAGCTCCACAGCTTCAATGAAAGTGTTTAAACAGTCTGGTGAGGTTGCAGTACTAATAGTTACCAGGAACCAAGGATAACAACTTTCTAATTGCTGACAACTGAACCCTCCTGCCCTGCCCCTGCCAGCATCTTTCCTCCAGGTTGCATCCTTATCCCACCTCTACCCTCCAGGCTCTGCCCTTCTTTGCCTTTCCCCCAAGGTCCTGCCCATACTCCACTTCTTTCTTCCAGGCCCCATCCCTGCTTGTTCCTCTTCTCCTCTCCCATACCCTCTCTCCCCCCAATTGCTTGCTGCTTTCCCCCTTCCCTATAGCTAGATACTTTCTATTCCCCTCCACCCCAACCTCCCACCTGGGCTCCCTCTGCTCCTGAGCTTCAGTCTGACATGGAACTTACCTGCCTGTCTGCCCATGAGATGCAGGTAGAATGTAGCCCCAACTGAACAGGGGCTGGTGTGGGTTGATGATCCACCCTGCAATAACATGGACTTCTAGGCTACGTCTAGACTGGCATGATTTTCCAGAAATGCTTTTAACGGAAACATTTTCTGTTAAAAGCATTTTCGGAACAGAGCGTCTAGATTGGCACAGATGCTTTTCCGCAAAAGCACTTTTTGCGGAAAAGCATCCGTGCCAATCTAGACGCGCTTTTCCGCAAAAAAGCCCCGATCGCCATTTTTGCAATCAGGGCTTTTTTGTGGAAAACAAATCTGCGCTGTCTACACTGGCCCTTTTGTGCAAAAGTTTTGCGCAAGAGGACTTTTGCCCGAATGGGAGCAGCATAGTATTTCCGCAAGAACACTGGCAATCTTACATGAGATCATCAGTGCTTTTGCAGAAATTCAAGTGGCCAGTGTAGACAGCTGGCAAGTTTTTCCGGAAAAGTGGCTGATTTTCCGGAAAAACTGGCCAGTCTAGAAACAGCCCTAGTGTTGAAAACCAGGCATCTGGCAACCCTACCAGGGAATTTTATCATGTTATGGCTTTGCCCTGGCCATGGCTATGCTAATAACCCTCCACTAAACCCATAGCTGTGTTTGTGATCCATTCTTTAACTTCAGACGGAGGAATATTTGTATTCTAATGGTCCCATCTTCTAGGGATCCCACCTGCAGTGCAAAAGTGCAAGTCTTATGCATGAATGATACTAGAATGAATTATTCAAGATCTGCTGCAAGCATCCTGCTTTGTTAAAGATCTGCTGCAAGCATCCTGCTTTGTCTTCCCAGCAATATCAAGGTAGCACCTTGATATTCCAATCAAGCTCAGCCGTCTCCATGTAGAAGGTATGGTACAAGCAGACTGGAAGACATGCCCTGTCCAAAAATGTTTCTAATTGCAACACAACGCGGTGTATTATGAGAGGCTGATGCATTCTTCTGAAGCATCTTGCATTTTTTTCTATGGGAGAGAGGATATCTCATTAAACGAACTATTGGTTTGCTCCAGGCCTGGCAAGTGTTCACTTGGAAGCAGGGCTGGTGAAGGAAGGCAGTAATAAGAATGCGTGTGTACATGGGACAGATATGTACGACCCAATGAATTAGCTGAGTATTTTTTCTTCTTCTTAACTTTCCTTTTTAATATGAGCGTGTTTATGTATTTGCAGGTGCTAGAATGTGCGCCACAACAGGCCCTAGTGCATAGAACACACTCCTCCTTAACATCTGTCTTGGACCCACAGGATCTTTCCTCTGCCCCAGCTTTTAAACCCTCTCTTGGAGAAACTCCTGTTGTGTGGCAGTTAGGCGCCAATTGCCAGATTTCCCAGGGGATGCTTGACCCCTTGCTCTGTCCTAAGCCGTGCCCCCACCCTGCTCCTTTTCCTGGTGTTCCGGCCCCACTCCACCTCTTGTGCCCCTGCTCTGCCCCCTCCTGCGAGGGTGTCCTATATTCAACTGGTGCCTCTCCCTAAGTCAGGGAGCACAATATAAAGGGTGGGTCATGTGTTTCCCCACCTCCACACCCAACCCTGGGGCAACCATGCTCTCCCTGCCCCCTGGTACCTGCAGGGGGCTCTTTGTCCACCCACTGCATCTATCCCCTTGTCCTCCTCAGCAGGGACCCAAGAAGCCAGCAGAAGAAAGCCGCTTTTCATGCCGGCCCTGGCTCGTTGTTCTGCAGCCCCAGATGCCTGGGAGAGTCTGGCTGGGGTGGAGGTGGCTTCTGCTCCGGATCTGGGCTTGGCTGTTGAGAAACCCAGCACCCGAGTCCAGGCAGGGAATCAAACTCACCTGACACCTCCCCAGCCAGGCTTGGGGTATGTCTACACTACCCCCCTAGTTCGAACTCGGGGGGGAGGGTAATGTAGTCATACAGAGTTGCAAATGAAGCCCGGGATTTGAATTTCCCGGGCTTCATTTGCATAAAGCCGGCCGGCGCCATTTTTAAATGCCGACTAGTTCGGACCTCGTGGAACGAGGTGTACAGCTAGTTTGGATTAGGAAGCCTAATCCGAACTAGCTAGTCCGTGCCGGGTGTAGCCGTGCGGCACGGTGTCCGAACTAGCCGGCATTTAAAAATGGCGCCGGCCGGCTTTATGCAAATGAAGCCCGGGAAATTCAAATCCCGGGCTTCATTTGCAACTCCGTATGACTACATTACCCCCCTAGTTCGAACTAGGGGGGTAGGGTAGACATACCCTTGCTCAGACAGCTGCCCGGCAAGGCTGCAGAGTGGAGTCCCAGCAGCTGGAAGGGGCTGGTCCCGCCCCTTCCACTCCTGACATCTGGGCTATGTGTTGCCCAGACCTGTCTCCTGCTCTTTCCCCTCTCCTTCCCTTTCCCAGTGCCTCCTGCGTGCTGCCATCAGCTGTTTGGCAGCATACCGTCGGCACTGAAAGGGCCAGGGACAAGCTGCTTGGCAGGACCTGTCCCAGGCAGGAGGAGCGGGGGCAGGGAAGGAGAAGTCTGCCAGTGGGTGCTTGGCACCCACTATTTTTTTTCCCATGGGTGCTCCAACCCTGAAGCACCCACAGAGTCAGTGCCTATGGCATGACAGACCACCAAGACCATTGCTTCCTCAAGGGAGGGCCATGCAGCCTCATTGCCTCCTCGACTGAGCAGCTGGACTCCAGTACTCCTGTTTCCCATTGCAGCCTCAGGCTCTGTCTGTTAAGTCCAGCTGAGGCAGATTCTTCTACTGATAGATTTGCACACCCTTCGGGGAACTAATGCACCTCAGGCACTAGTGACACCCATGGAGTGTTTTCAGAACAGTAGGGTTTATGAGTCATTTGGAACACAGCATCGGAAGTCATTAGGTTAGCCTTAGCCTAGAGGAATAAAGTATAATGCACGTACTGCTCAAGGCAGAGCAAATCACCAGCCAACCTGTGCTGGATACCATCTTAGGTACTGTTTTTCCTTTTTCCTTTCCAGTAAAGAGCAGCAGCTATTCCAGAATCCATACTTTATTCCCTGCCTGTTGTTTATTCTTGAGCTGGGGTCTCTGCCTACCTTCCCTGCTGAGAGATGGGGGGAGGGACCAATGTCAGAAAAACCCCTCTGTTCTTTCGATTTTTTTGTTGTTGACGTAAGTGAAGTGTGGACATAAGTGAAGGGTTTTTATTTTAAACGTCCGTTTTTCTGAAAAACTCTGTACTGTAGACATAGCCTAAGTCTTTACAACTGTTCCTGGAAGAAACACAACTGTTGGCTCCCTATTCATTGAAAGGAAAAGTATGTGTGAGTGGGGAGCAGGGGGGATGGGTAAAGAAGAAAAATGTACAGCTATGACTAAAACTGGCAAAGTAAAATCCAGGAGTCTGCAAGGCTCCCATCTATCCCCAGTTAAGTTTATGTTGTTATGTGCGGCTGGGTTTCTTAGGTCTAATTGCCCAGTGTCACGGGGAGGCAAGAGGGCGAAGGACATAGAAAAAACACACTTCACTTATGAAACTGGTATTAGCCTTTGCCGAAATGTGGAGGCATGTATCAAGGTCATATCTCCTCTAATGTCAGACCCTGACACTGTCTCAGGTCCCTCCTGCCCCCTTCTTCAGGAGGGCAAACCAGCACAACTGATGTTGGACTGCTAACCCTCTCCTCCCCCCCCCCAGCCCACTTCAGAGGCTAGTTTAACATAAAAAAAACATTTAACTCAAAATCAGGATCTCCTAGTCCTTCTCCAGGCTCACCAACCCATTATGTTCTGGCAGGGCTCCTATGTTTCTCTGAAGAGTTTTGTTCCTGCATCTTACTGCAGTAGGGTGACCAGATATCCCAAAGTGTCTCAGTTTTTCACATTTGCTATCTGATGGTACTGTACAGTACTGCAGGTAGCTTTAGCCAGGCCTTTACCTCTGGCAGATTCAAGGAGATCCCTACCCAACGTGACCCTAGCAGACCTCTGTTTCTATGTCCTTGTAGCAAGAGATCAGACCAGGCTTCTCGCAGCAGAGGTGTTTTATTAGCTCCATTCTATGGCCTCCCCCTGTTATCCTTGGTCTCACTCTCTTATAGGAAGCCCCACCCTAGGCTTAAAATAAAGTGATGCTTGGTCACCTGACCCAATCACCATCCCAAGGCCAAACCATCACCTATGAGCAGAGACCTATGCTTGCTGATAGTGAGGGAAAGGGGAAGAGGAACGGAGTGAGGGCAGCCAGCTTCAGTCCATGTGAGCATTCTCAGTACAAGCTGAGTGGAAAATCTGGGAGACCTGTGAGGCCACATGCCCCCTCCCTCAGCCTCTGCCTGGGAGGGGCCATATAACTTAGGCACAGCTGGAGTTAACCCAATGCCCCTTAAAGGACCAGTCCCACTGCTACAGGACAATAAAGCTGAAACGGAACTGACAAAAAGCCAGCCATCAGTTGATTTTTTTTGCTCTACCTGTAAAGTTGTTTGCATAGCTATAGTGCTAGTGACCACCTTCTTTTGGGATGAGCATGTCTTAAAATTTAGTTTACTTCTTATGTTACTAGGCTACCACCATCTCCTGTGCTGATCCTTTCCTGTTTTGTAACCTTGTAAAAGTCTGAAGGCTGAGGTGCAGAGCCACTCAGAATGCAAACACAGTAGGTGATACTGGGCTTAGCTTTGGATCGCGTGTATTTTACTGCGTAACACACAGCAGCAACGCATTAGAACCACTGGCCACTCCACAAATCGAAAGGCAGTAATTTTCAAACAGATAAAAGACAATGTTATTTGATGCAATATACTGCACATTTAACCTGTGAAATTCAGGACATAAAATCAACAATGTGGAAGCAATCAATTTACAGTAGTAGGGTTAAAAAGAGAGGATTCTACCTTTTACAAGACCAGTTCTGTTTCAGTAAAATCTGCGGCAGCACTCTTGCTGACTTCCATAGATGCAGAAAAAGATCCTGTATGACATTCTTTCTAGGACAAATGCACATGGGCTAGAAAACCACATGCTTCAGAGCAAAAGATGAATACAAATTAGGGTGAGGAAGAAATCTCCCTCCCGTTGTGGGTACAGCTATAGCACAGCTCGATGCATGACGCGAGGATTGTATTCTTCTTCTGAAACATCTTATAATGACTAGCATTTGAGACAGGATACTTGAGTAGAAAACCATTGATCTGTTCCATTACAGCAATTCCTGTTATTCTTACATGTAAAACATATTACTATTTTTGTAGCTGTCATTTCATGCACACCTATTGCACTATATATAAATGTAATAACCACAATAATAATACTTAATTCATAATAGGACAAAGAGTGAGACACCAACAGTTTGAGGCATCTGGTTAATGGGAAGAAATTGAGGGGAAAAGAAGACATTTGGGGTGCTGAAATGATAGTGGAGGAAAAAAAATCTTATATGGTATCCTTCACTGAGCTGGGGGGGGGGAGGGAGGGAATAGCAACACATCAGTCTTTAATTAGAGTGTTTTTTGACGGTGTGACTTATTGAAAATATGAATCTGGGCCCTAATTTTTTTTTTGCTCTACCTGTAAAGTTGTTTGCATAGCTATAGTGCTAGTGACCACCTTCTTTTGGGATGAGCATGTCTTAAAATTTAGTTTACTTCTTATGTTACTAGGCTACCACCATCTCCTGTGCTGATCCTTTCCTGTTTTGTAACCTTGTAAAAGTCTGAAGGCTGAGGTGCAGAGCCACTCAGAATGCAAACACACTAGGTGATACTGGGCTTAGCTTTGGATCGCGTGTATTTTACTGCGTAACACACAGCAGCAACGCATTAGAACCACTGGCCACTCCACAAATCAAAAGGCAGTAATTTTCAAACAGATAAAAGACAATGTTATTTGATTTTTTTTACAGTCCCAAAATTCAAGAATATCTATCCAGTGGTTTATTGTACATGTGCCAACAGCAGTGATAATGGAAAAATAACCTTATATAATCAAAGAAAGACAAAGTTAGGAGGGCCTAATGAAATTTATTATTTCCACTCCATCAATGCTCCCCTTTATCCTTATTTGACAGGACTTCAGCTGTTGCCTTGATTCTCCAGTGCTCCAAGGGCTCTGCTAAACAGGCTTTGTTAGTAAAGGATATGCTCATACACTTGTTTGAATCTTGGTTGAAAGCAGTTTTATACAACAAAGCAGACCTAATGGAAAACTTATATGCATAGGAGGTCTCTCTTTTCTTCTTTGAACTGGGGAAAAACATCACTGTCTGGTTTGCAATAGTCACATTTCAGAGAAATCTTTCAACACAAATAAAAACTGATAAAACTGAGTTGAGTATTATAACTGCTCTGCATTTTATAGTCTGAAACTAGCTGGTATAGTGCCACCAATCACATTATTCACAGGAAGAGGGAATGTGTGTTTTGGCAATTGTCAGTAGCAGATACTGCATGCTTCTTGTTTTGGTTCTCTCTGTATTATTACAGGACTTCTCTTGCTTGTATACAAGAGAGAAGGTAGGGAGAGATGGATATTTGATGTCCAAAAAGAAATAGCTACCACAAGTTCAACCGACTCTCACATTTTGAGAGAAAAAATGTTTTTTGTTGAAGTCCCAAGATGTCTTTTGTTTTTGGGGAAGTAATTAAAGTGAGTCATGATGTACTTGCAATTTTTTAGTCATCTGACCCTGCAAATTAATGGGTTACTTATGATCATATTACATGTGTTCATACAGATTACACACTATATACATGAACAAATTGTAGACTCTCACATGAAAAGAGTGGCCTTAATCATATATGATCTTTAAAAATATAAGGGTGCTTTTCGTTAAAAAAAAGAGGTACCCTGCCCAAATTCCAAATAATCAATATACATTCGAAAGATACTCTTCACTTTCTGTTTTGACTTTTTATAGTGTTACTGTGTGCTATGAAACAAGTGCTGTGTTCTATTCCAAAAGTGGCTGCATAAAAAATCATAATACAATTTTAAAACATAACAAATATAAAGACAGAAATAACTAGTTTATGTAACATAATTGTGAACTCTGTAAATAGTTGAGCAGTTCTCTGGCATTCAAATGCTCTTCCAGAATAAGAAGCAAACACAGTCAATAAAATATAATTCTTAAGATATAAGGTGCTGATTGAATTTGAGTATGTTGGGAATGTTGGCTTAACTATCTAAAGCACTGATTCTGGAATCAGTGTAGGACTGGGGCCTTAGTTTTATATTGCAAGGTTATTTCAACAAATCACGGAGCAAAGAGATAGTAATGATAACAAAAGAAACATACCAAACAAAGAGATGGACATTGAAGAAATAATATCCAAGATGGGAAGTAAAGACTGGCAGATAATAAATCAGCAGAATGGTAATGCTGTCTAGGTGTTGGTTACACATCACAATGGTATAAATAGTACCACGATGATCAGTCAGTTACAGCAGCAACTAATGAGATGACATAGGCTATAGAGAGAATTCAGTGGCAGAGAGCAACACTCAAGCACAAGAAGATGGATCTCCCTAGTCCAAACCCTGTGGCCTAACAGATACACTGAAAATCTCTTCTGAAACAAACAAGACTGGGAAAGGCTTTGGTAGCCTCTCAGAGTTTCATTAAGGGAAGCACCCTTTGATCTAATAGCCATCATTCAGCAGACTGGTGATGGAAGGCTGAGAAAAGCCACTGATAGGCTGCCTAGAACTGCTGGTTAGCTGAGTGGAGTAGGGGAGTAGAACAAAGCTGCCACTCAGCTAAGTGCAGCAGTTGGGAGAAAGCCCCAGTCTTGCTCTCCCACGCTGTGTAGAAAACAGGGGGTGTGGTGTGGAGGGAGGTGTGTATATATAGGCTGCAAGGATGCTGGGAGAGTTCCACATACCCCCACACACAGGCCAAGGCCCACACAAATTTCTTCCTGAACCTGTCCCACATAAGATACATCATTTATCCTTCTCCACAAGAAAGGGTAGTACAGAAGGAAAATAGAGGCCTGTCAGATATGGCCAGACCACTTCCAAACAGGCCAGGGAGATGACACAAATAACCTTCCTTAGAGACAAAGGAAAGAGGAAGAAAAACTCCCCTGCCCTCATAATCACCAATCAAAATATAACCTAGGGACACTTGTGCTGAGTGGGCATTATCTAAAGAAGATTTCTCCCATGGGTGGTGGGTGAAGGTAGGGCTGGGGAAGGCAAGCCTCCAGCCCCACCTCAGCCCTTCCCCTTCTGTTCTGTCCAAGCCCTGCTCCCCACAGGAGCCAAGGTTCTCCCTGGAGCACCATGGGGAGATGGGGTGACACGCAGCCTCAGTTTCCCAGGCCCCAGGGATGGAGAGGGCAGATGCTCAGGGGCAGCAAGGCTGCCCCAGTACTCCTATAGTAGGTGAATGGAGTATGGACGGTGCCAGGCTGGCAGTTTGGGAAGGAATTTGCCTTGCCCTCATCTATTATACCCACCAGCCCTGATTACACCAAATTCTTGGACAGGGAAATTTCAACCCAGAAAATGTCACTGTATGTCCTCCCCAATCCTGCATAGATATATAACAAGTGTTCTCCAGGAACACCAAGACAAAGGAGTACTCTAGGACAGATAGCTCCCACTGGAGTTAGAAGGAGAATTTGGGGATAAAGTACTGGGAAACCTAGCATTCCCCCTATTAAACTCCCAAACAAACTGACAATCACAAAGACAGGGCATTTCTTGCCAAATTTGGAAAACTTTTGGAAGCTAAACACCCCACATTGGTTCCCTAAAGTTGGCATTGCAAAATGGTAATGGCATTCTCCAGATACAAGATGAAAGGAAGCGAGGGCAGCACTTTGCCTCCGCCATACTATCCTCTAAAGTCTCCTTTCCCCTGGATTTTGAGACAGATTAATTAAACAAATATGGCAAGGTGGCAGGAAGGGCCCCTGGAAAGGATTTTACTGGACTGTAAGAGTCTGCCAGGATAAATACATGGACAAAATATGACTCTTAATCCAGTTGTTTCAGATAGTGAAGTAACCTCTTGAATCAAGACACTACAATTTGGACATCTCTTGGTCCAGCACCCCTTGGGACCTGATGGAGTCTGGACAAGGGAGTTTGCTGAACCAGGGGAGGTGCTGAACCAGGGGAGGTGAGACCACTGGCCTCCCTCCTGGCTCCCCTCGTCCTGTCCCCTAGTGGACTGTGTTCCCAGCCCACAGGCTGCAGGGCTGGCAAGGCTGCGCTCCCAGCCCCTGGGGCTGGCCAGAATGCTGGGCTGGCAACCCCCAGCGACTGCCAGCTGAGCTCTGCTGCCGGCCCCTTGCTGGACTCCTAGCTGACAGCTGCTGGGGCTCTCTGGTCCAGGGTTCTGCCAGACCATGGATGTTGCCGGACCAGAAAGATTCAACCTGTCCTAAATCTTCTGACAAGGGAGAGTGCAGTCAGAGAGCCACCTCTTTCAGAAGCAGTGCAAACGATGCTGTAATATGAAAGCACTGGAAACCTTTGCTTCCGAGAGTTGTGACTCTCTTCTTAAAGATCAGCAGATCAACCAAGGAAAGCAAGTTATCTGAAGTGAAATGTATTGGAGCAATGTTTCTTAATGACCTTCCCATGGGCCAGCGCCGGTCCCTGAGATCTCCCTGACGCAGTTCAGGAAGGCAGCAAACTGGTCCTTGGTATCATAAAGGTTGCTCAACACTATATTAGAGAACTGGGAATAGCCCAGAGTTCTTTGCTTTCAGTCACACAGATGCCCCCACACCAAATATAGCCTGGTCTTTAGACAACAACTAACGCATTTTCAGTAAGAGTGTTTCACTCTCAGGTATTTTGACTGGCTGGAGAGGGGAGGGGGCAAAACAGGCCCCATAGCATTGAGCCAGGAAGACCAAGATATGTGCTGACAGCATATGGCTAGATTCTCCTGAGCCCCTTATGCAGCTGCTCAGCAGAAGGGAAGGGAGGAAGGAGTATGTCTCTGGCCCATGTCTCTGTGCAGTTTGCATAGGAGCTGCCTGGGTGGGAGCAACAGGGCTGCTTTCAAGATACTCCCCAAGAGGTGCCTGACAACCCTGTGATGGGGCAGGCAGAGGAGGGAGTAGCAGGTAATGTTATGGAATACTTTGTTCTGAGTCAGATACAGCATGAGCTTCACCTGCCTCTACAAACTTGCTCTGAGCACCTTTGTTCCACATTTGCCTCCTCCCTTTCAGGTGTCTTCAACCCCAAAGGGAAATGTTATTCCCCTTCTCATGCCCTTTCTGCATTACTTCTGTATGCTCTTTCATTCTCTCTACATAATGAATAATTAACAGAAAGATGGTGTATTCAAACAGATTGCTGAAAGCACAGCTAAATCCATGCAAAGTGGCTCAAAGGCAAGAATGACAGCAACTATGATCTACATAGGAGCTGGAAATCAAACCCTTTCGTTGCACTGCTATGACATCAATCTTAGAGTAAATAAAATAAACCTGTTTTATTTTCACTGCAATTAACTTCTGACCCACCATGAAACATTCAAAACACAAAACAACCTATAGGAAAGTCTTTGAATAAATGACAAGGGACAAGCAACATAACTTGCCTTCCCTCTCATATGCTTTCGGGAGAATATCAGTAAAAAACATTGAAGGCTGACAAGTGTCATCAAAATTCATTGTTTTTTTTTACAAAATTGATACTCTGATGAGAACCTCTGATGAAAGAGGAGTCTCCGTACATTAGCTTTTATATATTCGTAGGAGTCAGGAGATTTTGACTTAATTTCTGGCTGTGCCACAAATTGCCTGAGAAACCTTGGGCAAATCATTTAGGGCTAGCTTGCCATCTTATAGTCTACCATAAAGGGCAGTACCTAGCTCCACTGCCCCAGAAGCAAACCAAGGAATAAATAAAGATCCAAAGAATCTCAGTAACACAGATGTGTATTTCAGTTTTTCTAGTTGTAAAATGGGATATTAATACTTCCCTAATTCACTGAGGCAGGAAGGGTTTTGAGGCCTACTTCATTAACATTTATGAAGTGACTAGGGACCATAGGATGGACATCATAGGAACATCTAATTAAAAGCAAAACCTTTTATGAATGGTAGGGATGTTTCTTTATACCCAAGCCTGGTGCTTGTGAGGGGAAGGGATGCAGGGAGGGTCATACAAAGGAACAGGGAGGGGACATGAGGGAGCACCCCATTTAGCAATAAAAATTTTGGCAAGGGCAGTGCACTTCCTAGGTGCTATCATGAGTTCTCTATGCCACCAAGATCTCTAAAGATCTCCCTACACATTTGTTCCTGTTATTACATCTTCTCTCTTCAGTTGCCATGTCATGAATACCATCTTTCTGGATGACGATGACTGGTTGGGGGCTCTCTTTAAAACCAGTCCAGGCTGAACTTTAATTGGTCTCAGGGGCCAATGATGAGTTACATGAGGATGCAAATGAATAAGGGTCATGAATTCCCAAAAGCACATTTGCAAATACAGGCAGTCCCCGGGTTACTTACAAGATAGGGACTGTAGGTTTGTTCTTAAGTTGAATTTGTATGTAAGTCGGAACTGGTACATATTGTAGGGGAAACTCTAGCCAAACATTTCTCCAGAGCTCAGTTTTATTCTCCCACACCTCACTTCCCTCAGTCCTTTATTCTCAAGCTGAGGTGTCTGCTGAGAAAAGCCGCTCCGCGTCTCCCTGGTCTGCTGGGGTAGGGAGGGCGCTAGCTTCGCATCTCCCTGGTCTGCTGGGGGGAAGCAGCTAGTGCGGGGTTGCCTCACCCCGTTTGTAAGTAGGGATCCGATGTAAGTCGGATCCATATAACCCGGGGACTGTCTGTACAAAGTGAAATTGACCCTATTTTATCTGAGAATGCAAGAGACTGTAGGAGGATGCAAACTAATGGCCTTAAAACATGCAACAGCATCAAGTGACAAATGCTTTGATGGCTAGAAATAGTTTTTTCTTAATTATTACATGATGTGCCATAATTATTTTAGGGGAAGGCAGATTATGAAGAATGACCCTAGATTGCTACACTAAGGATGCATTTTTAAAGTTCTGTCAAGAGCACCTAGAACATCTGGATAGTATCTTTTTCTGTCATTTTATAAGTATAAATAAATGTATATGTAAATTAAAAACAAGACAACAAATTTCAAGTTTAATAAATGAAAAACTAAGTTCTGGACTGGAGCCATGTATTCTCAATTTTACCTTGAATAACGTATTTGTTTGACTTTCCTGGAAATTTGTTTTTCATTTTTTAATGTTTCCTTTTTTTTTCCAATTCAAGAAGTTGGGAATTGGAGATGGCTGAGTAAACCTAGGCCTGCTTGACAAATGGATGCAGGTTTAAAACAAACAAAAGGAAGCATTTCTTCACACCATGCACAGTCAACCTGTGGAACTCTTTGCCAGAGGATATTATGAAGTCCAAAACTATAACAATGTTCAAAAAAGAACTAGATAAATTCATGGAGGATCGGTCCATCTATAGCTATTAGCCAAGATGGGCAGCAATGGTGTAAGTAAAGAGCACAGGTGATTTGTGCCACTGGAAAGTTCTCTGGCTGGTTGTAGGTGCAGCAGGAGCAGAACCAAGGGAGGCCCTGTTACAGTCCTATACCTGTTTCCCTTTTTTGATCTCCTGTCAAGTTACCTGTAAACACAGCTCTGCAACATGGACATAACCTTATCTTGGAGCAAACAATTTAACAAGATAAGTAGTTCTGTAATTGTTTTCTATCCATCCTATATTGATTTCTATTTACATGCTTGGTAATGAGCATTATACTTCTCAATCTCATCTCAGTCTAGTGCCTCAGCATTAGTGTAATGCAAGCTCAATCCTCTTGACTCTACTCTCTCTTCCACTCAAGTAAATCAGGAGTAATTTCACTAAAATTAGTAGAGGTACATTAATATATGGATGGTGAAAATCAAGCCATTCAGTAAAGTGCAGGTTCTTAGATTTTGCAACATCCAAATACAGCAACCAGGCCAAGTGGATTTATATGACCTGCGTGATTTACTCAGATTCTCTAATATCTGGACTTTCCTTTTTTTTTCCAGTAAGTTTCTAACCCTGCTAGTTGCAAAAGATAACCTTCCAAATGTGAATGGCATGGAAACTGTCACATTCTACCTTGCTGTGACTGCAGATAGCCTCAAGCAGTGACTTAGTCAAGAACTGGCCCACCCTCCACTAATCTCACTAACACTGCAGCATTTTGGACTTTTAGGACCTTTTCCTGGTTTGGTTTGGTTTGGTTTTTGTTTTTTGCATTTTCATTGGCACGTGCATATAAGGAAAAAATAATGCAGCTAAGTAGTGAGTTTTGACATGCGTTACATAGGCGTTTTTAGTAAAATGTTCTCATAAAGAGGTGGCTTAATTAGTCTTAGTTTCATGCTTTACATCTTTTCATATTAAAATATATACAATAGTGGTAGGCACTTTAGAAACACCTAAGACAGATGGCCGGGTAGATTATGTTAGAGATGCATATGGCCACATTAATGACAATAATTCCAGGCAGTAAACCCAAAGTCCCGATGCTACACATGGTTGGTTAGATGCTAGTCCCTGGCTTTGGCCCCTCTGCACTGCCCCAGTGGTACAAACGGGAATTTCTTGAGTTTCCCCTTATTTACATCAGTTCTTAGGAGGCATAAAGCCAGCATAGCTATCTCTTCTCCTTTCCCCACCTCTTGCAGGTGTAAGGAGCATTCCTTGGTGGGCTAGGGCAGCAGAGGACCTGGCTGAGGTGCACTGTGCTTTGACAGTTCCCAAGCAGCATAGCAGTTCCCATGAAACAGTTCTAGCTGACGTACTTTGGGTTACTTGATTGGCCTCAGGACTGGGAGTGGAGAGATGGCTCGGAATCTCCTTTCTGTTTGGTGTTGGTCTTGTGCTGAGCACAGCTTAGACAGAGGCAGGGATCTGAGCTCTGTCCCCTCCCCTTTTTTAAAGGGCAAGGGTAAAATTATGTAACTGATATGAGCTGTAACTTACTGTGAAGCAGAGACTTCTCTGAAATGGTTGTGTGGTTCCTATTGCACGTTAGTGTTTTGTCAAGTTTTAAATAAGCCTAGTGCTGGGGTTTCCAACATTCCCTTGAGAGACAGACAGGCTAATAAATCTTACTGTCAGGAAGTCTTTCCTGGTAATCGTTTGGCTAAATATTTTGCTTCATCCTATTACTCTTAGTCATACCCTGCTGTACTACCCCAAAACAATCCCTTTCATGTCTCAATGTTTGCATTTGTAGACTGTCACCTTGTCATCCTTTTCCATAGATGTTATTTATCCTAATCTTTCACTGAAAATCAATTCCTTCTCCCTGATCACATCTGTCACTATGCTCAGAACTCCTTCCATTTTCTGTTATTTAAAGTGCCACTGTAGCTGTGTTTTAAACTTTTAAGTGTAGACAAAGCCGTAGCATAATGCTCCGGTGTTTGCAGACCAAGAGTACACCGGCCTTTTCCCCCCGTGTACATGAGTGCATTCGACATTATCTCCTATTGTCCTCGAGCCTTGCCCACCTTTACTCCCATCCTGAACCCAGCTGCAATGCCCCATTCCACATGTGATTCCCTGGCTGCAGCAGCAGCCTGCTCTGCACACAGTTCCCTGGTGGTTTCTGCTGCATTCAGTGTGCTTGCTGCTCCTGGCTTCCCGTGTGGCCCCTGCTTTCGTAAGTGCTAGTTCATTTCCAGGTTCTTTTAATAGTTTTTGCCCCTTCCTTCTACTGTCCAGGGGTTTGATGGAAGTGATGTTTTCCTGATGAGCTATTTCTTTGCCCCAATGGCTGGATTACTAACCTGGGGGTAATTGCCTATTTGGTGTAAGTGCACCTGTATAATGTGCTCAACTTTCATTGATGACATCAGGCAAATCCTTTCTTCTTGTTAATTTTACAGGTTACCACAGCTGGTTTATCACCATTCATCTTTGGCATGACAGCTAATATACCAATGATTTGTTGGTAAGTAATTTTCTGAAGTGTATATGGTTATTTTGAAGTTCCTAGTGAATTTCCACACAAGACTCGTTATTTTGCCCAGAAATGCTTTTAAAGAAATGTTAGTCTGACAAATAGCAAAAATATTTTGCAGTGAGTGAGCCAGGTGTTCAGACACCTTGGTGATAGGCACCATATAATAATATATCTGAAAAGAACAGAATTTCTTTTGAGGCTCTCAGAACTCTTTACAGATGTTACACGTCATGAGACCTCAGTGAGATATAGTCGACCCAACACATTTTACAAGCATGATAAAGTGAGGCAAAGGCACTTAAATGACTCATCCAGTGTCACTTAGTGAGTTAGGGTACGTCTACAGTACAGAGAGCGAAGCTGCTGCCGTCAATCTTCCAGGGTTCAAATTAGTGGTCTCATTAAGACAGCTAATTCGAAGTGAGAAGTGCGCTCTGGTAGATGCCGGTAACTCTGCCTTCATGAGGAGTAAGGGAAGTCAAAGGAAGAGTCTGGAGGATAGGAAAGGAGGAGTGGGCCTCATCCTCCCTGATTGAATTTACCTTGTTATCTCTAGCCTGATTCTTGCCTGCATATTTATACCTGCCTCTGGAATTTTCCACTACAAGCATCTGATGAAGTGGGTCTTTGCCCACGAAAGCTTATGCTCCAATAAATCTGTTAGTCTATAAGGTGCTACAGGACTCCTTGTCGCTTTTGCAGATCCAGACTAACACAGCTACCCCTCTGATACTCCAACTCCTGTAACCCTTATTTTATGAGGAGTAAGGGAAGTCGGAGGAAGAGTGCTCTTTCTTGGATTTCCTGCTGCGTCAACAGCGCCAAAAGCTGAAATAAGCTATTTTGTCTTAAGCTATGCAATTGACATAGCTCAAGTTGCATAGCTGATTTCGGCTTTAGCCTTGCTGTGTAGACATGCCGTATGTGTCCATTGCAACTGCATCCTCCTTCCACAAATAATCTTGGTTGCCTTGTACTTAACTTTCCTGCATTGTTTTAAAGAATTTCCAAGTCAACAAACCATTCATTTCCTTCCTGTATTTGGTTCTTTCTTAGTTATCTTTAGATATTCATGCCTAAATACGCGGCAGCAAAACATCATTATGAAATGTGACCTCTACATTGGGAAGTTAAAGTATTAAAATACTTCCTCCACCCACATGCATCCATTGCTTCTGAAACTTTCTGTACCTGAAGCTTTTCACTAACAGACCTTGAAAAACTAAAGTGAAATGTGTATAAAATCTATTTATACAAAACTGACATTTCATATTCTACCTTCTTTCCCCCAAACAATTTCTCATGTTGTTTTTTTCAGCTACAGCTCATAGGTTAAAACAAGTTGCAAAAAGCATACTTTGAATTCAAACTGGACTCCTTTTTTTAAAATAAGAAATGCCAAAATAAATCTTTTGTATTTTTCTCCAATTCCAGAAGGTCACTTCTGTGGCCATGTGCATGTAACTCAATATATCCTGCTGAAGTGTTGCCAAAAACAGAAAACAGCAGCACACCCAGTCTAGGAAATTAGCAAGTATGCCTCAAAATAAATAAAAACTACTTGTGGGCATATATATAGCATATATATGATAGATATACATGCAAACACTAGCATATATTTTATACATTGATCTATATGCAAATGTGTGTACATATAGATATAGAATAATTGCATGCCTAATATGTACACTGTATACCCTATGTACATTTATATGTAAGTTTATGTGTTCACAAATAACAGATACATTTATTATTTTAAAAGAAAGTTTGCTTGGGACCCTAGCCAAGAGTTATATTCAGATTGTTGAGAACTCAAAGGTGATTTTTTTAAATTATTTTTGTCTTTCATTATTGTGCGTGCACCAGCAGCATCAGGGATTTCAGCAGAGCTCCTGGAATAAGGTCTGTTAGTTTACAGTAGCTGCAAAGCAAGCATAAGATCACACAAGCACTGAGCAGTTTGGTGTAGGTCCAACATTAAGAGTGGCTGCTATCATTTTGTGTGTTAGGCTATGTCTACACTGGGAAGGTTTGATGACTAAAGTGCTGTTGACATGCAAAAGTTACCAAAAGTGAAAGCCAGTCAAGGCAGTTTTTCTGCCTCCTATTGTCCTTATTTCATGGC
Organism: Pelodiscus sinensis; assembly: GCF_052426305.1. Lineage (NCBI taxonomy): Eukaryota > Metazoa > Chordata > Testudines > Trionychidae > Pelodiscus > Pelodiscus sinensis. The sequence goes on from NC_143053.1 coordinate 79,810,185, forward strand.
CATATTGCTAGCACCCTGTCGACAGATAAAGCAAGCGTCCCACGGTGCAGTGTTGTGGGAAGGCAGAGCTGATTCCTGTACTTCTTGGGATTCCCTCATAATTCTATGAGTTCTCTGTGCTGAGTAATGTCAAAGCAGCACAGCAATTTCTCCAGCATTCCCCTTATAGTGGCAGTCTATCTGCTGCTGTGTTCCTAGTGCAGGGCAGAATAGGAGCATTCCAATTATTTGTTCTTTCTTTGTTCCCCAAACAGAGTAGCTAATTCAGCAGTCCGATACTTCCCTGAGCTTTGAAAGGGGAGAGGGCGCATACCTGCAAGGCAGCAGAGATCACAAAACATTGAGCACAATGAGGGCCAGGCATTGTGGGAACTGGTGGAAGCCAGTTCTCTAGACAAAACAAACAGCAGAGTCTGCACTGGCTCTATGTTAGCAATAAAGGGATGGGAAAAGACAAAAGTCTGTCACAAGGATGGAAGTTTCTGTTGCCAAAACTGGGTTTTTTCCGAACAAAAGTCACATTTCAGTCTAAATGCTCTCAGACTATGTCTAGACTACAGGATTTTTTTAAAAAAAAGTGGCCTTTTTTCAAAAAAACTTCACCTGCGTCTAGACTGCCGCCGCGTTCTTTCGAAATTAAATCGAAAGAACGCGGTGGTTTTTTCGACAGTGGTAAACCTCATTTTACGAGGAAGAACTCCTTTTTTTGAAAGAGCTCTTCTGAAAAATTGCATTCTTGACCACAAACAGGGCTTTTTCGAAAGAGAGTATCCAGATTGACTGGGTGCTCTTTTTCAACAAAGCAGATCACTTTTTCGAAAAAAGTTGTAGCTGACTAGACAATCTCTTTCAAAAGAAACGTGTAGTCTAGATGTACCCTCACTGTTTTATTGCCAAAAGGCTTGCTTGCTTGCTTTTTGTGTGTGCCTGTGACAGAATGTGCCCTTATTTTCTAAGTAGACAAGCCCTTGTTTTCTACGTGACACTGTGCTACTTTTAACTCTCATCCTTTAATACAATCCAGAAGATTCACTGTATTTTAAATCAAGATAAGTCCAGGGTTGAGGCTACATTACTTGAGAGTGATCTGTTTTGGAGTTAAAATGAAAGCTAGTAATCTAGTGGTTGTATGCTACACTGGTACACTTAGGCAAAGGAGCAGATTTCAGATCTAACCTGGTTTTACTATTCAACTCGTGGATAATCCATAAAGCCATGTATTGATAATAATTACAGAGAAAATTTTGTTTAACTTTGGACAGAGGATTACGATGAAGTAGGAGGGAGGAAGGGGAAATATGGATAAAATCCAGCATATAAAAGGACCTGTGGATAATGAATCTAGTTGCAGAATGTAAAGCCTGACCCAACAGTTTTGAAAAAAGTTTTGAACACTCCAAAAATCAGAAAAAATCCAAAGTTAAGGGTCTTGTGATAATATAATCCTGTCTTTCTATGGAAAAAATCTGATTGTGTATTACAATCTCCTATTTAAAACTCCTTACAAAATATGCTGAGAGAGAGAACACTTTCTGATTTTTATGGAACCCTGTTGACTAAATGCCAATTAAACTCTGAAGGACTTTCATATGTGGATAAAGACCATATTTTCCAATTGCAATTTGAAAAGGAATTAATGCCAATAAATGTTAATAACTGGAGCTGAAATTTAGGCGAGAGACTTGGGTTAATGGTTTCATGAGGAAAAGTACTATGAATTTGTAGTGATTGCAAGTTACCAGGCTCTTTGGCTTTAAAAGTCTTTAGAAAGCCTGCACTTTGTAATAGTTCAGTGTTGCTTAATAATAGTTCCATAGTCAAAAGTGGACTGTTTCTGAATATGAAAGTTGCCATTTTCATAGCAGATAGCCTTCCAGGGCTTTATATTGCATTATAGTATCATTGTAATAATAATAATACTCTATAATTGTTATATAAAGTTTGCATATTTCAGGAACAATGGGAAATATGGTGTTTATAAACAATTCAGTGATGCTAAGATTTAAGTCAAAATAATGCTATTAGGCTATGTTTACACTATAGCCTCTTGTGCAAAACATATGCAAATGAGGCGAAGCATGGAATATCACCGCTCCTCATTTGCATAATTAACGAGGCTCTGTTTTTGTGCAAGAGGCTTTTGCGCAAAACCCCCTCTTAAGAGTGCAAAAGCTGGTCTTCCTGAAAAAAATGTGGAAGAATGGCTCTTGCGCAAAAGCCTCTTGTGCAAAAACAGAGCCTCAATAATTATGCAAATGAGCGGCAATATTCCACACTTCGCCTCGTTTGCATATGTTTTTGCGCAAGAGGCTATAGTGTAGACATAGCCCTTGTGTCCAGACAACCTTATCAGCTTGACATGCTTTTTGAATAACATAAATTAGTGCCTTCTTGCCACTAACCTGTACAAAAGTTTGTTTTATTTATGAAGTATAATAAGGAGCTTTGCTGTTTCATAAGTTAACTAAGCCCTGAGGCTAAAATGCAAAGTAGTTACATTTAGCTTTTCACTATTGTAATGGAAGTGGAGATGAGCCAGCATTCCGCCATATTCCTCTTGGCTGTGATTTCAGGGAAGATTTGGAGATTACTGGCTTTTACACAAGATGGACAGGCTGATGACTTACATTTATATAAACAATGACAATGCCACTGAACTCGGCTAGCTTTGGTACCCTACTTCCAACATTTGCTGCTCCCTAGATGAGAATAAGAAGGGGGAATGATAGAGTTGTCCTTGTGCCAGGCAAGGCAGGAGTAAATAATATGTCTTGGTGCACATGCCGCTCCAATTAGAACAGTGTACAGCTCTTCTGTAAGCGCACAATAACTATGCAGACATTTCTAGGGAGCAGCTGGTCCAGTATCATCTGCCCAGAATGGAAGTTTTTCCTCTAGCATCCTAAGTTAGATGTTGGTTCATTTCCCAAAGCAGGAGAGTTTATCTCTCATCCCATTCCTGTCAAGCAGTTCGTCCATTTTCAAGTTAGAATACAAATTAAAATTGCTACAGGAAGTCTGCAGTTTATATCAATAACTAGTTGGAGTTCAAGGCCTTCCTTCTCCTTCTCTCCCTCCCTCCCTCCCTCCCTCCCTCCCTCCCTCCCTCCCTCCAGTGTATACATACATGTGTAATTATTTTAACATCAATAAATAGAGCAGCTATTTGTATTTATGTAGTTACACATATGTACCCATCTCTAAAATGTTGGAGGGGGTAGTGGAAATATCTCAATGAGATTCTAAGAAATGAGCCCTTTCTGGTTTCAACCATTTGTTAGTACTTTCAGGGCATGTCTACACTAGGAAATTATTTTGAAATAACTAAATTTGAAATAATAACTCCTGAAATAACAAAATTGAAATAGCATGTCCCCACTATGGAGGAGCCTCAAAATTAGTCCGAGGCAGGCTCTGTTATTGTGGATGTGCTACCTTGACTTAGAGCCCCAGGAAGCACTGGGGAGTAGTTACTTTGGATGACTTCTATTTCAAAATAGGAGCAGAGGAGGGTCCACAGTACTGCTATTTTAAAATAACTATTTCAAAATAAGCATTATTCCCTGAGGAAAGCAGGAGTACTGATATCAAAATAACCAACCCATTATTTCAAAATAACGGGTTTAGTAGTGTGGACACACCACTTATTATTTCAAAAATAATTTTGAAATAACTCCCTTGTATAGACCAGGGCTCAGTGAAAAAATGTATTGTCATGAAAAATGCGAGAGTTCTGTAATGTCACCCTCATGAAACAAATGTGCATGCATGTAGACAAACAAACTCCTTCCTTTCCTTTCATGCTCTGCCATTTGCTGTTGTGAAGTGTGTCTACTTGATCATTGCTAAAGGTACACCTTGCTTTGTTTGCAGCCTTCTGCTTGGTGGACTTGGAGAAGCCTTGCTTGTTTATACAGAAAGGATGGATACATAACTCAAAACAGTGAGGATTCCAAACCCTCACCCACAATTAGAATAAACAGCTGACACCCAAAAAGCTCAAAATGAAAAAAAAAGAAGCTACAGCAGCAAGAATGGGAAAAAAATGTGATCAAACACCAGGTCCCTTCAGTCTACTTTTTTCTTCCAAGGGAACAACATGCTATTAATAGCACTGGTGAAGGAGAAGCATAGTTGGTCTGATGATTACGAGTGTTTGCCTCAAAAGTACAGGACGAGCTATTTCTGACAGACGCTGTGAAGGAAAAAACTGTATTGTGTCTGTAGACGGCTTAGTGTGAGAACCTTTTTCAGCAGCACCTTCTCACGCAAGGAACTGAACTTGTCTGCAGAAACAGGAAAAGTAATGTTCTTCATTAGATGCCCCAGAGCTTTTGTTAGAAACAGAGAGTAGGTTACAAGAAACAATGTGAAAATCCAGGCACTGCCATGAATCAGATATCAGTGGGCATGGATTTTGTTTTAAGTTGTCCTGTAAAAGGCAAGTTTCCATATGTTAGTCTCTGGTCACGTTGTTTGGATTGGCACCGTGTGTGAGATCATGGGGCATCTAGAGATAATTCCTTGCTGACTGGGAAATCAACAAATAAATCTTACTATATATTGTACTGACTCTATTTGTGTGTATTTTTTTCTCCTTATCAAAGGTTTCTCTTGATCATTGTACATTTTTTCAGGGAGGGCTTTGTTTTGGTACTGTTTGCTAGCAGTAGATTGTCTATGTTATCTTGAGAGGAAGCAGAGATTGATTCAAGGTTTATAATGTCATGAGGAGTGGGAAGAAATTAATTCCAAAAAGCCTTGAAATAATTTCATTCCTGTTACTTTAAATTTTCACATCTCTAGATGGTAAATGTAGGATGAGATTTTTAAACATCTCTAAAGATTAGATCCACAAAAGGGACTTAGGCATCTAATGTGTAATTTCAGTAGCTTAAGTCCAACATTTAGGCACCCCTGAGATCCTCCAAACTCTTGCTTAATTGCCATCTAAATTTCCTAGGTGCCTAATTTTTGCTGCCAAAGTCTCCCAGGTGCTTAAGTTTCTGCTGGAGGGAATGTGCAAAATAGCCCAAGTCATGAGAGTATAAAGTGTATCTTAGCAGTTCTAGCTCACACCTAAGGTCTTGTCTCCACTTACCAGAGGATTGATGCTCTGACAATCAATCTTTCGGGGTTTGATTTAGCAGTCAAAAGTTTACTGAGAGCACCTGCATTGACTATGGTACCCTTAGCTGTTCCAAAGAGTAAGGAAAGTTGATGGGACAGTTTCTCCTGTCAACATTCCACTGTGGGGCCACCTCAGAAAATCAATGCAAGGTATGTTGACTTGAGCTACGCAAATCACAGTTGGAACTGTGTATCTTACATTGATTTTCTCTGCCAGTGGAGAGTTGGCCTAAGTGTCAGTGAGATTCCCAAACTACACATTCCCCTGCCTATTTTGTTTGCTAGGCCCAATCTGGTAGGAGTGTTAGAGTACGCCTACCAGATGGGACCTCACACAAAAGGCAGCCAAAAGTGACCAGAGAGGTAATTTTCCAGGATTGAGGGGTAGGATATACATCTCAAAATACCCCCTAATGAGGACACTCATGTGCATTGTGAGAAGCCTGCCTTTGAATCCTTGTTCTGTCTGATTGGGAGCAGGGCCTTGAACTTGGATCTCCCACCTGTGTGTCCAACCACCAGAGTACTGGGGCATTCTGAGGTAGTATGTTCCCCTGTTGAAGCCATTCTATTTTGTAATGAATAAATATTCATTGGGATACAGGAAGTGCCATCCCTTGGGGAGTGTCGTGCCCAGGACACTCTCCACTCAACTCCAGGCCCCGCCCCACCTCTTCCCACCCCTGCTCCACTCCCTCCCCCACATGATGTGGCCCAGGGACTAGCAGAGAGCCTGACACCAGCAGCAGGAGTGGGGCCAGCCCCCACACTTACCAGCAGAGCAGAGGGAATGGAATGGGCTGGGAATGGGTTGTTCTGCTTCCTGCTGCTGGTGAGTGTAGGAGCGGGTCTGACCCCTGCTGTCAGCGCCAGGCCTCCTGCTAGTCCCCCTGGCCATGCTCCTGGGATGCAGGAGACCCAGATTTAATTATTTATACAAGGTGGAACAGCTCCAAGAGAAGAAACTGATAAAGAATTAAGTGCATCATATTTATGCCATGCAACAGGGGCCTCCAGAAAATAAATCTTACCAAACAAACTTGGGTTTTTTGGAGGAAGTTATCTGTGGCTGAGAGAGGTAACGGTGTTCCTGTAATAAACTTTTAGAAGGTGGTGAATCTGAGGAACTGTCCCGGATTGAAGTGTCATTAGAGGAGGTTTTGGAACAAATAGAAAAACTTAATGTTAACAAATCTCCGGGACCGGATGGCATTCATCCAAGAGTTCTAAAAGAACTCAAATGGGAAATTGCTGAGCTATTATCTGTAATTTGTAACCTATCCTTTAAATCGGCTTCCGTACCTAATGACTGGAAGGTAGCCAACGTTACACCAATATTTAAAAAGGGCTCTAGAGGCGATCCTGGCAATTACAGACTGGTAAGTCTAACTTCAGTACCGGGCAAATTAGTCGAAACAATAGTAAAGAATAAAATTGTGAAGCATGTAGAAGAACATAATTTGTTGGACAAAAGTCAACATGGTTTCTGTAAAGGGAAAGCCTGTCTTACTAATCTATTAGAGTTCTTTGAAGGGGTTAACAAGCATGCGGATAAGGGGGATTCAGTAGATATAGTATACTTGGATTTTCAGAAAGCCTTTGACGAGGTCCCTCACCAAAGGCTCTTGTATAAATTACATGGCCATGGGATAAGAGGAAAGGTCCTTTCTTGGATTGAGAACTGTGTACAGATGTGGTCTCCTCACCTCAAAAAAGATATTTTGGCCTTGGGAAGGGTTCAGAAAAGGGCAACTAAAATGATTAGGGGTTTGGAACGGGTCCCATATGAGGAGAGGTTAAAGCGACTGGGACTTTTCAGTTTAGAAAAAAGGAGACTGAGGGGGGATATGATAGAGGTCTATAAAATCATGAGTGGTCTGGAGAGGGCCGATAAAGAAAAGTTATTTATTAGTTCCCTAAATAAAAGAACTAGAGGTCACCAAATGAAATTAATGGGTAGCAGGTTAAAAACGAATAAAAGAAAGTTCTTCTTCACACAGCGTGTAGTCAACCTGTGGAACTCCTTGCCAGAGGAGGCTGTGAAGGCTAGGACTATAACAGAGTTTAAAGAGAAGCTAGATAATTTCATGGAGGTTAGGACCATAAAAGGCTATTAGCCAGGGGATAAAATGGTGTCCTTAGCCTCTGTTTGTCAGAGGCTGGAGAGAGATGGCAGGAGACAAATTGCTTGATCATTGTCTTCGGTCCACCCTCTCTGGGGCACCTGATGCTGGCCACTGTCGGCCACTGTCGGCAGACAGGATACTGGGCTAGAAGGACCTTTGGTCTGACCCAGTACGGCCGTTCTTATGTTCCTATGTTCTTATATGTAAGGTATATTGACTTGCTACTGTGTGACATTTTGGTTAGGAAACTGGAGCGATACAAAATCAACATGAAATGGATTGCAAACTGGCCTGTGCTTTTCAAGAGGTCTGACTGGATCCTATGGGTCCTTCTGGCCTTGGGAATCAATGAATCTTGAGGTAGTGCAGACTGTCCAGCCCCCAGAAGCAGCTTCGTGAGGCACTGAGCTCCTGGAGAATGCAGATTCTGCCCCATCTGTTTGGTTCTCTGCTGTAAGACTGGTCAGCTCTGCCAGCCAGGGGAAAGGGGACAATGGTGCCAGTGCCAAGCCTCTTCCTTGCTCCTTGTGCAAAGGCTGGTGCTGCAGCTGGTTGGCAGGGAGAGCACAGGGATTGCAGTTGTGGCTGGACCCTCCTATGAGTCATGGCTTCTTAGGCACATCTCCTCTTGTCCAGATGTCAAGGGCCAGCTATAGTCTGGACCTTTCCTGTGTTTCCCCTAATCACTCTAGTTTTTACACACTATAAAAAGTGCCTTGTCTGAAAGGAGCTATTCACCTCAGTCGCCTTCTCAATTGACAAGAATCTGCCAAGAAACACCCAATGTAACTCTACCCTTGTTGGCAGAAGCCAAGGGTTGAGACCGCATGGAGACTAACCTAGTCCTCTGAGGTTGCCTTGAAGTCCTGTGGGCTGGGCAGATGGAGGAAGCTTGCTTTGCCAGAGACCCAGGTCGCACAGGCAGTGTGGTAGGCTTCAGCCTTTAGGGCCATTGAACTGGAGTCTTCATCAGTATGAAACCCATTTGGTTCTTATTTTTTGTTCTTTACATTTAACAAGCTGGGTTGGTTATTTTCACTTGGGTTTAATCGCTTTCCTTTCCCTTTGCTAGCACCATGCTGCTGTGTTTGTATTTCCAATATCACATGGGAATGGCAACCAACACCCCCACCCCCTCCCCAACTGGTACTTCATAGTAATGTTTGGCTCTGCTGTGCCAAGGAGCTGTAAACAGGACACTCCACAGATCGGCTGCTTTTGGATGAAACTGGCCTCTGTGCCGATGGCCAGCACAAGGCCTTATATGTCATTAAAATAGGCTCAAGTGGAACTCCAGAGCTGCACAGGGCTGAATGTCAACCTTTGTGTATTCAGAATCACATTGGCTCACTTTAGTGACTAATTAAAATTGCTCTGCAGGGTCAAGAGGGAGAGCTGGACTCAGTCCCTTCTCCTGCAGCAATAGAATTGTTTGCTAAGTTCCAATCACTTACACCTGTGCCAGCTGGCGGAAAGGGGTGTTGCACATGTGTCACTGACCAATGAGCTAATTTGGCCAGCACTCTCCAGGCTGCTGCTGAGGAGAGACCCCAGAGTTAAATGTGCAGCAAAACCAAGTAACTTTTTACTTCCTAAAAGTGGTAAATTTCAGTCTGGGACCAATTAGATTCAATAGACATGAAACCCTAAGATGGCATTTTATGGGAAAACTTCAAAGTAGACCCACAACAGGTCTAATTGCAGCAGATGTCCCCCCGGCCTGACACTAAGGATGAGGGGGACAAAAGTGTGTTTTCCTTCCCATCTTCCAGCTGGTGCAAGAAGAGAATGAACTGGAAACAGTTCCCAGCAGTGCTGTGTGCGTGTAGCTATCACAGTGGCTTCAGTTCTCCCTGCCACATTTTTCTGGGGAATGTCTAACCACAGCTAAGGGACATTCAGAGCACCTGCTGAAAAGCAGACAGCACTGGAGGGAGCAAGAAGGAAGAACACTTGAGCTTTGTGTCTGCTGGTTGCAGAACAAGCAGGATATCTTTCTCTGAGAAGGGATAGAAAGGAAATACCCACTGCTGGCTTCTATGGAAGAAGGCAGGTACTGCTGGGGAAGGGAAAAGACAGCCCCAGTCAGGGAGAGTGAGCCTGAGTATCATCTAGAACTGTGGTTCTCAACTGGTGGTCCCCTGGTTACTTTTTCGGTGGTCCACAGGAACATTGTCCAAGTCACACGGCGTGGGCAGGCACCAAAAATCTGTTAGTGAGAAATAAATTTCAAACCAAAATGTTCGTTGTCTGCTCTTTTTTACCATGTCTCAAAAAGGAGGTGATCCATGAAAATTTTGTGATTGGCCTGATGGTCCGTGGACTGAAGAGAGTTGAGAACCACTGATGTAGAACTAAGAGCACTGGAAAGGGAAGCACGATCCAGGCAGACAATTGTGGGGTGACAGTCTCTGGTGCGTGCATGCACACACTTGTACATCTAAGATGTAGCATTACAAAGAGCTTTCGGGAGGAGAACTGAGCTCATCTGTGGAACCAGCTTCTTGTTCGCTGTGATTAGCTTTTGAGTAAAAATTACTCCAGAGTCCTCCCCTGCACTGTTTCAGGCCTAAGCCATGTGACAATGTTCCTTTCAGCTGCTAATACAAGCTCAAGAGTTGGTCAGCATCACTAGAAGCTACAGGGAAAGCATCAGAGCTGTAGAAGCTTTCCAAATTTTGAAATTTCAATGGAATGGTTGGGTGGAATGAGCTCTTTGTCTCTCCCCACCCCACCCCCAGAAAAAAAATCATTTTGTTTCCAGCCAGCTCTAGAACTAGTAAAAATTTCTTAATTATGACACACAAACTTTGGAGCAGAAGAGGAGTGATTTTTTTTTCCATGGAAAAAAAAAGTTCTAATTTTTCAACCTCTAATGTGAGTAGAGGGGATTAAACCCCTTCAGCAATAGTAAAACTGACAGTGAGTCTTAATTTCTGCCATCCCGTAGATTTAATCTCTTTAATATAAATTCTTAGACAAAAAGCTATGCGTAAGACGGAGTTTAAGGCTGACGGTAAATGTCAGTAATTTATGGGTAAAAACTACTACAGGCATATTGTAATTATTCCACAACCACACAAGTTAATCCCTGGAAATTCAGAGTTGGGGTTACACCTAAAAGAAATCCAAACATAAGGTCAGAAAAGCACCCAAACAACCCTAATTCTGTCCTGTAATGACATCATACAATAACCACCTCAACCTAAGCCACCGGGAACTTGCTCACTGTAAAAGCACTGTGGCATTGAATTTAATCCAAATACATCATGATGGCTTTGTCAGTAAAACAGTGGGAGAACCTCTGGTTTCTCATAATCAGCTAGTTAGTGTTGTTGGGGTCTAACAAGCATCCTGTTTTGTTCTTGGCATGGAAGAGTGTGCAGGGGGCATCTGAGGGGTACAAGAGGGCTCTCCAAAGGAAGAGGAGATCATTAGTAACTTTTTCATAACACTGTAATTGCACAAGGCAACTTGCAAAGTTTCACATCTTAGGTGAACTTCAAAGGTGGTTGCTAAAAGAATAAGGCTGGTTGAAAACTTAATTCACTCCTGCAGCGCCAGTGGTACAATTTGTTTTCCATTATCCACCAGTGGGGGCAGCTGTGCTGGGCAAGGAATCACCACTTCAGGAAGGCAAGTTGTGGTACTGTCATTGCCTTGTGTTGCAGGCTTCATAGAGGAAGGATGGTCCCATATTAAGCGTGCTAGCCTGGATCAGGACACCCATGTTCAATTTCCTGCTCAGCTATAGACTTTCTGCCTGTGAGCTTGGGCAAGCTCGTTATAACATTACTATGATATAGCCTATGGGGGCATTCATTGTAAATGATTTTCTATATCAGTTTGTTTTTGTTACCATGAAAATTTGCAGCTGGAGGCTTTATGGATCCTGATGTGCTTGCAACATTAATATAATCTCTACTGTTGAAACACTTCTGTTTTCTTTTAATCTGTCATCGCTTCCCATGGCCCTGTGATCTTTGCACTTTGATACTGGAGATGGGGAAGAAGTGAGGTGTGTTAATCTCCACAAGGATGAGTTTATAGCAAACTTGGAAATCTTCTGCATGGCAAATAACCTGAACAAAAATGATAATAAAGTATTTTGCAAAAACAAGGAGCCTATGAACATATTTACTCAAAGGTAGAGAGTCATATTGTAGACCTTCACCTAGGATACAACACGATAGATGAATATAGCTACTTTCCCTCTTCCCCCCAAACATCAATAATCCCTTAATTTGCAACAAACAAACAAACAAACAAACAAACAAACAAAGGGGGACTTTGACAATAAGTTAGTGTATGTAACACATGTGAAGTAAACTTTCCAAGGTTTATGACCCAGGGAGTCCCTCAGTGCCGACTGCCATAAGTCATCATAAAGTATCATAATTCACATCAGGCCTAACTGGGATCAAGTAATGTATCAGAGGCTACGTCTAGACTACGGGGTTTTTGCAGGATACCCCGCTGTGTCCAAGGAATGTTTTTGCTCTTCCACTTTTTTTCGCAGAAGAGCAAACGTGCTCTTTCAGGAAGCCCCTGTATACTTTGTTTCACGAGGCATAAGGGCTCTGCCAAAAGAGGAGGCTTTTCTGCCATCTGGCCCCATCTAGACTAGGCCAAATGGCAGAAAAGCTATTGGAAAAAGCTACGCAAATTCCAGAGCACAATTTGCGTAGCTTTTTCCGATAAAGCCCCATAGTCTAGACCTAGCCATATGCAAACTGGTAACATGCTGATCATGAATATTATTGCATGATGTATGGATGGGAGATGTATAAAATTGTAAGTGTCCACTGAGAATATATTTTTAAAGAGTGTTTAGCAAGCAGTAAAATCGGCCTGTGTTATACAAAGAATGTTGTCTTGCCTGTTTTCCTGTGTCACCAATGTAAACTGAGGCAGGTAATACTTTAGAGGACAATGTAATGGACATCTACGTCTGAGATAAACAAAGCCATCAAGCCAAATGAGCCCGGCTGGGAAGCTAGACCACTTAATGCTCATGACAGGGGATGGAGCCTGCTCCCCTATGAAGCCTTCGTGGCTCTTCAACCAGAGACAATAGATTTTGGGAAATATAAGCAGAAAGAGAGAGCCATTTTTGCATCTCTTACCTAAGGAGCAAAGAGCAGTGTCCTATGAGCTCATGAAAAGTGGACCTTCTTGGCCTAAAAATCAAGAGTAGCTGGAACTGACTCTAGTGCTCAGATAAAGATTATAATGCTGAACCTAAGTTTTAGTCATAGAAAGCACCCACATCTGTCTCTCCTATTCCTGCTTATCATTTAAATATTGGTTCATTTTATTACAAAACTATCTCAGTGCTATGTATTACACGGAAGAGTGGAATCTTCAGGTAAACTAACAGGCTGGTGCGTGAAAAGAATTAAAAAACAATTAATGGACCTGCAGCACCAGAGACTAACAAAAAATGTAGATGGTCTCATGAGCTTTTGTGGGCACAACCCACTTCTTCAGATGAATGGAGCAAGGGTTCCAGAGTTATAAATAAATAGCAGAAAAAGGGAAGATGGGGAGGGAAAGAGAAGGGGGAAAAAACTTGTCAATTAGAGTGTTCACACTAAATGAGGCTAAGAGTGGGCTGCAAGTGCCCGATACTTAACTTTTGATGTCATTAGGGTGTTGAGTGTAGCAACCCATCCAGGTCAGATCTTTGTTCAGACCTTTATTAAAGGTGTCAAATTTGCAGATAAAGGCAATTTCTTTAGCCTCTTTTCCAGCTGTTTATTGAAATTGCTATGTAATAGTATAGTCACTTTTAGATCCATTAGTGAGTGCCTGGGCAGGTTAAAATGTTCCCCAAAAGGTTTCTCTGTGTTATCATTTTGAATATCTGATTTGTGTCCATTAATCCTTTGTCGTAAAGACTGTCCAGTTTTTTGGCAATGTGTGTGCTGTGTCTCTTTGGAAGCAGCATATTTATCAGTGAGAGGTCACTGCAAGGGAGACATGGGACTTGACGGGCCTTTATTGTCACCTTATAAGGAATAACCAGGCTCGTGGCAGCCAGGAGGAGGTCAATGTGCTGCAAGAACAGTGCTGGTGTCTGGGCTCAGCCAAAGCTGCACAGCACAGAAGCACCCAGGGTTACAGGGCAATCAGTGAATTGATCCAACCTTTTCCTGGACTGGGTGAAACCCTGAAGTGTCATAAAGGTTGTTTGAGTGGTATTGCAGAACAGTGCCTAGTGACTAAGAGCTGTGCTGAGTGCTGGTGGAAGAACAATCCTTTCTACTTTGTGTTTTGTCTGTAAACCAAAGAGGAGGGGGAGGTGGAAGAAAATGTTACAGCAAATCGTGTTTAGCCCATGGCAGAAGCTGAATGAGCAGCTTTCAAGCAGATCATCTGTTGCTGTAAGCCAGGCAACAGATCAATGTGAAATTTTAATCCCATTTCAGACAGGCAGCACATGGACAAGCTGATTTTGTTTAGAGAGTGGTGTGTGTGGGGGGGAAAGGGGGCAGGAGCGAGGAGTGATGGTGAAAAGAAAAATTGAGATTGGAAGATTTTTGTCGTGCAAAAAGAAAGATATTTTGCTTCTAAAACTGTGATACATGATCATGGTCTGTTTGATTAGCATTTACCACAAGTACTTGACTCTTTCAGTCCCTTTCAAGATGGATTATACCAGGCACTGGTCACAGTCCACTAGAGTGAAAGTTGTGTAACTGCTTTTGTGCCAGTTTCCTGGCTTTAGTAATTTATAACTTCACTTCTGGGGCTGAAAATGTGCAGGTCTGGTTTCTGCAAGAAAGTGGATTTTTGGAGGGTGGGAGCAGGTGAGACATCTAAGCCATCTTTGCTTAGTTGCTTTTGAGGGAGTGAAAAGGAGAAAAATATACTTTCCCCCATTATTTAGAGGAGAACAATGTGTCATGCCCTTTAATGAATGAATTTATTTTAGTGCTAAGATGGCTAGAGGCAAAAAGTTTAAATCACCATGGAACTGATACACTTAGCTAACTGATATTGAATTTTGATTTGACAATCACATTCAATATATTTTGCTCATGCTTTGTTGCTAAATTTATATAATATGCAGTTAAATTTGATCATGTTATATCTGTTATGTGTGGCTAAAATGGCAACACATGGTGACCAAAATAACTCCAGTATTTACACCCTACAAACTACTGTAATGGTCTTTGTACAAAAGATGCCTTGTGAGGTATCATTTGAAAACTAATAACTTGCTAGTCAATAATGTTATGGTGAAATGTATGTAGCTGCATTATATTTAAAGGTATAAAATCCCCCAGCATAATGTTCATTCAAAGCGATGCAGCCCTGCCCAGGCAGAAGTATCCTGAACAAACAATATTTACTTCACTTTACATGTAAATAGTAAACAGGGTCCTCAGATAGCATGGAGAGGAGATGGCAAGAGACAATTAACATCTCAGCAAACGCAAAGGAGAGCTCCTTCACCACCAGGTTCCAAGTCACCTTTATTAGTTTTTGAATAAACTTTGCTTTGAAGGGTAATCGTCAGAAGAATCCACTTCAAACGTGGACTATAAAAAGAAAAGGAATCTCCCTGTGTGTGTGTGTCTCAGATACATAGCTCACAAGACAAAGGAACCACCTTTTGACTTTGGGTATGTCTACACTACCCTCCTAGTTCGAACTAGGAGGGTAATGTAGGCATACCGCACTTCCAAATGAAGCCCGGGATTTGAATTTCCCGGGCTTCATTTGCATAAGCGGGGCCCCGCCATTTTTAAAACCCCGCTCGTTCGAACCCTGTGCCGCGCGGCTACACGGGGCACGAACTAGGTAGTTCGAACTAGGCTTCCTAGTTCGAACTACCATTACTCCTCATTCCACGAGGGTTCAAACGAGCGGGGTTTTAAAAATGGCGGGGCCCCGCTTATGCAAATGAAGCCCGGGAAATTCAAATCCCGGGCTTCATTTGCAAGTGCGGTATGCCTACATTACCCCGCTAGTTTGAACTAGCGGGGTAGTGTAGACATACCCTTTGAGAATTTGGTCAGCCATGTTACTGGGAAGCTGTAAGTGGTTGCAAAATTTGTATCTGTATCTGCATCCATATCTGCAAAAATGACCTGTGGAAATCTGTACCTGCATCTGCAAATGTGAATACCTATGGATAGAAAGCGGATATCTATGGATTTGAAGGGCTCTACATGTAAGGATTTTCTCTCGAACTAAGTCTAGCTTGTTAAATGATTTCTAGTAGCTAAAATGTATCTTTATTTCTCTTTTAACTATTTGGTACCTGCTAACTTGAATTCACTGTCTCCTTTTATTAATAAACTTGTTTTATTTTTAATCTAAACCAATTCTGTGCTGTATTTAAAATGAACTATTTGATAATTCCAGTTAAAGCAGCAAACTGTTGAATAATGATCCTTTATAGGGGCAAAGAACATTTAACATCTGATCTCTCCAGGACACTGCAGAACACATGTATTTAGGAATATAAGGACTGGAAGTAAGTTTGGGTCAACCTTCAAGTACAGGTTGAAGCTCTCTAAACCGGGACACTGGTCCGGCAACATCTGGATAGGGTTGCCAGATGGTTTCAACAAAAATACCAGACACATTTGATCTCAGATTGGGGGGGAGGGACTGGCTGCAGAGGGAATGGGGCTGGTTGGGAGGGAGTCGGAGGAGCGGGGCTAGCCGGGGGACATGGGGAGGAGAACCAGCTGGCGGGGAACAGGTCTGGCTGGGAGGAGGTTGTGGGGAGCGAGGCTGGTGAGGGAAATTGGTGGGAACTGGCTCGTGGGGAGCAGGGCTGGTCGGGAGAGGGTCGGAGGGAGCAGGACTGGCCGGAGGAGATTGGGGGGAACTGGCCAGTGGAGGGAGTGGGGCTGGTCAGGGGAGATCAAGGCGGGAGGAACTGGCTGACGGGGAGCAGGGCTGGCCAGGAGAGGTGGTGGGGGAGCAGGGTTGGTGGGATAGAGTGGGGGAACCAGTTGGTGGGGAGCAGGGCTGGTCGGGAGGGAGTCAGGGGGAGCGGGGCTGGCTGGGGGACATCGGGGGGAGGGAGGTGGAACCAGCCGGCAGGGAGCAGGATTGGCTGGGAGGCGGTCGCGGGGAGTGGGGTTGGCTGGCAGGGAGTTAGGGAGAGTGGGGCTGGCCGGGAGGAAGCAGGGGGCGGAAGAGGAACCGGTTGGCGGGAAGCGGGGCTAGCCCAGGTGCATGCAGATCCCGGGGCACTGCCCGTCCCGTGCATGGTCCCGGTGGGGCACATGGGCGAGTCCAGCCCTGGGGATTCCATCCTGAGCTGGCCCCACCCACCCCCTCCTGCGTGAGTGTGTCTACCAGCCACGCAGTATGCAACTGCGTTCTGATACTCATGATCATGATGATGATAAAACTTATTTAATTATATATTGGACATTTATATATCTGGTATTTTCTCAATTTGTTTCCTGGACAGAAAGCTCAAATACCGGACTGTCTGGTTCAAAACTGGACACCTGGTAATCCTACATCTGGACAACAGCTGCTGCTTTTCACCTGCTCATCCCTGAAGCCAGTGCTGCCGGTGGTAATCCCATAATAATCTTGCCTCCTCCAACTTCTTTTTGGATTAGATCCCTACTATTTCAACTCCATGAAAGTTCAGATTTTAATAGCTGAAATAATGAAATTATTAAATACTGTGAGCACGAAAATGACCAAAATGGACCAGGAATTTGATAGGGCTCTACCTATTTCCAAACACTTCAGGGAAATGCAAAGGTTGGTAAAAGAGTAGTAACCTTATCCATCAACATGCCTCATTGCTAGAGAATGTGCATAATGCTGGGAGCCAAGAATATCCGGAATTCTCTTTCTACGTTCTACTGACTGCTTCTGATAGTTCGATGTACTTCATAACTCTTACTCAGTGGAGCCAAACACCATCCCCTAGGAGAAAGGCAAACTTATTCCCATTATACAGATAAGGTAACTGAGGTGTTGGGTGGCTGATGCAAGTGTTTTCAAAAGTTTGCTTGGGGAGGATTAGCTTGTTGCCTGTTCCAAGTTGGCCTCAGTACAGGACTCCAAAGGTAGCGTTACAGCAAACAGAAACTTCCATTCTGTAAGTGTGTTAATAAAATGTAAAGCTTCATGTCAGAGCTGTATATTTAAATGTAGTGCTTTGTTCTCTTTAGCTAATGAATGTTTGTTCAGAGAAGGGTTGACTAGCATGTTTGGTTTGGAATTGCATGTAGTAACCTTTGCACCAACTCAGCAAAAGAAGACAACTGTTCCCAAGACTGTGCCTTGATATAGCGCCTAGGAAACCCATAGTGGATAGTAATACCATTTGTTTGGCTATTTCTATTTACAGTATAAGGAAGAAGAGGAAAAAAGGGGGAAGATTTAAACGTTACAACATACCCGAAAGAGAGAGGAGTACTGTTTTCCTAGTTTCTATCAAATATAGATGGAAAAGGAATAACATCACTAATACCAGGCAGATTAGCCATGGGCTTAAAGCTTTCTATGAAGAATATTGTAGTTAAAGCAGTACAGAGCTGCTAATTTGGAATGTCTTAATGGTTTACAGTTGCCCATTGTAAAGCTTGAGGATAATCTTTTGCGCTAAGCTCTGACTGCATTGTGCAAAAAACCAAAACTGTACAGGTTGGACCTCCCTGGTACGGCATCCTTGGGACCTAACTGGTCCTGAATGAGGGAATTTGCTAGATGAAGAGAGGCCCCCTGCTACTGGCTCTCCACCTGTTGTGCCCCCCCCCCCCCCACCTCCCAGCTCTGGTCGAGCTGCTGGACCTTCTGCCTCCACCTCCGCCTCCTGCCCCAGCTGGGCTGCCAGAGGCCCTGAGGCTGCTGGGTCACGGGTTCTGGCCCCAGCCAAGGTGCCAGGGGCTCTTGCTCGGTGCTGCTGCAGGCTGCTGAGGGCACTGGCTCCACTCCCTTGCTGCTGTGGGCTGCCACGGGCTCCTGCCCTGGTCCCCCCACTGCCAACCCTCCTACCACTAGGCTCCCATGGCTCTCTGGTCCAGGCACATCTGGATGCTGCCAGATCAGAAAGTGTCGCTTTTGGGAGGGGCAATCTGTACTATGAATGTCTGTTTGTAAGTGTCCTAGATCTTATAAAACACATACACTACTAGTGTTTTCATTTTAAAAGAGACGTGCTGAAGCATGTTTGAATAACAGGTTACTTCAGGTTTGGAGCTGGTGAAAACCTGCAGGAATTCTGTTGCGTTTCTGTCATGTGACTTATTTGTTATCAAGTGGTCAGTCACTTTGGACTCAAGTTGAAACAAGACATGGAGCATTTCTCATACGGAGGTCTATCTTTGTTCCAGTACTCCCTGAAGACATAAGTGCACACCTCTGCCTCTTAAATGTAGGATGTTTCATGCAGCTGTCCTAAAGTCACAGGAAATTATCAAATTCATTCAGCTCAGAGCAGTAAGCAGAAGAACTTCTGAGAAGTATATCCAAAGAATTTACCCTTCTTTACAGTAAGGATACAGCCTTACAAGGAGGTTTCAATGTCTGTTGAAGATAGCAACATGCATAAGGCACTCAGCACTTCATGTGATCGGCTCTCAACAAAAGGAACTCGGTGGATGTTTTAAGGCAGTCACTTGCTTCCTGTTCTAGAATCTAAAGCCTATCTCTGTCACTAGAGAGCAGGCAAGAGAAGGAAAAATACATTTGAATATGCAAGTGTTGCCTCGGTCTGCTTTGCCACTGGTTGATCAGTCTGATCTATAGCCACTTTACAAGAAGTACATGTGTGCCAGTGCAATTAACAGAAAATGTAAGGGTGGCTTCAAGTGTGAGAGCTAAAAACTAAAGCATGGGAAAAACAGCATCAACATTCTTCTTGCTTCAGACTGGCAGACAGCCCGATCTGCAAGTCATTCCTACCCAGATCCATTAGAGAATGGGGTTGAACTTAAAAAAAAAAAATCTTTCAGTGTGAGCCTATTGTGACCTCTTCATTTAAAGACTCTGATTAGTTGTATCCCAAGAGTTAGGATGTAGGAGAGACATGGGAGCGAAAAATCTCAACCAGTCAGCTTTTGTTTCTTTATTATGCTTGTCAGTACAGGGCTTCTTCAGCATGGCTGCTCCTTGGACTTCTTATTGATGATGAATAAGAATGGACTGCTCAGAGATTAACACAGATGGCTGTAGCCTCAAGACTTGACAAGCTGTAACCAAGAGAGAATAATTCTCTACTTTCAAAGGGAGAGCAAGGAGCCTTATACAACAGGATTTGGTACAGTTCAATTACATTTCAAGTGG
This sequence comes from Pelodiscus sinensis, assembly GCF_052426305.1. Classification (NCBI taxonomy): domain Eukaryota; kingdom Metazoa; phylum Chordata; order Testudines; family Trionychidae; genus Pelodiscus; species Pelodiscus sinensis. Next base: position 79,829,720 of record NC_143053.1, read on the forward strand.
AATATTACAATTGACAAGTGGAGAGCTGAATGGGCTCTGTTCTGAAAGGGCATGTTTTATAGCTAGTTCACAGATTGCAGCTACCAGCTTTAAAGTGCCTCCATGCAGCTGATCACAGGCTAACTCTATTTGTTGTTTTTTTCCCCTTCCTTATCTGATAAAGAACCTTCCTGATCCAAAAGTCCCTTGGAGGGAGCGTATGTGGTTCAGTGGCAAGGAAACTGGACCAGGTGTCTCAGTATTACCAGTGTCAAACTTTCATAAATCTTGAGTCCCCAAAAATCAGGAGATTAAAAAAACCTAAATTCTTCTACCCCATGCCCCATTTAATTTCCCTCCCCTGGTTGCTGTGCCTTTAGGGTGGCACTTTGGTTGCCCTTTCAAGCTTTTTCTCTATATCCAGCAGGGCTAAACGCTAGCTTTTTAACAAATAAAAGCTGTGATTTGCTCACATAAAACCCAATCTCCTGTAGACAAGCTATTACATGACGTCAAATAGCTTAAGCCTCAGGATAAAATCACAAGAGTGGGCAAAATTGGAGACCTTGATTCTGTTGAAGTGCTTGGAGATGGTGTGCAAGTCATTTAGCCTCTCTGTGACTCTGTTTACCAATTTATACAATGAGTGTAATCTGTGCAATGGCGACATTTATAGAATCATAGAAATGTAGGCCTGAAAGGTACCTCAAGAGTTCAAATAGACCATTCCCATGTTGAGGGGATTTAGTTTATCTAGGCCATTCCTGACAGGAGCTGTCCAACCTATTTTGTAAAAACCTCCACTGGTAGGGATTGTACATCCTTGATCAAATGCTTAGCGATCTTTATAATTCAAAAGTTTTTCCTAATATCTAACCTAAATCTCCCTTGCTGCAGGTAGGCCCATATGCTACCTTGTTGGGCCTGGAGACAAACTGATCACTCTCCTCTTTGTAACAACCTTTTACTTATTTGCTTTTCAGGACTCCATGTGCCCTGTTCTTTCAACCTTTACTGAAGTCACGTTTTTAAAGTTCCTATTGTTATGTTCACAGCAGGCACATAAAGAAGCTAGATAAAAACATTGAATACTCTTGTTGCAAGGTGGCAACATAATGCTACTTTTAACCTTAGAATCGAGAATGAAAACGTATGGTAACGAAAGAGAGACAAAGCAAGCTGCTTGAAAGTAGGAATAAGAGATCCTCCGGAAAAGGGCTTTCTTCTGGAGGATCGCGCCAGTCTAGACGCTTTTTTTCCGGCTTTTCCCGAAGCCGGAAAAAAGCGGCGGACATGTTTATTTAAATCTGCGGGGGATATTTAAATCCCCCGCGGATTTCCCTATGCTGACTTACCTGATTTGCATCCCTTTTCCGGAATTTGTGGCCAGTCTAGATGTAGCCCTGCTGTCTGTGTCACATCACCACCAGGAGGCCAACAGAAATACATCTAAGGGAGCACCATGGAGATTAGGCAACATGAGATGTACCACCAAAAAGCTCCAGGGTAACAGCACCTTATAGCCTTCTGATTGGCCATGCTCACTATTTAACCCTTTAGTGTGCCCCAGGAAGTTGTCTGGGCACCCACACAGATTTCTGGCTTGCTGTGATTCCAGACCTCACCTGGCTTGCTGATTCTGCTTGACTCTTGCCTCCTGATTCAGAGTTTAGTAACTACCTCTAGCCAAGAAGGCTAATGGCATATTAGGTTGCATTAAGAGAAGCATTTCCAGCAGATCCAGAGATGTGATTATTCCCCTTTATTCGGCTCTGATGAGGCCACATCTGGAGTATTGTGTCCAGTTCTGGGCCCCCCACTACAAAAAGGATGTGAATGCACTGGAGAGGGTCCAGTGGAGAGCAACCAAAATGATTAGGGGGCTGGAGCATATGACCTACAAAGAGAAACTGAGGGAGTTGGGTCTGTTTAGTCTGCAGAAGCGAAGAGTAAGGGTGGATTTGATAACAGCCTTCAACTTCCTGAAGGGAGATTCCAAAGAGGATGGAGAAAGGCTGTTCTCAGTAGTGACAGATGGCAGAACAAGGAGCAATGGTCTCAAGTTGTGGCGGGAGAGGTCCAGGTTGGATATTAGGAAAAACTATTTCACTAGGAGGGTGGTGAAGCACTGGAATGGGTTACCTAGGGAAGTAGTAGAGTCTCCATCCCTAGAGATTTTTAAGTCTCAGCTTGACAAAGCTCTGGCTGGTTTGATTTAGTTGGGATTGGTCCTTCCTAGGGCAGGGGGCTGGACTTGATGAACTTCTAAGGTCTTTTCCAGCCCTATAGTTCTATGATTCTGTGACTCTGTTTTGCAATTATTCCTCATTTTGTATTTCCAGAGCATAATAGAGGGGTCAGCAATGTTTGGCATGTGGCTTGCCAGGATAATCCACTGGCTGGTCATGAGACAGTTTGTTTACACTGAGCAGCTGCAGACACAGACCCTTGAAGTTCCCAGTGGCCATGGTTTGCCATTCACAGTCAGTGGAAGCTGCACATCACCGTGGCTTGTGCCATTTTCTGCATCTCATGTAGGCTGGGAATGGTGAACCATGGCCAATGGCAGCTGCAGAGGCCAATGCCTGGGGATGCTTAACATAAACAAACTATCTTGTGACCCACCAGCGGATTATCTTGATGGGCTGCAAACCAAAGGTTACTGACCCCTGGAATATTACTTTGTGCTTGTCAAATTAAATTTCATCTGATTTCAGACCAATTGTCTAATTTTTCAAGATAATTTTGAATTCCAATCCTGTCCTCCAAAGTGCTTGCAACCTTTCCCCGTTTGGTGTCGTTTGCAAATTTTATAAGCCTATTTTCAACTAGTGATGTAACAGTGTAAACAATTAACCATTTAACTGATAAGCAGATGCATATCGGGTAATGGTGTCAGTTAGCCACAGTGAAGACACTTCCCTGTGAGGCTGAGTGTAAGATTTATACGTGGGTAATGGTGTAACCACTGAGATTTTCAATGGCCACCCAGTTACATTACATGACTTTTAACATCCCTACTCTCTACTCCATTGTTCAAGTTACCTCCTTGATAAAGTGCTGTAAAAAGCAATTAACTCTCTCTCAAAGAGATGTTAATACTGACACAAACATCTTTCACTACCATTTCAGTTAGACAAGACAGAGTAATGAATGCTCTTTTAAGAGAGGGAACTGTGTTGCACCTTCACAATAATTTCACCAGTGACGGAATGAAGCCTTTGAAAAGTTTTGCAAGTACCTGCCACCTCTGCTTATGGAAAAGGGAGAGGGGAGCTTTCTTTTAGAGAGCCATAGATTTGAACGCCTGTCTTCTTCCAAACATTTTTTTTATCTATCATGGAATAACTTGAGCACACATTTCTTTGTAAACTAGAGTCCTGATCTCATGGAAAAAACCTGATAGAATTTAATAGAAAAGGTAGCTTTTCTAGATTTGTTTTTTAAACAGTCTGCCATGAGGCGCCCCCGTGACCGCCTCCCCCACCGTGCCTCAGTTCCCCAACCGACTGTCTTCACTCAGCCCATCGCTGGACCGCCTACAGTCTGTCTCAGGTGCTCATCACCATCACCCCTCCCTTGAATCAGCCTCGACCTTCTATTCCCCGCTTATAGCGCCACCGCGACACCCTCGTTACGGCGACAAGGGATACTGTGGAGGAGGTAGGGGGGCCCGGACCCGCCCTTGCTCATGGGCTTCAGCCCAGGGCCTTAAGGACTTGGATCTGTGAAGGATCCGGTCCGGTCAGTGGGCGTGCCGCCGAAACGCACCAACCCGCCAACCACACCGTGTTCCGCCCTGGGCTACTTCCCTTCCCCCGAAAGTCCCCCTACCACGGAGCTCACCTTCCCCTTTGTGGACAGGATTGCTGGCAGAGCAGCGACAGTTCCTGACCGCGGCTGGCCACTTTCTCCCGGGCTTGGACTTTTTCTCCTGGCTGGGCTGGCGGGCCTTTTGAAATGGCCGCTGCCGCCCCGTTCGTCCTATCCCCGGTGGGGGCCATGCCAGCGGCTTGCCCCGGCCTCGCCTAACGCCGGCGTCCCCGCATGACGTTCCCGGTCCGGGACGTCACACACCCCGCCTCCTTCCTTGGAGGTGGGGCCTTTCCTCGCTCCCTCCGCCCGCCCCGGGCATCCCTGATGTCGCCCCTCCTGACGTCAGCCTGGGGCAACAGCCGAGCGGCATGGGAGCAGGCTGCGCACGGGTGAGCCTACCTACCGCGGCAGCTGCCCAGCGCTTTGCCGGCAGCGGAGAAGGGACGGGGCGGGGACGCCCCGTCACAGAGTCTCAGAAGAGAACAGAAAATGCTATAGAACTTAATAGAATTGTTAAAGGGGGAAGGGGAGAGGAACTTAAGCATTCCCTATCAAGTTCTGTAGCTAGTTAGAACAATTTGTGAGTTCTGGTAAATTTCCACAGAATGTTTATTTTATCCTCTGCTAAATTCTATAGGGCTCTCCCATAAGAGTGATTGAGATGGAGTCTAACTTTCTGACTATTGCTAACATTCATGCTGCCCCATGGCTGGTAGCAATGACTGGAGCCGCAGTGTAGCCAAGGCATCACTATTTAAAACCTGGATCAGTGCAGATCCACATAACACTGGTTAAAATGCTGGCAGCCCCAGGGGTTTGCTTATAGTAGGACTCCCACTTGTGGAGCTGCACCAATGATAACAAAGGAGAGTTTTTAGAAGAAAAATCCTAGCATAAGCAAGTGCTGTGGGCATCTCCCCACAAAACTGGAGACAGATTTAGTAACAAGAAAAGATGAAAGCCTACCACTTGAGGGTTACAGTAAGTTGTATAATTTTCAGATCAAGTTTGGGGTGTGGTGTAAGTGTGAACAAGGACTACAAAACAGGAGGAATTTCTTTCACACTGTAAACCATGGAACTGATTATCTTCTCACACCAATTATATTCTAATGTAACTCCACTGAAATCAATGGAGAAGCTCTTAAGCTACTGCAGACTAATTTTAGATGTAACCCCGATTATATATTGGGGCAGTATTTCTGCTCCTCTTTTGGTCTGTTTTCAAAATAAATTAGTCTGCAGCTGACAGTAGCAAATATCCTCAGTGGCCAGAAATGGGACATCAGACAGGGAGGGCTCTGAGTTACAACTAAGAATTCTTTCCCAGATGTCTGACTGGTGGGTCTTGTTAATATGCTGAAGGTCAAACTAAACACATTATTTGGGGTCTAAAAGGAATTTTCACTTTGACTGGCAGAGGCCCTGTGGTTTTTTCATCTTCCTCTGCAACATAAGCATGAGTCACTTGCTGGTTTGAATTAGAGTAAATGGTGGATTCTCTGTAAGTTGAAGTCTTTAAATCATGACTCAAGGACTTCAATAACTCAGCCAGAAGTTATAGGTTGATAACAGGAGTGGTTGAGGTTCTGTTGCCTATGATGCATAGGACATCAGACTAAATGCTCATGATGTGTCCTTCTGGCCTTAAAGTAAACAAGTATAACCATAGTGTTGGGATCTCTTCCTATTCATGCTTCAAAACCCCCCAGTATGTCCGTAATCTCTAATAGATTTACAGATTTAGGAGGCATGACAGCTACATAATGGTCAATTTAAAACCTCCATCAATAGCATTAGCATCTTCTTGTGAAGCTGGAAATAAAATTTATTTCCAAAAACCACTTGAATAAGCACAGATGACCATTTTAAGAACAAACTAATGGTTAATCGATAGAGAAGAACCTTTATTTTCAAAGATCCATTCTGCAAAGTGTCTTGACTATCAAGAGATGGAAGGAAAAACAAAAGTGGTGGTTGAAACTTTTGTAGTCAGTGCAATGAAAGGAAAAGAGATGAAAAGTCTCTATATCTCAGGAGACTGTAAATCCAATTAATCATGTCTGCTAGCACATTTTTGCTTCCTATAACCCTGTGGGTGGGTGACTTTTTTTGGGTCGGGGACTGCTGTCCCACAGAAAAATCAGTCAGGGCACCACACAAGTGAGAAGCAAACCAAACAAAAAACTCTCCAAACCCTCACTGTCTGGGACCCCACATTCACATTGCACACTAGAGCCTAGTGGGGCCCAGGCTAGCAAATTTTGTTGCACTCAGCACTCCCAGGCAGTTGCCCTACCCCCTAGGCTACTCCAGAACCCACCCACCTCCCTACCTTGAGGACGTACCTTATCCTGCCTTCTTAGTGCCGGAGCCAGGTCACCTTGGGGGGTGGGGGGGAGCCCTGAGCTTCACGGGCAGGATCCAGGCAAGCCAAATACCTGAGGTTCCCCACCCCTGCTATAAGCCAATTCAGGGAAATTCACTGTAAAAAGGATGAAATTAGCCAGCATAACTACTAGTGGTGCCACCATTAGCTATCTCAGGTAAGCACAGAGAATGAGTAAATGAATCACTCAGGTGGGCCATAAGCCCCTTCTATCATTGTTCTCCCCTACCTACCATCAGCCTCAGGAAAGCATTTCTAAGACAGTTATTGCCCTACTGTAACATATTTTAAAGGCAATGGCTCACATCTCTATGTTCCTGAAATTCGTCTTGTCAGCTTACATTCCACATAAGTTTACCACTGATCTGTGTGTTAGTGCTTGCCAATGAATAGGTAGATTAAAACACCAGCTTTTCTAAAGGTCCGTGATGTATACTGTGTCCTGATAACAATAAGATGATAACAGTTATCAAAGATTAGATTATCTCTAATGAGATAAGGGACCAAGTCTGAAAATGAAACCCTGTGCGGTTATGCATTTTGCTTAAACAAATCCGGGGAAGATGTGATGAAACATCTTGGGACTGCTTCCCCTCTGACACTGATTTTTACACCTGTGGAATACTATTGACCTGGCTGGCATTACTTTCTCCCTTACATCATCGCAGATCAAAACAGAACCGGGCTCCTTGTTTCTTAAGGCATCCTGAGCCACAGGTGAAGGCAGTACACACAGTCTTGTCTTTTTTTCAGCAGCTCTAGATGTAGAGTATTAAGAAAACGTACCCAAAATTTTAAAGTCTAGAGACAACATATATGCAAATCCTCCATAAAACAGTCCCCTTGAAGGTCTGTGGGAGACAATTCCAACTGAACTCAGCACAGAATCAGAAGAGGGATGGGGGAATGGAAAAGTGGCTTCCTGCAAGGTTAGTTCCTCCCCAATCCTGCAGCTGTCTACAGTTACGGATTTTCTCCTGTTGCAACTTAAGAGTATCCTCACTTCTTCTTCTGCCCGTGTAGACAGGGGAACTGACAGCCTTGCTGGGCCCTGGGCCAAGGTGTGTGTGTGGTGGAGGGGGGCAGCTCTGTGCTCTCAGAAGGGGTGGAGCCTCAGAAGGAAGGAGTGGTGCTGGGAGCATCCAGCATTCAGCACCACCTGGACTGCACAGCACTCTGACCCAGAAACAGCCTGCCAATAGGAGCTGAGAGATTGGCCTGGAGTATGGGGGCAGCACAACCTGCTTCTGAAGCTGAGAGCCACTTGGAGGGAGCAGGCTGCATTTTCAATGCTCTGGGGCTGGGGCAGGCAGGGAACCCAGCCTGCCTTGGGGGTGCTGCAGGGCTTCTGGTTTAGGTAAGTGCCTCCCAGCCAGAGCCTGCCTACCCCTCCCACACCCAACTCCCTCCTCCCTCCTCCAAGCCACCGTCCAAACCCTCTGCACTCTCCTGCCCCAGGTCTCAACTCCCTTCCAGACCCTGCACCCCTCTAACAACCCTCCCCCAGGCCAGAATCCTCTCCTGCATCCCCCCCCCCCCGCCACTCTCTCCCTGACTCCACACCCTAATCCCCTGACCCAGGTCACCCCCTCCTTCACCCAAACTCCCTCTCAGACCTCACACTGTCTCCTGCACCCCAGTCCCTTACCCTGTGCGCCCTTCTGTACCCAACCTCCATCCTAGACCGCGCGCCTCCTCCACAGCAAAGTGCGGCCCTTGACCACTTTCCAATATCTTGGAGTTGGTCCCCCACCAAAAATTATTGCCCACCTCTGCTCTACAGGTTGAACCTCTCTAGTCTGGCAACATCCATAGTCTGGAATTATTTTAGTTAGCCAGATGTCCACTTATCATGGGTGTGGCCAAATTTCCTATTGTCTCAAACTGTTTGTTTACAGCCACCAGTCCTGGCTCTGAGTGTTCTGTGCTGTTATTTAGTTCTAATTTACCCCTAAATGTCTTCTAAGAGCCCAGTAAGGAGTGAAAATATTGATCTCCCATGATTTGGCAAATTCTCTCATTCAGCACTGGTCATGTCCTAAGCGTGCTGGACTAGAGAGGTTCAACTTGTCGTTTTAAATTATGACACCTAGTCTCAGGAATTTCAATGGGAGGTCAGTACCTTGCTGTTTCAGGCTGGCTGATATATTCTGAGTAGTCTCAGAGGGGACGCTGTGGTAGTCTGTATCTGCAAAAACGAGGAAACTTGTGGCACCTTAGAAACTAACAGATTTATTAGAGCATAAATTTATGTGGGTAAAATACTCAGAATATAACAAACAAATAGTCACAGAAAAGTGAAGCTCTAGCAGTACTACAAACTTCCCCACCAACATGCTCAATCTCTAATCGGAGAAGATCACCAAAAGGAAAAAGGATGGTTTGCTCTCCAGACTTCCTCTCAGCTAGGAATGCCAATCATGTGTGCATACTTTTATATGGTCACCTGTCCACTGGGAAATGGACTATAACCACTAAAATAATATCACATAGACTACTGAACACTCTTAGATGATAACAATTCTTTCATAAGAAACAAAAGCTTTATATCCAATTACCAATCCCTGAGTCATCAATTCCCCCTTACTTTTGAATATTTGAGAAATAGGTTTTAGAGCTTTACAGCTAGTATGTTTCTACATCAGTTTGATTTTTTTTCTGATTTTTTTAAAATTAAACAGATTGTTTATTGCAAACATAAAATCTGACAAGGAAATGCAGAGACTCCTGGTGTTTTCATCTAGATATATGATGTTGTGAGACATTCTCTCACCAAAGATTCATACCATTAATTTCTGCAATTTTTCTACACATGTTCATGGCATGTAATCTTCCATCCCTTTCAGGCAACTATCACTTCTAAATTAGCTCATATGGAATCCACTTGTTAATTAAAGTAATATATTTTGCAACGCTCTCCATTTTTGGTATAATTATCTTGAATAAATGTAACCAGCATTTGTTATATCTCAAATTTAGCATTTGATGGTATTTTCCCTGGTCATGCTATAACATATGCAGATGCTTGTCATGCTGCATGTTTCTGCTTGCTGTGTTTTACAACAGGTTACCAACAATAAAAGAGAGTGGATACTCTGCCCCCTTCAAGATTGTATAAAACCTTTTGGAACACAATGTTTTTAGTAAAATTTACTATATAAATCCAAAGCTTGGCAGACCTGCAGAGGAATAGTAAATGGAACCACTGTGTATTTTGCTGTGACAGGGAGTGGCCGACAGTCCTGTAATTGAACATTTGTGCTACAATACAATGCTTTTGTGCTTCAGAAAAACACAGCACAGCACAACTATGTGATCAAAGTCCACAATGAAATAATAGAGATAAGGAAATGGCTTCAAATTTCTCTAGCCTTTGAGGCCAGGGGGTGAGCTATGTTGGGCCTCAACTTTACTGCCTAAATGACACCTGATAACTTCAGGGGGAGAAGATCTTAGGCATGATGTTGGCAGCTCTCATGATATCTAATGTTTTCTTCTTAACGCTCCACCTCATAGGCCACGGCTACACTGCTGTTTTTTTGCAGAAGAGGATATGCAAATCGGGCTTTCATTTGCACATCTTTTCCCGATTCTTTTTGCGGAAGAGGTTTTTGCCGATAAAAAGCCCCGTGTAGACGGGGCCATTTGTTGGAAAAAAACCGTTTTTTGCAAGATCCTGGAAACCTCGATTTTCTGGTGATTGAGCTTCCAGGGTTCAATTTAGCAGATATAGTAAAGACCTGCTAAATCAAATGCTGAGGCACCCCTGTTGGCGCGGGTACTCCTTGCTATCAGAGAAGTCAACGGAAACATTTCTCCCATTGAACTCCCACTGTGGAGATGGTGGCAAGCTCGGCTTAAGATATGTAGGCTCCAGCTATGTTATTTATGTATCTGGAGTTGTGTACTTTAAGCCAACCTTCTGGGTGTAGTGTAGACCTGGCTTTAGTGTGTGCAGCCACTGCCATGCCAACCCTCCCTCCATTTTACTACAGCCATACTACTACTAATTGAGTGCTAGTTCAGATGAGAGCTAGAACAAGTATGTCTGTGTGAGCTGGAAATGATACCCCTAAATCATAGTGTAAACTGAGCCTAAGAGGGATTTGTTTACGAATGACCTTTTTATCTTCCAGTTGAACTAGAACCATCCTAGTCACAGTTTCAGATATGTTTGAAAAACACTAACAGCAATTTTTCTTTTCTGGTCTACTAATATTTGGCAATTTTTCGCACAATTGTTGTATTTTTCTTTAGTCTTATTTTACCAATCTTTGTTACTGAAAACCCAGTACGCACTCTTCAGTAGCATAACTCTGCCATTCATGCTTTTACTAATGGTCTCCATTATTCATAAATATGTTAACTTCCTTTTCAGTAGGTTATTACAGTTATAAATTCCTTTTGCAAATATGTAGGGTATTCTATATTTTTGTAAACTGAAGAAAGCACATTGGTTTTTCTTCCAGCCAGCTCCTTATACTGAAGGAAAAAGGTAAGAGCGAAGGATGGCTAAAATGCCATTAAAGCCACAGACCTGCTACATGTTCTATGTCACTACGCCAGCCTGGAGTCTTTCTGAAGTCAACAGGCACCAAAGTCCAACTGTCTGGAAGAAACTTAGCATTAGGGCTTACATAAATTCATGCTCCTGTGTCAACAATGAAAGGCTTGGGGATGAAGGATTTTGTTAGTCATGACTGATTTTTTCTTGCAAGTTACAGAAAAACAGAGAATTTCATTTGTATGAATCATAAATATAGTCAGAAAGGGCAACCACAGTAAGCAGACTTCTATGTCCCAGTAGAAAACAACAACAATTAACCCTCTCCGATACATGAGTAATAACTCTGAACAGATTTACATGTTGTGACTCCGGAAATATAGTTGCTTTTTTATTTGTTTTAAACCTCTGTATGGAAGAGTGTATGTTACATAATTTCAACATACTATGACTTATATGGAATGAATTATTTCCCAACCCATTTTAAATCAAAACTGACACTTTGTAAGTCAACTGTCATTTATGTACAAGACAAAGGCAAACAATCAACATTTTTTGTTTAGTATACATTTCCTTTATCACTTCAGCTTGTGTTTTCAAGCTGTGTTCAACTGTGGGCAGAGAAAGGGGAAATACTATCCTTTGGCCTAACCATCATTATACTTACCACGCTTTGTGCTTTGATACTTTGTATCAATATGGCTTTATATTCTTCCATGTGACCAGTGCAACATTTTAATCTTTTAAGTATTTATTCAATATTCAAACTGTAGCTGAACATTATTCCAAATAAAAGCAGGAAGTCTCTAAGCAATCGGATTTCATCCCTGACACCTATGTAAATTGTAGATCAGAACTATGTAGCATTACAGAAGACAACAGACATGAGATATTATTCAATAACCTTTCTAATGACTGCTGTCATCCTTCAATCAGTATTTTTCAATGATGATACCTTTCCCCCTGTCAAACTACAGCAATATCAAAACCAAACTCAAGCAAATGAAGTATTTATACACAGGCAACAGTTCCTTCTAGACTTAGACCATATTATTAAAACCAAAACTCTTTAATGAAAAAAATCTGGAATGTGCATTCATGATTTAAATTAGAAGGACATGGACAAGACTAGAAGGACTAAACTGAGACATGCCAGCTGTGTTTTGGTTTATGAGCCTGTTCACGTGATATGGGCCTTCTGCTACACGATGAAGCAGGCAAGGTATTGAAATGTAAAAATCCCAAATAAATGTTGCACGAGCCTTTTGCATCCTTCAGTTGTTTACCTCCTTACAAGACTGGAGCCAGCTGGCAGAATCAAGGTACAGCAGCACGTCTGATTGGAGAACATCATGCCATGTCTTTCCAGTGAATAAGGAATGCTGCCATTCAGCAATGCTGGAGCAAATCCTTGGAGGCACCATTTCTCTGTCTCTATTCCCCATCCCCCAATATCAGGTTGACATCTAAAACTTTTGTTTTATAAACTGTATACACAGAGAGGAATGAGGTTTAATTGTAGCATTGACATGTGCAAGTAGCTCTTTTTTAAAATGGGAAAGCAGCTACAACACTGCATAAAATTCCCATTCATCCTGACTCTTTTCCATGACCTTTCCAGACAATCTTTGTCACCACGTGAGGATTAAAGGAGTAGTGCCGCAAAAGAAACTGGCTTGACATTTTTGTTAGGCGCTTTAACTGAGGTGATTCCTGGTATAACTGAGGAAGACATCAAAGCGGTTAAAATAAAACTGAAATAAAGATTAGTGTGTGTTTATATATTTGTTTGTCTCACTCTTGAGCCATTTCCATATCATGAACCCTCTCAAACATAGAGATAAGGCTGCAGTTGGAGTTTCCTACCTGAGATTTGTTTTCAGATTAATTTTTATACACCATGAAGGTTAAGTATTTGATTTTATTGAAGTTTGTTTCAAGCATGTTGGGAATCAAGTGGATCAGCATTAGAGAAGGTTGGACATCAGTTATAGATAGATTATATAAAAATAATTTAATTCTTTACTCTAATACATGTCCTTCAGCATATGAGCATAGCATATATAATGCTGGAGAGCCAGAATGATTCTGTCCAGTTTTTCTGGTTATCCAGCCAGAACCATGTAAATTGCAGGAAACAAATTGTTAAAACTCCAGTACTGCAATGTCTATAAAGGTACTGGACCATACATAACAATTTAAATGGCCATTGATTAAATTTTGCACAATTATTTTTAAAAATTAAAATTTACCAATATGAGGCGTCTCCCATATTGAAGCCTTAAGACACCAATTATACTCCTCAGCCCTACTCTTGATTTTATAAAATACTGTTTAAGATGTAGCACAGTTAATGTGCTGCGTATGCACTCTAACATAGAGCACAGAAATACAACACTACAAAGTGCAAGTCTAACCATCTCCACAGTGGGAAAAGTGCGAAGGTTAAAAATATGAATGTAGCGTAACACAAGACATTTAAAAACTATTACATATAAATTGCAAACTAAATACTTTCATCATTATCACAGAGAAGACAGAAAACATATGGTCAGCTGCTGATTCATCTCTTGCAGTAGTAGTGTAATCTTCAGAAAGATAAATGATGTTGAAAAATCAGAGATAAAAAACAAGTGTCCAAAAATGATCCCATTTACTACTTTTCCAGTAGTTATGTTGTCAAGAAGTAAACACGGAGAGTCTCCTTGGTCTTCAGCATCAGTAAATGATATCCTCTTAAATAGCCAAACCAGCCCACGTGGACCAAAATCAAATCAATGTCTCATACACACAGGCATCCTACAGGAAAAAGTGCACTTCCAATAGCAGGTACAAAAATAAATTGGCACGCTCTTTTCGACACAGTGAAGATACCATTTTAAAAGCTTTTCCACAATGTTAATAAAATTGTTTTGTAAGTCAGAGCAAGTCTCTACAGAACACTACAAGAATGCATTTGACTAACTTACAAAGTGTACAGGTGATTGTAAGATGGATGGGAATGGAGGCTACCATTTTAATTTTGTTCTTATATGACTGATATGAGTAACTAATTTTACTGCTTTGGTCCCCATGGTAAGAGTCTGTTTCCCCCAGTTCTGGCATCTACTGTTAGTTCTTCATCAATATGCATCTCGTTGTTCACATGCTCTGAGTAGTTAACACTACAAGAATTCAGTTAGTCTGAGAGTCTTAGGAAATTCAATGCAGTGTTCCCAATATGTTGCTGGAAAAATGGGGTATTTGAAGGGAGAGAAGTTTGGTATTGAGTCCTATTTTTGCATTTCCAGTAGTAACAGCAGCTTGATAAAGCTGAACAGAAACAGTCTTAAGACCCCTTCTTCGAAGGGTAGCCTGTGCTAGGAATTCCGGATCAAACGTCTATAATGTGGCATCACTTCGTGTTCGGGCAGATGGAGAGCAAATTCCAAGGCCACTAACACTGGAAATTCGAAGGCTATCAGCTCTCGCCTGTTCAGTCGGAACTTCTCTTCCAGTTTCTGTAACACAGCCAAGGGTTTTTTTTTTGTTTTTTGTTTTTTTAAAGAAAAGTCTCAGTGCATTTAGGACCCAGTTTCATGTATCATCTCACTGCTGACAGTACTCACAATATCTACCTGTAAACATTCTGCTCTTATTCAAACTTACTGCCTATTCATGAAGTCTAGAGACTGGAGAGAGAGAGCTGGGGCATTTGCATTTCCTAATATTGGATCTTGCTAGCCATGGGACCAACTGGGGTTGGTCTCTGCATGATGGGAGCGTTCCAGGAGCTGTGCCACCAGTACGGAGCCCATCAATAACTTAATTCTCTTTGCTCTCCCGAGTGCAGGGACTGCTCCTCGGGGAATGCATAAGCAGACACAAGCCATTCCAAGAGAGACAAAGGAGGGAGAAGGGCCAAAGGCCTGTTTCTTCTCTGTACTGGTTGAAAGAGCTGGCTGGCCATGAGCGGAAGAGCAAACTGTGCCCTTTGAAGGAGTGCAGCTACTGGCTCCCCTTGAGCATTCACAATGCCTCCCAGACTTGTTCCTGAGGCAATGGGGCTCTGTGTCATCTATCACTTGGACCTGTGCCTAATAGGAACATCACTAAACTGATCTGAACATGCCACATACCAGCTCATAATTGTACATGTTAAGCTCCAAATTGGTCAGCAAGTGACCAGCTATCAGAACCAACAAACCCTTGTAATTTCTTACTAAAAAAGGCTGTTTGTTCACTTCATAAACTCACCTGAACAGGTTTTTATAATAAGGCATAGATGGTGCATCAGTGGTATTTTCATTCATTCCATTTCTTTCTTTTAGCAGAAAAGCAAAATCTGGTTTTCTTGCAGAGACTACTATCAAGTCAGGTTTCTTAGGGAGGTAAGACACAACCGCTTTCACATACTTTCTTTCAAAATGTGGCACAAATGTAGGTGCCTTTCCTAACCACATCTTGCCATATGATTTATTAATTGCACCTATTCACACGCAGGGCCCTCAGCAAAAAGGGTTTTTCGAAAAAGAAACTGCAGTTTAGACGGGGTTCTTTTGGAAAAAAAAATCATTTTTTGAAAGAACCCGTACACCTCATTTTTGTTGACTTTTTGGTAGGACTTTGACTCTCTGATGACAGTGAACAACCATGTCTGAAGGGATGCTCAGTACCTACTCAGTCAGAGCACCAGAGTAGTTGTCCCAGACTAGATCTTTAGCTGCATCAGCAATCCTTCTTTCAGCTCCCTAGAGGCTGTTCTAACTCAAGAGGTTGCCAAACGAGTTCAATGTGCTCATGAGTGCAAGGAGTACTGGCGATGAACAGAGCCAACTTCAGTTTTCGATTTAGCAGGACATAACTAGACCCACTAAATCGAATGCCAGAAAATCAATCTGTAGTGCGCAAGTAAAGACATGGCCTCAGATTTAAGTAATTGCTGGATCAGAGCTTCAGAACATTTTCGTCCTTCTCGTATTTAATGAAAACCTAGCTATGGAAAGAGTCAGAAGACAGAATATTCTACTCTGGAAATGGTGAATTACATATGAAGTGCAATGATGAAACTAGCACTCAATCACAATTTAATTTTCTGAATGAAACCAGAGATATAGGACATAGGGGGACTCTGAAGCTTTATCAGGCAAACCATATTGGGTTAGTGTCTTGTTGAGACCTCCCAGCCATGTATTGGCATTAATTAATCTTTCCAGCCAGTTGTGACTGCACTGACCAGCTCTTTTCTCCTAGTGATCAAGTAATTTGCCCGGTGCAACTATTATAATTGCACAAAATATATTAAGGACAGACTTAGTTGTCTTTGAATCTAATTTAGCAGCTCTAAGTTTTGAGAACCACTAAGACTATGTTATTATCCAGCACTGAGAATCACAGTTTGGGAACTTCGGCATTGGAAAACATTAGTGGTCAGAGGATACTTACATCTATAAGATGTTTAACTTCATGTTTTCTGAGGTCACTGCCGATTTTGGCTGCTAGAAGAACGCATGCTCCAGCACAAAGCTTTCTGTTCTGCTTGTTTAGTTTCCCTTTGAGAGCAAGCTTCTCAAAGTAGACAAAGGCCATGGCCACAGTGGGTTCCTCAAAACCACACTCTTCTTGAGCTAGTTTGCGCATCTCCCTCTTTAGGCTGAGGAAAGAAAACACAGAGGCAATGTTATGTGAGATGACCCAGAATTCACAGACTGAAGCAAGAGACACTTTATTTTAAAACAACTTTCCTATGATGGACTTTTGTAAGCAACAAACAAGAATGGGGTGGATAGTGGGGGTGCAATTTACATTGATGGTATTCTTCTATGTTCTATTTGCTATGATTTAATATAATTCAAATTCCTCAATTGACTCTGAAGTTTCAGTGATGAGAAGCAAGTAAAAAGCCTTCACTAACCATGATTTAGCAGAACCATTCAGATACATATGCCTTACTGAATAGCTGTGATCAAATTATTGTAATCACCGCCCTTTCCTCTCTTCTTCGCCCTTTTCTGTCTGACACATTTTGTATCCTGTCAAATTTAATTGGTAAGCTCTTTACACTACTCCAGTATGGCTTCCCTATTTACTTCTGTAAAGCATCAAGTACGCTCTCTGGGGACTTGAAAATAACAACAATTTGAAGGTTCAAATGAAAGTGTTTCCTTTTTTAAATGAGCAGCTCCTTCAGCTGCATCTGACCATGAAGTCATCATTGCAGCCTACTGTGTTGGAAACAGCGAGATAAGCACCAATTCCATGTTACATCTTCCCTGCAACACTGAACAGAAGAGAAACGCTATCTATAAAATGGTTAAGAGTAAGTGCCCCCTTGTAAAATTATTGCCTACTCCTGCTGTAAGGGCTTCTTATTTTTATGTAACTGGCAAGAATTTTATGCCCAGAAACAGATTCTCGGACGTCCCTCTCTAATTTACTCAGCTCCTGAGTCAAAACAAGCATTCTGTGCCTTTGAAGGTTGTTGTTTCTGAAAATCAATTATTATTGTGATTTACTTAATGTAACAATGGCAACAACGATGTCATTAAAATGTGAGTCCAGTTGCAGGCTGTGACAGGCTTAAAACGCATTTCATTCTGCACCATACCTTCTTATTTTACTGAGGGTTAACTTGATGTGAGGGAACTTCTCCTTGAAGGTCTCATTCATGTCCTTCTTGAGATCGGAGGGCTTCACATAGTCAATTACTGTAGTCTATAACAAATGAGTAGAAATGGGTTACTTATTGTAGACTCTACCAGATCACTCAAAAAAACAACAACCCCAAAACAACACAAAAACAAAAGCCACCAAATGGTGATTTGTAGGTCAGTTGTGGGGAAATACTCTCAGTAAGCAACACAGAGTTTGGGTGCTCTGTCAGAAGTGAACTAAAATCTAGAATGACGACTGCTCACTGCAAATAACCACAAACCACCATCATCATAAGATACATGTTAAAATCGTTTTTCAAATGACATGTTGAAAATGGGTTCCAAATATGTGGGTGGATTGAGTGCAATTAAGAAGTGTTCTTGTTAGGACAAAGCAAAGTCATAAATCATTGCAGTAATTGATTTAATGAACTTGAGCTCTGTGTGCATGGCTCTATTCAGAAGTATACTGCATATTTGTCTTTCAAGCTTAGCTGTTTTGCCTTTTCAGAACTTACACTTGAAGTACCCTTTTGAAGTCCTTATTTCATACATTTCTGAGTAAATAGATAACTACATCCCATATTTCTTTAAATAAACACATTCTCGAGCCTAAATGGCAAGGAATTCAATGCAATATGAGGTTGTATAACTTAGCTTAGAGCAATAGTAAGCAGGTAAAATAAATGTTTAAATCAATCTGCACAATTTTAAGAATATCCTTGTGCCAGCTTCATTTTAGTGAGGTCTCCTTTCCTTTTTGTTATTAAAGGAGCTCTGCTTTAACTGGCTATAGCTACACTATGAGTTTTGCCGAAAGAGACAATGCAAACGAAGCACGGATTAGCATTTTCTCATGCTTCATTTGCATAATCTCTTTCGGTCCATTTTTGCGCAAAAACAAGTGGTGTGGACGTTTCCTTTTTGTGCAAAAACTCCTTTTTGCACAAGATTCTTATGCCTCTCCCCGGGAGCCTAAGTAGTGACAAATTTTCCTTATGGGCACGTCTACAAAGCAGGGCAAAAGTCGAATTAAGCTACGTAACTTGAGCTACGTCCATTGCATAGCTCAAGTCAAAATAGCTTAATTCAGCTTTTGGCACTGTCTACACAGCAGGAAGTCACTCTTCCTTTGACTTCCCTTACTCCTCATTAAATGAGGATTACAGAAGTCGGAGTAAGAAGTCCTCCAGCTCTCCATTATTTCGAAATAAAGGCTTGCTGTGTAGACACGCTCTTTGTTATTTTGGAATAACATCAGTTATTCTGAAATAACGCTGCTGTGTAGACATAGCCTATGTGACAGAAAAGAACTATGGAGGGGAATGCTAGGGTGTTATCTGCTATCTAGAAAACTGCCTTTCTTGCCTGCCTGTCTTTAAGATCTTCCCAAATTCCTCTGACAAATCAGTAAACCTCAAATATTCATGTTGGAAAAATACAGAGATTTCCTGATTTGTTAAAAAACTGTTTTCACTTGAATAAAGGACATGAATGAGAGAAACGCTAATTCATGCAATTTTATGTCTCAGAGGGGTAGCTGTGTTAGTTGGTATCTGTAAACACAACAATGCCCATGCATCTAACCCATGAAACCTTATGCCCAAATTTTTTAAGGAGCCATGGAACTTCCCATTGTTCATGCAATTACGGGGCAACAAACAACTGGTTCTGATCTGCCAGGCTTTTTGCTCTCAAAGTCAAATACAGAAACTTAAAAAAGTACCAAACACATAATCCCGGGCATGCATCTGTTATGAGAAAATTATAAGTAGAGTGCTACAGGTACTTGCCCTCCTGCTTGATCACCCCACCGAAGCATGTGGGTATATCACTTATGTATTCCACGTAGTATGCCCTATCTGGCTCCCCAGCCAAGCCATTGATAACATCTAATTCCTGTTATAACATGGATTAATCTTTGACTTGCTTTTCAGACAATGCTAAGGGGAAAAGGGTGCACCACAGGTAGGCACCACTGGCAGGCACAATTAGTAAACTTGTTTTGGTTCTCACAGCTCATGGTGATTATTTAAAAGATTAAGCCCAGCAGTACTTTATTTGTAAACCAGCTCAAGAGGAGTATAAATGTGGGTTATTTTCCAATAACTAACTAACAAGTGGTGTGGGGGAAATGTAACTATTCTTTTATTTCCCATCAGTTATTTATATAGTGGGCAACATGATAATCATAGGAAACGCCATGCAGGCCCTCCTGTTCTCATAACATTTTTTAAAGAAGAAACGAGAGGGCGCAAGAAGTAATCTTTCTGCCTCGTTTTAGAAGCCATAAAGGAGGAATAAGGTATAGATATGGAAACAAACAAGAAAAAGCGCACTGAGACATCTTCCAATTAACCCCCAAGTCTGACAACCTCACCCCCTCATCCCCCCAACCCTAACATTCTACCTTAAATCCCCATCATGCAAATTGAAAAAGGGCAGTATTTTGGAAAATGATTTTCCATAACTGAAGCTAAGTAGCTGATTATGCATTGCTTGTGCAAACCCTTGCAGATGGGCTGGCATTAGTCCATTTGTAATGGTAGCTATTTTGCTTGGCTGGCATTAGTCTCTTCAGCTGGACAGAAGGAGTGCAAGAAAAATATGCAATCACCTTGAGAAGCATGTGCTCACTCATTCCAAGGTGTTACATATTATGCCAATCATTAATTTTTCTGAATGCCCAACAAATGAGGAAAGTTATTAGGAGGTTGTAGGCCAACACACAGCTTTAGCTTCTAACCAAATTTCCAACAAGAAGGATCCAAAGACAAAATCCAAATAAAACTTTTCTGTCTACCCTGGGCCCCTTTGTAGATATACCATAGCTTAATTCTGGGATACACAGAGACTAAACAGATCATTGTTTGAAAAGTTACTGTCTGAACTGTATGCCAGTTTGCAAACTTGCCTCATGTATACTTTAAGAAGGTCTGCTATGCTGACCTTCCATAAAGAGCGACAGATGTGTAATGTGCTAGCCCTGTTGGGAATGTGCCGATTCTATTATTAATAGATTGTAAGGTGAGAAAACACCGTTATCATCATCTAGTCCAGGGGTGGGCAAGAGGCTCAGCAGCCTGGATCTGGCCCACCAGGCTACCGGATCCAGCCTGCAGCTGCCTCGCCAGCACCCTGAGGAAGAGAGCAGCTCGTGCTTTAAGCAATGGGCTGCTCTCCATTCTGGACAGCTGGGGTGGGAGGCGGGAGGCTTTGCACGCTGCATCTGCTCCACAGCAAAATCTCTCAGCTCCCATTGGTCAGTTTCTGGACAATAGGGGCTGAGAAATTTTGTTGGGGGCAGGGGTAGCATGTAAAGCCTCTCTCCTTCCTTCCTTCCAGGCACACAGCAGACTCACGTGGAGCAGCCAGCTAACAGACCTCAGCAGAGAGCCTGCCTTAGCTTCCTGCAGGGTTGCTAGCTGAAAGCCATCTAGGTAAACGTTTCCTAGCCAGAGCCTACCTCTGGCACCCTACCTCCTCTCTCCCCACAACTTCCTGCCTCAGGCAACCACCCAAATCCTCTGTACCCCTTGCCCCCCTTCTCCAAGGTGATAACTCCCTCCCAGACCATGCACCACCTCCTACATCCTCCCCCAGGCCAGAATCCTCTCCTGCACCCATATTCCCTCCCTGACCCTGCACCCATTCCCCTACCCCAGGTCACCACCCAAACCCTCTGCAGTCTGCACCCCCTTTTCCCCTTCACCAACTGCCTCCCAGACTCTGCACCCCCTTTTAGAGCCCCTCCTCCAGGCCAGAATTCTCTCTGCATCCTTACGCCCTCCTGGACCCTGCACCCCAATCCCCTGCCCCACATCACAACCTCCTCCTTCACCCAAACTCCCTTGCAGACCCCACATTCTTCCTGCACACCAGTCCCCTATCCCAAAATCCCTGCACCCAATCTCCATCCCAGACCCCACACCCTACCCCGGAAGTGCAGCCTTTGACCGCTTGTCGTTACCCCTCTGCCTTTTAAAAGTATTAAGAGCCTAGTCTTAATACATTTAAAAAGCAGAGCCACAATGTGGTTAGCTCTCGGGCCAGGAGCTAATCCCACTGCAGTTCTGCAGTCCTCCAACCCCCCCCCTCCCCCGCATCAACTAATTGAGTAGTTGATGGAAATTCCATCAACTACTCGATTAGCTGATTAACCGCAATTTAAAACCCCTAGCATGAATCCATTTACCTTCAATTCCTGGCCCCTTAGTTTCGTTATGCCTTTACATAACCTCATTAGGAGTTGATCCTGCTCAGAAAGGGTTAAGTAAATTCTGCCTGTTTTCTGAGGCAGGCAGATCATGGCTATGCCTGGATAAAAATCAGGTGGGAGGAGCACTACAAAGAGGGGAGAGGAATCCTAAAAGCAGCCAAGCCAGGGGAGAAGGTTTCAGCCTAAACTGAGCTTTCTTACTGCTTTTTGTTAATGAAGTCAGGAGAGAGAGGAGTTTTGGACTCTACACAGTGTGCAGACTTAGTTTTAGAACAGGCTGGAGGGCACATGCTCATCAGGACTTTCTTTATAAGCCTTATCTGCTATGTCCCAGGGACACACGTTCATTTTCCATATGGAACCTTTATTACAAAGAAAACAAACACAAATATGATATACTACCTGGCAACTGTCCAACATCTCTCATCTGAGCTCAGTGGGAGGGCTTCCACCGACATTTGGATCAGGCCCAAACTGTTTAAAGAATTAAGTGTCACCCAGAGCCATTTGAGGTAGATATTACACCCACTTTGCAGGCAGGGAAAATTAGAGAGTGAAAGTAATTTGCGCATGGTTACCCAACGAGTCAGAAGAGCCCATGCAGGTGGCATGAGCCAGAGTGGCCCAGCAGCCTGCTCCACCCCACCACACTGCCCTCCTGGCCCGTTGTGCTCAGCTTCTCCCTGGCGGCAGGAAGCAGAGTGCCCCACCCGCGGTGAAGCAGGACGCAGCAGCTGGGAGAGGGTGGAGTGGAGCAGGCTGCTGGACTGCTCCGGCTCCCACTGCCCGTGTGGTGAGTGGAGGAGTTGGGGCACCCCTGCTGCCACTGTGCCATGCCCCCCATAACTCTTTGAGACATGTCAC